>NC_090921.1:706929131-707231006 GCF_040938575.1 Ambystoma mexicanum
TACCCTGGTACAGAAACATACGGATGTGTCCATCTGCCTGCCCAACAGCCCGCACTGGCCATGCCGACACCTGCGGCACGGACCAACTAGACTGAAATCTACACATCGTTAGAGATGCCATGACGACCTAGATAACGGGAAGCACCGCTGAACTATTATACACGCTGAACATTTCCACACCAATCTACACGAAGAACATACTCAGTGCTCTGACGTAGGCGACAGGCTTATTCACGGACGTGCATCTTTATTATTTTTACATAGGCTTTCAGAATGCAGAAACGCAAGACGCACCATGAGCTCATTTATAACGCTTGCTCACGCTTCTCTTGAAACCCGTTACCATCATGAGAGATATAATGGAAACACGATACTGGCCATGAAACTGTATGCCACTATAACCTAAAGCATCCATGCACTAAATGGATTACTCGTGCACCAGGCCCAAGTAGGCCTCAAGCAAGAGTTCCCGTGGACATTAACAAAGCAAAAGTCAGGTTGCTGAGCCTGCAGAAAGAACCCAGTGGAGCAACCAGCCAAGGTCGTAATGTTGCAAACCCACAGTCAAGAAACAAATCTTCAAAGGCACGATGTTGCAACCTCGCACTCCACGTACCAATGTTAAAATCATATCTGCAAATTAAACCAGACATACAGTGGAAAAACAATATTAATTGTGCAGAATTATGCCTCAAACACGGTCCCTCCCCACGTGACCAAGCCGAACCTGACGAGATGCCAAAACCCAGGAGAGAAAAGGCGTCTGGGTACCTCGCTACGAGACGCAGGCCGACACACTTGAAAGGCTCAATGGACACCTGCTACAGTGGGAACGGTCAGTCTCCCACCTATGAATAAATCCTCACATTGCCTGCACGTACCCATATTGAAACACTGTTGCAACCACAGGTGCACCGTGTGCTGGGAACAACGGTGGTCCCAGGCTGGGGAGCTCACGGATGCACCAATCAGAACATGAGGTTCTTATCTCAGACGTCAGTAACGTTAGCCAATCCTCAGGGGTCTTCATGTAACAATTCTTATGTATCTAATTGTAGGGACAACCCAGATATACCACCTGACTACATCTTAACCACTAATATCATTCTCTATATGCGTACTATACTAACCCCACCACTCGAGCAACCAATCAAGAGTGGCGATAGGTTCTTTTGGTAACTTTTTGGAATGACGCAAGTAGCGCGTCATAATGTAGTAAAAAGGGCCTGCGAGCCCCACTATTGTGTGTGTGTCAGGACGAACGCGTACGCTCCTTGACCCATCCCTGCCGTTTGCATAATAAACGGCAGAAGTTGCCTTGCTCCTTGTGTGTGCCTCATACTCTGTCTCGATCCGAGATATACACGGGAGGAGTTGGGGCCTCCCTGCCCGGAGGTCTGCGGACGGCCCGGCCGACCCCGGCAGAATCCCCCCCCGACAATGCGGAGCCGAATAGTGCAAGTATTGCCTCTCGTCAGGGTGTTTCGCTCTCCACACATCTACCAAGCCAAGGTCCGCCAGCAGCGTCTGCAATACTTTAGCCACTGGGTTGGGCTTGGCCGTCTTATCATCCGACCTGTCTACCCTAGGATTCAATACACAATTAAAATCCCCACCCCAAATCACCGCACCCCCCACACACACACTGAGCTTGGTACACAGCGTCCTAAAGTATGACGCCGTGTTTTGGTTGGGGGCGTATGTATTTACAATGCATACTTCTTTGTTCTCTATCAGCCCCCTCACTATAACCAACCTCCCATCCGCCTCCACAACTTCTTCAGTCAACTTAAATGGGACATGTGGCGCCACCCAGACAAGTACTCCTCTTGCATAAGCAGAGTACGACGAACCCACTGCTGTCCCTTCCCATTTCCTCCCCACCAACTCCATTTTCTCTCGCGTCAGATGCGTCTCCTGTAGCAAGGCGACGTCTATCTTCTGTCGCTTCAGATACACCATAACCTTGTTCCGCTTCAAATAACTGTTGAGCCCTCTAACATTCCACGTTAATATCCTAAGGTCCCCCATGGTTCATCAATAGCTCCCCTTCCCCCTTCCAAGCAGCCCTCCCCCCCACACCAAACAGATTCCTGATTTTAGTTCTTCCCCCAAGGCTCATTTTTAAACTTAAACACCCCAAAACCCCAACCCAACCAACTGCCCAGCTCCATCCCTGGATCTCAGGCATCCCCGCGTTTGGTTCTCCCTTGGAAGCCCAATTTGAGAACACGACAGGGTGTCACTCATTATCAGTGACCAAACTAAACTCTAAATGGAGATATAAAGATCGGCCTCAGGAGGCTCCCTCCTCTCGCAGCAGTCTCCGTGCTCACGGATCATGTTTCCTACCAACTAGCGTGTACCTGCTCTTCAACTGCATCAGTGACTATAATCAAGTCCCACAGTCCGCAGCCCAACCAGGCCCGCAGCTTTACTTCTCTCGTCCTGCTCCGTCTTCCTTCTGAATATCTGGCTCTTGAGGGCAGCTCTGCACATCCAGCCACCCCATAGCATCTTCCGGAGTGTCGAAGAACAGCATCTTGTTCTTATAAAAAACCTTTAGCTTGGCCGGGTAGAGCAGCATGTATTTGTACCCAGTTTCCCGCAATCTCCTCTTGACCGATCCAAAGTTCATACGGCTTCGCTGTACCTGCAGGGTATAGTCAGGGTAGGCAGTTATGTTCGCCGCTCCTCGTTGAATTGTACCCCCTTTACGGAAGTGTTCAAGGATTCTCTCACGATCCCGATAATTGAGGATCTTGGCAATCATTGGCCTGGGCGGGTTACCTGGCGGTGGCTTCCTTGTCAAGGCCATGTGCGCTCTTTCCACAGCAAATCCTTGGGATAGGTTTCCCCTGGTGATTTCCTGTAGCAGCATGTTTTCCACGTATTCCGTCGGGTTGTGGCCTTCAGCCCCTTCCGGCAGTCCAACGATGCGAATGTTACTCCTCCGAGCGTGCCCTTCTGCCTCCTCCGCCCTACTTTCCAGATTGCCCACTCGTTGCACCAGGGCATACAGCTCCCGCTTGTGTGCAGCCCAGTCTGCAGCGATTGGGCCCCTCTCTTTCTCCAGGGTCTCCTTGCGTTCCGCCAGATTCCTAACATCCTGCCTGAGGAGGTTCACATCTTCCTGTACTGCTCCAACATGAAGTTCCATCGCCGTTTTCAATTCTGTCACAGCCAATTGTAGTTTGGACTCCCAGGCCGCCTTCAGATCCATGATCGCCTCAAGGACCTCCCGGTTCGTACTCACAGCGGCCATTCCCACTGCTGGGGTCTTATCTTTGCTCCTGGCCCCCTCGGGGCCGGTCGGCGTTCTGATGTAGTCATCCAGCGTGGGCTGCTTAGCCTTCGCTCTCAAGGGCTTGTTGGACATCCCTTCGGTCAGGGTAGCTTCTCATCCATAATCGTGAGTCAAGGGGCGGTCTGATCCTGCGGCACGGGTGGAATGTGCACCGCACCCTCAATACCGCTGCTGCCCAGTGCCCAAACGTGTCTCCGCTATCTTCGGCTTGCTATCCGTCGTGGAGCATGGCCCTCCATTGTTCACCCCGCAATACACTTCTGTGGTCTCCTCCGGCCGTGGCCTTCGCTGCCTACTGTTCACCCTCCTGGAGTGAGTGTCTCTCAGCGCCCACGGTGCCAGTTTCCTCTCCCAACGGGCGCTGGTGTTGTAAGTTATTGCCCCGCTGCAGCTACTTCAGGAGATGTGTCCCGGGGGCCCCCCCAGCTGTGTCCTTTGCCTGGCCTCCCCTCTGGATCTCCCCGCCAGTCCTATTACAGCTGTTGTCAGTTGGGGAACAGAGGATCTCCCATGCACAATCACTGTGCTTCGCCCATTTTCCTGGGTATGTAGGGGGTGCCCGGGCGTCAGCACGCAGCAGTTCGTGTGCTTTCTGTGGGATTCTCGTTGCGTCCCGGGCTCCCGTCTGCTCCTCCTCCGCCGCCCTCAAGAGTGTTCGGTGGTCAGACAGCTGATCGCGGCTCCCCGTCCCACGGGTGTTCAGGGCACGAACAGCCGATCGCGGCTGTGCGTGTTAGCGCTCGCTGGCCGCATGTAATTGCTTACTTGCGTTTACACGTTATGAGGGCGGGAGGGGGCCGCGTAAGCTCCAGACCCGACCCCTCCATATTTTCATGTACAGCCGCTTCACTCGCGGCCCGATTTCGTCCGCTCAATGTTCGGGCTGCGGGGTCAGTTCGTTCGGGCAGCGCACACGCTCCAAACCACTGTGCTTTGGTCGTACACGTGCGTTAGAGCTTGTATCTCCCTTAAGGGACGCCACAGTGTGTTTCCTTAGCACCACTGTGCTCGCGTACCTTCGCAAATACACTGTAGCAGCAGAAGCGAAACTTCCTGATCAGGTCCTTTGTTCTCGATTCCGGGCCGCCATTTTGTGTCCACTTCGGTCCCCGGCCACCGCCATCCTCGTGATGTGCAGAACTTTGTTCCAGTAAGTCCTGCGGGCATCAAAGTTTCTGCAGGCACGCTCGGCGTATTCGCATGCACATATATGCATTTTCAGCAATCGTAGGCACCCGTGTGTGCACTTTTTATACGGATCATTGCAGGATCGTCGGAGCTCCTCCGGCAACCCGTCCTCTCACATGGCCTCGTAGCCACGCCCCCTTAATTTAATAGTTGATCTCTTTTGGGAGGAGC
Organism: Ambystoma mexicanum; assembly: GCF_040938575.1. Lineage (NCBI taxonomy): Eukaryota > Metazoa > Chordata > Amphibia > Caudata > Ambystomatidae > Ambystoma > Ambystoma mexicanum. Next base: position 706,933,798 of record NC_090921.1, read on the forward strand.
ACGAGGCAGGTTGGATGGCCTGCCCGAGGTTGCATGAGTGGTTTCAGTCAAGGTGAGTACGCAGGTCAAGTTTCTTTCTTTGCAGCATTCGGTTTTTCCCACAGTGAGTATTTTGGGGGTTGGTTAAGCACTGATTGTTGAGGTGGTCAGGAAAGGTCCCCATGTTTATAAGGTGTTCATCTTGCGCACACCGTATGACTAACTGGGGGTGGCGGTGAGCTGGGCGCTATGTTGCAATTTCATAGGTAGCAAAATGTAGTTAATTATGGATGAGATATGTTACTTTTGTGTTCCTGCTGGTCTAGAAATTGATAGATATTAGCTTGCATGCACACAGAAAGATAAAATGTTAAACCTACCAAATGTAAAAACATACACATACAACAATACAAATACATGGGAAATTCATGAATTTCACAGATGAATCAGGAACACAGTAGTTGGGACCCCTTTTGCCAAATGTACTTTGAATTTTAAACTAACTTTGCTAGGTTTTCAGAAGGCAGGTGAATGAGTAACGTCAACCTTTGCATTCAGTACAGCTGTAGAAAATAGCCATCAGCTATTTTGGTCTGATAAGTATTGTAGGTAGTAGATGTAATCTCCTGATGCCTGAGAGTGTGACAGAAGGAGCTTTGTTATTTATTTTGGTCAGTAGTAAAAAGGCAGGGTAAGCCAGTGCCTAAAGCTATTCAGGAGTTTCAATTGTGCGATGAAGTGGGAGTTTTTGTAGACTGGAAAGTTTCAATGGAACGGTGTCCTGGGGAATTTAAACAGCTTAGGTCAGTTATTGCTAGTAATTAATGATGTTTCAATGGTACAACGTCCTATTGTGGGACTTTTTTTGCAGGGTTTTTTACCGCAATTTTTTAATCGAAAAAACCCCACAGGTTTTTTTTCTGGGGGGGGTACAAAATTATATATATGGGATGTAAAACCCCGTGAAAAAACAGATCGTGATGAAATGACATGGAACCGTTTCAATACCAATGTTTAACCATTTGTTGACATCATGACCTACTATGGACAAATCCTAAGAAAAGTTGTGTTACGAATATGATCTGAAGATGATTATTCAGATAAAACTGGCCAATGAAAATGTAGGAATTGGGAAAAGATGGGATTTCTTTGAAGAAGGTTTTTTAATTTTATTTTTATTTTATTGTGCATTTGGAAGGCGCTTTAAACCACAGAATTGTGTTTCAAAGCGCCACAAGGTTTAATGGGAAGGGAACAGGGGAAATAATCACAGTGGCAAAAAAAACTGTAATAAATATATATATATATATATATAGTTGTGGTCCTGCTAGGCCTTGTGTGCTAGATAGAGGAGGGAACGGAGGGAAGTGCTAAGGGGAGCCAGGAGGAGAGCCTCAGGCTAAGTGCTAGTACGGGTGACTCTGTCACAAGTCTCTCCCCTTCGCACCTGTTTCTCTTTGCTTGCGACCTTCTTGGACGTGACTTACTTCTTTCGCACCGTCTGGGATTTATACAGGCCCGTGTGCAGGTCTTCGGATTCCAGCGTGAGGATTGCAAGTCCTATGCCAAGTAGCGTTCAAATATCCAGGACCGGGAACCAGGAAGGAAACAGTATCCTGACTCAGAGGTACGGAACGCTGTGGAACCTAGCACAGGAGAAATCCAAGAAGATGAGCACGGAAGAAGGTAGGACAAGGAAAGGGGATGGAAAGGGAGTATAATCAGGAAAATGGCAAACGGGACTCGGAAGGAGGCACCGAGCGAACTCCGGCAACACACATCTGACTACTCCAAGCGGTAGCATTGAGACACGTAGAGCCGCGGGGGCGTGACTGTTTTGTAGGAAGTTGAACATAGCAAATAAAGGCTGGTGAAACTGCGTTTTGTATTCAACGGCCATGTTGGAAGGATCACAGAATTCAGTCCTCTATGGGTCAGGGACCCCGAAGTCCAGAATGGACGTAATCGGCGGTTCATGACAGTATGCCTCCTCCGAAGCTCCGCACCTCCGGGTTGGCCTGGGTGGATAAGATGATATCTTCTCATCAGCCGGGGGGCATTCATGTTTGAGATGGGTTCCCAGGTGCGCTCACTGGGAGGATATCCCTTCCATTCGACCAAATACTGTAGTTGACATTGTCGGTACCTGGAGTCACAAATCCTAGAAACCTCATATTCAAGTTGGTTATCGACAATCACTGGAGTAGATCTTGGAGCAGTTTGAGTGGACTGTACATATGGTTTTAACAGAGAAGTGTGGAAGACTGGATGAATCCTTTTCCACGACTCTGGAAGTCGGAGTCGAAAGGCCACTGGATTAACAATTTCCTTTATGGAAAAAAGTCCATAATACCTGGAAGCCAATTTATTTGGTCGTAGGTGACGAGGAAGGAGTTTCGAAGATAGCTAAACCTTATCTCCTATTGAATAAGAAGGACTAGGCCTTCTTTTGGAGTCAGCATATTGTTTAACATCTTTTCAGGCCTTTTCCAGGTGTTCCTTTGCTTCTTTGTGTACATTGATCAGTGTTTCAATCCAGGAATCGACCGCAGGAACTCGGGTAGGATGTGGGAGAACGGATGGTAGAACTGAAGGGTGAAATCCTTGGCTACAAAAGAAAGGGCTGGTCTTGATAGCTGAATGATCCGAATTGTTGTAAGCGAATTCGGCCACAGGTATCAAGAGTGACCAATCATCCTGGACTTTAGTGGCGAAGCAGCGAAGATACTGTTCCAGGGTTTGGTTTACTCGTTCTGTAGCTCCATTGGTCTGTGGATGATAGCCCGTGGACAAGGCACGCTGGATCCCCAATATCCGACATAGTTGTTTCCAAAACTGGGATATGTACTGGGGCCCTCTGTCGGAAATGATTTTGGAAGGTAGTCCATGAAGCCGGAATATGTGTTCCAGAAAAATCCCAGCAAGTTCAGCTGAGGATGGTATTTTGTATAGAGGTGTAAAATGAGCCATATGTGTGAACAAATCAATGGTACCCATTATGGTCGTGTATCCTCTGGAAGAAGGTAATTCCACGATAAAATCTGTGGCAATGATTTTCCAGGGTTTTGTTGGTATTGCTGGTTGGTGTAGGAGACCTGCTGGTTTTCTATTATCATGCTTATTCTGATTACACACTGCACAGGTTTGGACATAGGTTCTTATGTCATCTTTCATCCTTGGCCACCAGAACTGTCTCTGTATAAGACGGAGGGTGTTAGAGACTCCACGGTGTCCCGAATGGAAGGTATCATGGCATATGTTTGTGATCTTATGTCTCAGCCCTGGAGTGGGAATGGCCAGCTGTGTATCCTTGAATCGGTATCCGTCTTTTATCTTGAGATTCCATCGATTGTCTCCTTTGAACTCCTTCCAAAGTTCGGAAGACTGTGTTTTGGCTCGAATATCCTCCAGGAGAGTAACAGCTTGAGCTACGAATACTGTTTTGGGAAACCTCTCGGGAAAGGTCCGGTCCTCAAGGGGTTCATAATCAGGACGTCTGGATAAGGCATTGGCTATGATGATATGTGCTCCAGGAAAGTGATGGATTTTAAATTGATATTGGGCGAAAAGGAAGGCCCAGCGGGCCTGACGGCTGTTTCTGCACTCCAGGGATTGTAGGACTTGTAGATTCCGATGGTCCTTATGGACTTGTACTGGGTGTTTGGCTCCCAGAAGGAGATGGCGCCAGTCAGTGAAGGCTTGTCGGATGGCTAGCAACTCCTTCTCCAGGACGGAATAATGAGTTTCACTGGGAGTCAAAGTACAGGAGAGATAGGCAATGGAGTGTTCTATCTTGTCATCAAGTTCTTGTCCGATGGCGTAGTCGGATGCATCAGTCTCAACAAGGAAGCGACGGTCTGTGTCGGGTTGAGCCAGGAAGGGGGTTTTTGTGAACTCCGACTTCAACCATTGAAACACCGAGTCTTGAACTGGGGACCACTGAAAGGGGGTGTATTTCTTTAATAGTGTAACAATAGGGTGTACAATATCAGAAAATGCGGGTATGAATTTCCTGTAAAAGTTAGCAAGCCCCAGGAAGGATTGAATTTGTTTCACAGTGGTAGGAACAGGCCAAGATAAGATGGAATCAATCTTGGAAGAATCCATTCCAATACCCTTGGGGCTAAGAACAAATCCAAGATAGTGAACAGTTGATACACAGAAAAGGCATTTTTCAGGTTTGGCCAGGAGCTTATGTTTTCGTAAATGCTGTAAAACTGCCTTAACGTGTTCTTCATGTTTCTGAGGTTCCTGGGAGTAAATCAGTATGTCATCTAGGTATACAATGACGAAAAGGAACAACATGTCAGAAAAAACCCGATCCATGAAACGTTGGAATATTGCGAGGGCATTAGCAAGTCCAAAGGGCATAACCAGATACTCAAAGTGGCCAAAAGGTGTTCTGAAGGCTGTTTTCCACTCATCAACTTCTTTTATATGAATGAGATGGTAGGCATCCCTGAGATCTAGTTTTGTGAAGATGACTGCACCCCTCACAGCTTCCAGGATGTCTGAAATAAGAGGTAATGGGTAACGGTCCTTGAGGGTGCATTGGTTAAGGCCACGGTAATCCAAACATGGTCTAAGCTCCTTGGAATCTTTCTTAGGAACGAAGAAGAGGGAGGCTCCCGCTGGGGTCTTGGAGGGTCGAATAGTTCCATTTCTTAAATTGGTGTCCAGATACTCCTGGAGGGCCCTTTTTTCAGGTTAGGATAGAATGAACATTCTTCCGAAGGGAATCACTGCTGAAGGCTCAGTGTCAATGGCACAATCCTCGGGTCTGTGGGGTGGGAGAGATTGAAACATGGCTGTTGAGAACACATCTCAGTATGTCTGGTAAGCTTGGGGAATCTGGATAATGTTGGAGACAGTTACTGGGAATTGCTGGGTTTCTTGGAAGTCTTCTGAGGGGCTTGCCAAGGTGGTAGGAGATAAACAATGGGACATACAATGTTCTGAACCAAGAAAGAAGGAGCCTGCTGCCCAATTGATGTAGGGATTGTGTTTCTGTAGCCAGGGCATGCCTAGAACCATGGGATAGTGGTCAGATCTTATGATGTCAAATCTAATCCTCTCTTGGTGGTTGTTTATTGAAAGAAGAATCTCTTTGGTTTGGTGGATTATGGGTCCTGAAGACAAGGGTCTCCCATCAATGGCTTCAACAGGTTGCATTGTCTCTTCTGTTTAGCGGGGAACGTGATGACTGACGGCCCAATCACGATCTATGTATATGCCCATGGCTCTGCAATCCACTAAAGCTAGGATCGGGTAGGATTCTTTCTTGGAAGGTGACAAGAATGCCTGTAGAATCACAAGATTGTTCTGTCCTGGGGAGTTCAAGGAAGGGATTGATGAGGAGCAGACATCTTTCTCCCGAAACTGTGCTCCACTTAGGATCGGGAGCTGGCATTTCCCGAACGCTCAGGTGGAGCAATAGGGCACTCTCTTACAAGGTGCTTATCAGAGGCACAATACATGCACAGTCCGATATTAATCTGACGCATCCTTTCTTGCGGGGTAATGGGTCCCCGGAAGGCACCTAGTTGCATGGGTTCTGGGTCTGAGCCTGGAGATGCAACGGTTTCTTTTTTGTATGGGTGGTCAGTAGCTGCCTTTGGAGATGTTGGCTTAGACTTCCTTTTCTCTGCCTTTCTTTCCTGGATCCAGAAATCGATCTGTAGGGAGAGGTCCATGAGAGCTTGGAAGGAGCTTGGGCAGGCTACCCTGGCTAATTCCTCCTTTATCTCGTCATTTAGGCCTCTTCGAAAGAGGGTGAAGCTGGCTTCTTGGGACCAATCAGCCTCGTTTACTAATTGTTTAAAGTGGGTCACATACGTGAGCATATCCTGGGACCCTTGTTGGAATTCAAGCAGTCTTTCTTGAGCACTGTAAACGAGTTCTGGGCGATCAAACATGGCTTTAAGGGCTTCCACAAACCCATCGTAATCATCCAGGAGTGTGTCACCCGCATTGACTAGTGGGGTTGCCCAGGTCACCTTTGCTCTTGGGGTGGAAAAGTAGTATGGCTTGAAGGTAAAATGTACCAAACAGGAATCAAGGAAGGCATGGATGGTTTTTGAGGAGCCATCGTATTTGTCCACTACTCCTCCCAACAAGACACTTTCCTTGGCTGCAGAGTCACGAGATAAGACTAACTGCTTTAATACAGCGTTCTCTGCCTTAAGGTTCTGGACTTCAGTGGTTAACTCCTGCATACCTCGCATGAGGTCTTGAACCGCGGCTTCCATCTTTGTCTTTGTATCAGGTTTAAGGTGTCTCAATCTGTCACAAGTTTCTCCTCTTCTCACCTGTTTCTCTTTGCTTGCGACCTTCTTGGATGTGACTTCCTTCTTTTATTCGGTCCGGGATTTATAGAGGGCCATGTGCAGGTCTTCAGATTCCAGCATGAGGATTGCAAGTCCTACGCCAAGTAGCGTTCAAATATCCAGGACCGGGAACCAGGAAGGAAACAGTATCCTGATTCGGAGGTATGGAACGCCGTGGAACCGAGCACAGGAGAAATCCAGGAAGATGAGCACGGAAGAAGGTAGAACAAGGAAAGGGGACGGAAAGGGAGCATAATCAGGAAAATGGGAAACGGGACTCGGAAGGAGGCACCGAGCGAACTCCGGCAACACACGTCTGACTACTCCAAGTGGTAGCGTTGAGACGTGCAGAGCCGCGGGGGCGTGACTGTTTTGTAGGAAGTTAAACGTAGCGCGTAAAGGCTGGTAAACTGTGTTTCGTATTCAAAGGCCATGTTGGAAGGATCACGGAATTCAGTCCTCTATGGGTCAGGGACCACGAAGTCCAGAATGGACATAATCGGCGGTTCATGACAGACTCTCCAGGATGATATATGGAGCCTCCAGCCAGGGGCCCGCAGGGCAGTGCAGTGGGGGGGAGGGATGCTGGTATTGACTGGGAGGAAAGCAGTGCGGTGATGAGCAGAGAAGGGAAATCATGTTTGGTGGGTGGATTGCAATAAAGTATTTGGGAGACTTTTAACTGTTGCAGAACTGTATAAAAGATGTGAATTGATGTGGTTTGTTGAGACTTGGGTTAGTTTGGTCCTACAACACCATCTAACTGCTCCCAGCACAATTGTACAATAAACTTGCTTTATGTACAACTGTGTACTCGCTTCTTAAGTGGTGGGCCCGTTTGGGTTAAGGTGTTTAAAGGCCCATTTGCACAGGATCCATTTACTTTTTTAATTTTGAGGGGTCATGAGCTTTTAGAGGTCTGATGTGGGTAGTGGCATGAGATGCTTCCATCGGTTTGGGGTAGCTGACTTTGCATTTTTGTTCAGTACCTCTTAGGCTTGTTGGCTGTGGTGTATCAACTTTGCACTCTGTCGGTGTCAGGAAACTGTGGAGACTGTCGTTGAGAGGCGGTTTCGGCATGGAGCGCCACTTCATCATGGGCCAGACCTTGTCCCTTTGGTGAGCCGGAACGGTTGCATTTCATGGGAGAACACAGGGCAACCTATGGTCATGGATTGAGGGTGCATTCCAGGGACTGAGTCATTTTCCATTTGTTATCCACTCCAGCGCTTGCGGCGTCGCCGCCACATTTGTTTGCTTGCCATTTAGAGGACAGTGTGCAGTATGTCCAGGGGCGGCATGCTTTTCTGCATTGTGCAGCAGAGGTGTGGATCTTGCTTGGAGAAAGTGATCCCAATTGTGTCCCCAAGGGACAGGTCTTTCTGGAAGGAAATGGTGATGAAGTGTTGCTGTCCATTCATCAGTGTCCCCGGGACCCGGTAGTGCCCCTAGTGCGAGCCTCGGAGGTAGAGGCTGTGTTCCCTTGCTGGTTATTCATGGCATGCTATGGGACGATGGTGCACGGCAATCCATCGCTGAGGGGGCAGCTAGTTGAACATGATGGACAGTGGGGTTGACTGACAACCTTGCATTTGTTGATTGCATTCACAGGATTGTATGGTTCATGGCAGCTTTCTTTCCCGGCTGTCGCCTTCTTGGCGCAACGTCACCGGTTGACAGTGCGGACACCATGGCTCGTCGGGGCCCTGTGACGGCTGCCCTTTGCAATACCACAGCTGTGGAGAATGATTAGAACAATTGCTTTTTTTGGGACAGCGCACATTGTGTGCCGGGGTCCCATCCCCGCCCCCCTTTTTTCTCTTTGGATGGCAGGCTGGTTAAAAATGGCCAGTTCCCTTTATTTGGCATGGCTACTTTCAGTATTTACTTATGAAGTGTACAATATTATTTATTATTAGTGGGGTGCAGTAGCCGGCTAGTTCAGGGCATTACGGTATGAATCACATTAGGTGGCTGTCATTCTCGCACTGCATTTGCATGTTGCCCTTAAGCTCTATATGCGTAAGGGATTTCGGATTTGACTATTGCACCTGTGGCCAGTTCCCCGCACTAGGCAGGGGCACCGGCAGTATTTACTTGTGGAGCATGTATATTATTCATGGCGTGTGGTAGGTGGCTAGCATATGGCATTAGGTTCTTCATCACATTAGGTGGTGGTGATTTGCCTTACCCGCTGTGGAATACTTTTCATGGAATTCCTCTGGGAATTTAGGGCTCATAAAGTTGCAGCAAGGTTGGTCATTTGCAAGTACAAGTTCCCTTAAAATTAAATCCTCAAACGCTGGTCGCTCGAGCTACTGGTTTGGGTAGGGAGATTATATTTTCTTTACATCGGCGAATGGGTTAAGTGCGTCTCATTTCCGGTGGTGGTGTGCCGAGGTGGATCTAATTGCAGGTTCCTAATTTTGTAATATTCTCTATGCATGGGGGATGTTTCTTTGGTGCTGTTGGGTCTTGGTTGTTTATTGTGTTGTATTTTACAACGTCAAACTGGCAGGAAGGGCTTATTGACATGTTAGTCAAAATGTTACCCAACACCTGGAGCGATTGCCAGGTAAGGGAGCGGACAGCGGGGGATCCCCCTCTGCAAGCTGGGAGTATACTCAACGAGAGGTTGGGTGGTTAAGATGTGTTTCATCCTGGGGGCATCGGATGCTTTGCTTTGCACATTTACCACTGACAGTTGCGTATCATGGAGCTAGGTGCCAGGGGGAGCAGGGACTAAGCCTTCGGCCAAGGTGGATGTGGTTAAGGGGGTAGCAATGCGCTACATCGGTTTTGTAAGGAGGTTATTCTTGAAGGGTTCGGTTGTAGGATGCAGGGGCTCAGTCGGGAAGATCAAATGCAAACAGGTATACTTTACTTTACTTTACTTTACTTTATAAACTTGTAATGCGCTTCAATGGACCCGGAGACATAATGGCGTGGACTAGACACAAACAGATCATTATATACAAATAGCCAGAAGAGAAAGAGCCATAAGAAGTGGACGTCAGGAAGCGGAATTTAGGCAAACAGCCACGCCTTTAGCTTTTTCTTAAATGGCTCGAGTTGCTGTTCAAGCCTTAAGCCGAACGGAAGGTTGTTCCAGGTGGCGGGAGCCGCCGCTCCAAAGGCTCCCTTTTCTGCCTTTTTTGTTCTACTTCTTGGAAGGGTCAACACTGGACGTTTGATGGATCTAAGCATTCTAGAGGAGATCTTATACACTAACAGATCACTAAAGTAGCTTGGCATGGTCCCCATTCTGAATATTACTGGCCGGTCAGTGTTTTCCGCGACGGTATCAGCCGGGGTAACGGGTCGATTTGGACAGAAGTTACTGGTATGACATAACCTTCATGAGCGGGTGCGGTCTGGTTTTGTGTTGATTCACTAGTTCAGGTTCACAGGTGGGTAACAGTGGTTTTTCAGGCTGGGGTGAGGCCAGACTAATCCTCTCGATGGGTGCACTGGAGCATAATAGCATTGAGATACAGTATTTTGTATTTGCCTTCTCTATGTAAAGGCCGTACTGGTTCTCCTTAGTGCGGGTCATGGCAGGGGCACCAGTGGGTCCTGATGGTGACTGGGATGGCGCTTCAGTATTAGGAGAAGGAGTGTGAGAACCGGGGATCCGGTTCTGGGAGGGGCCCTGGCTGGGCCTAGGTGCCTGGGGGCCCCGCGTGTATCTTTCCAAAGGGGGGAGTGCAGCAGAAGGGCCTCCCCATTTGTCTTGGAGGGTTTGCTTACTCGCGGCAGTCCTGGTATATGGCACTAAGGAAGTGGCAGATTACGGCTGCTGCATGGTACAGGGCTTCGGACCGGTGGAGGATTGGGGGTGGCGGGGGAGCATGATCCGAGAGGGACCCTGGATGGGCCAGGGTGCCTTGGGGCCCCGAGATAGGTTCCCCAAGGAGGGTTGGTAGTGGATGGGCCTGCCTGTTTATGTTGTGTGGCATTTGTTCATAGAGGGAGTGTATTTGCAGCTCGCACCTGACAGTTTGCAAGGTGGGCTGCAGGTTGTCCAGGGTGCAACCAGGGGCAGAGGTTAATCAGCCTTTCTGAAACATGGGCATTTGTCCATAATTATACCAAAATCATAGCTTATTCCATTCTCTACCCTTGCCACCCTCCTTTGCAAAAAGGTGTAGAAGGAGACATCTTTATTTTGTTGGCATAAAAGCCCACAGATTTATTTTCACAACATTGCTAACAACTACATACTTCAAATCACTGCAAACCAAACTTTGTGAAAATAGTTCTCAAGATGCGGCAACCAGCCGACTCTTCCCTGTCCAAACCTTGCTTCCCCCTTTTCCAACCAAGTCCACTGTAGACCAAAGCTCTCCCAACCATTCGTGTCTGCGCCCCACCTTCCTTTGCAGGTGTTCCTGGGCTGGGGGAGTGCCGTTTTGCTGGGGGAAGCCGAGCCCTCATCGATACCTACAGCACCCTTGCTGCTAGGCCTCAAAGGGGCGATGATTGCGAGAAGAGCGAAAAACCTTTCCGCTTTCCCATGGCTCGTTAGTAGTCCCTACAAAAAAACTGCTTGCACCTCTTATCTTCTGGCGTCTTCTGGCTGCAACACTGATGCTGCCAGTCTCGTGCCATATTTATTCGCCAAGGCACACCCACCTACTATTGTATTTTTCGCAGGCATTCCGGCGCATTTGCCGCGCTTCCAGCTCCTTTGAGCCTTTCCTGGGCTCACCCTCGGGCTTTCCAGGCTTTTGCCCAAAACCCCTCCCCCTTAGCCAGGGGGGAGTAAGGAGGACGCTGCCCTGTTATCTGGGTGCCTCCTCCAGGGATCCCCCACGTCGACACCTCCACAAAGTGGGTACAGTTTCGTTGGTAGTCATGCACCAGGTCATCTGTCCTAAGTAGACTAGAGCTGGCATTTCCTCATTGGGGGGGCCTGTGTGGTTGGGTTTGCATTGGGGGGACAGCTAATGAAAGGCGGGCCCCCAGGCAGTGTTCCCTTTGATGGGAGCCAGCCAGGTGAGGGCTCATGGGGGAGCATGTAATGGGTTTGCGGCCGGTGTCAACAGTGGGGGCTAGGAGATTGGGCTCTGTGAGTGGGCGCTGGTTAGGTCAAAGGCCTTGGGGGGGCCGAGGCATCGTTTTCAGGAGGGGTGTTGCTTGAGGGGACACACCCCTTAAGTGCAGAGTGGGGGGAGCAAATGGTGGTAAGTGTTTGTCACTTTGTGCGCAAGAGCGTGAGGGAATGTTTCTGTTAGTAGGGGCATCGGTTCTGGGGGCAATTCCTTGGGTGGTTGTCATGATGCCTACCCCCGGGCTTCAGGAACAAGCCCTTCAGCTCAGGAAGCAGGCATCCAGATATTTATTAAAACCCCAACAGCCCCGGCTGGGGGCTGTGTGGGTTCAGTCCTGGCGCCTTAGGCGCCAGGCTCATCATAGAAATCAGTCCTGGTGCCATAGGCGCCAGGCTCATAGAATTTACTTACCTGATGTAGACCATGCTGCAAGTGAGTCCAAGCCAACGTGAGGCCTGGATGGCACTATTTTATTACAGGGACTATTTTTTACTCGGGCGTGGTTCTGGGGAACTTCTTACCTGGAACTACTTTGGAGGCTATTTAAACCACGCCCGGACAGCAGCACACGCTTCGCGTTATTCTGCATCCAGCAGCGTAACGCTCACCGTGCCTGCAGTCAGCATCCAGTCTTCTGCCACGCCCGCCTCGAATCTGGAGCTCCTAAAACAAAGAGGAAAGAAAAGGACAAGGTTAGAAAACAAACTATTTTCGAATTCCTCACCTGATTCCAGATCCATCTCGCCTCGGGACCTGGAAAGAACATCATTTCAGTAGGCGTTGCATCTCCAGCTGCAGCGCCGCGCCATACTCACCAGTCCTCGCAGCATCTTTTGATTCGCCGTTGCCTCCATCATTTCTTCGCCGAACTCCGGCACCTGGGGACAAAAGAAAACAACAAGGTGAGCCGAGAAAACCAACAAATATAACTCTTTTCACCATAGACTTAACTGATTTACCACCGGAGGCATTATTCTATAACTCTCCACATCTTCATGTGCCGCACCTGCAAAGAGAGAGAAAAACAACACGTTAAACACATGCAACATTTACCGGACAGCGTTGTGTAATACAGACTCTTACCTGAGCGCCACCAGCTACCACAAGTGCATCTTCTCACAAACTCAGCTGCAAGACACGGAAGGAAGGGGGGAACAAGAGTGAACATCTGAAATATTGAACTCTATGAACTTGATACTTACTGGTCCTCGCCAGGAACCTCAGAGTCAATACTCTCCGGAACTCTCCCACGCCTTCAAACCAGTGAAGTAACTGGCATCAACGCGCCCTTGCAATCCATGCACGATGGAGAGCTCATCTTTCAAGAGTATAAGGTGAGATTGCTGAGAGGGCACTTCGGAGGTGATTAGTGGGGAGGACTGTGGGGGGTGCCATCCCTTGAATCCACAGGTGGCTAAATCCATCTCTCCACTTGCAGGAGAATACTTCTACGGGTCAAGCAGACAAGATTAGGAGGGCCAGTCCAGTCAGTCATCTCTGCACTACACATGACGTTGGTGGAGACTGCAGCCGTCCGGGTCCGACCGACGCCCCTGTGGGAGCCAGGTGAGCGTAACAGAACGCAAAGCCTTTCTATAAATCCCCACCCGGGCGTTATGGAAACCTCAGAAACCGATCCACTGGCCCAATTATTGGGGGAACTTAGGGCGGAAGTGCACTCCGCTCGCCAAGAGACTAATGCCCTCAGGAGAGAACTGATTGTCTCGAAGGAACGCACTGACGATCTGGCTAGGCAGCTGCTGCAAAACCAAGCAGGGCAAACACCTTTACCAGGACTCGGGGGGAATCCAACTCCTCTTTCATTGAGCAATCCGGTGCACGTGGTTTTACCAGGGGCTATTCCTTTAGCTCCACCTGAACGCTTTGCTGGGTACCCAAAAAGGTTTGCCGTGTTTATGAACCAATGTCGCTTGCATATTTTATGCAGACTTGGAGCTTTTCTAAATGACCAAGCAAAAGTAGCTTTTGTATTATCATATTTGAGTGGAAGTGCAGCTGATTGGTCGCTTCCACTAGTCAATCAGGATGACCCTCTTCTTCGGGACTTTCAGGGTTTTCAAATGAGCATGGAAAGACTATTCGCTAGACATTCCCAGGGACAGGCCCTGGATAACAAACTTTTATCCCTACGACAAGGTAACCAGGATCTGTTAACCTATATTGCAACCTTTAATAGGTTGATGGTGGAAACCGGATGGCCAGAGGTAAAACGAATTACACTATTTCATCGTGGACTTCGGGGAGAACTTAAAGATGTTTTGGCCCAAGTTGTGAACCCACCTCAGGATTGCCCAGAATGTATAGACTTAGTGGTCCAGTTAGACCATCGACATCAGAATAGAAAGGCTAACCGAGCTAAGTTTGAGAATCGGGTATTGGTTAAACCCAACGTCACCCACAAAGGAACAGATGCAGCAGAACCTATGCAGATCGGGGGGGTTAAGGGACCCTTAACTCCAAAGGAAAGAGAAGGGAGACGGCAGATGCAATTGTGTCTATACTGTGGGGCCTCAGGACATTTTCTACGGGCTTGCCCTATAAAACCATCCAAGAAAATAGTCGGAGTCGCTGATAGAAATCAAACAGAACCTGATTCGGGAAACAACCACGCCCGACAAGCGTAGAGGTCCGCTTGCCGAGCTTGAAGAAGGACACTCAGACCTTGCACCTAATCATACCAATGGTCCTTATTGATCCAAGGCAGCCATCACGTATGCACGCAGTAAGGGCATACATTGATAGCGGGGCCGTAGGAAACTATATGGACCACGAGTTGGCTTCTAGGGTGAATCTACCTTTCTGCAAAAAAAACCTCTTCGGATGTCATCACCACAGTTGATGGAGCTGAAATTGCCTCTGGGCCTGTAACTCATTCCACCACAGAGATGACACTGTTGGGTCAAGATGGGCATCAAGAGACTATTGTGTTTGATTTAATCAAAGCCCCGCAGTTCCAAATAATACTGGGGATACCCTGGTTGGAAACACATAATCCTAGTATTGATTGGCGAGAGAAGAGAATAACCTTCCCGGATTGTGCACACACCTGTTACCCAGAAAAAACCTTGAACAAAGGCCTGGCCACAGTCACTAATCCAGTCGTGCAGTTACCTCAGGAATATCAAGAATTTCAGGATGTTTTTCAAAAAGCACAGGCAAACACCTTACCACCTCACAGATCATACGATTGTCAAATCGACCTCATACCCGGTGCACAACCTCCATGCAGTAGGATCTACGCCCTTACGGAACCCAAAAACCTTCACCTACGACAATAGTTGGACCAATACCTTGCTAATGGCTTTATTCGCCCATCCAAGACCCCTGCATCCTCAGCTTTGTTCTTTGTGCCTAAAAAGGAAGGTGACCTCAGAACATGCATAGACTACCGCGCATTAAATCAGATTACGGAGAAGAACCGATACCCATTGCCTCTGATCCCTGAATTACTAGACCAAGTAAAGGATGCTTGCATCTACACTAAATTGGATCTCCGAGGGGCATATCATCTGGTACGTGCAAAGAAAGGCGACGAATGGAAGACTGCCTTTCGCACCAAGTACGGATTATTCGAATATCAGGTGATGCCCTTCGGGTTGTGCAATGCACCATCAGCTTTCCAGTATTTTATGAACTATGTTCTTCGTGAACTCATTGACGTCTGTGTTGTCGTATACATAGACGATATTCTAGTGTACTCCTCCTCAGAATCAGACCATGTTAAGCACGTGCGTGCAGTCCTTGAGAAACTACGCCAGCACAATTTATATGCAAAATTGGAAAAATGTGTTTTTCATACTACGGAAGTTGAATTCCTTGGATTTATCCTGACTCCAAAAGGAGTTCGAATGGACTCTCGATAGGTGGATGCAATTCTCAAGTGGCCATCACCCAGTTCAGTTAAAGGGGTACAAAGCATGTTCAGATTTGCTAATTTCTACCGCAGATTTATTCCGGATTTCTCACATGTTGTACACCCCATCACAACACATTTGCGAAAAAACAAACGCTTCTTGTGGACCGAAGAGACTGAAAAGGCCTTCCAAGAGCTGAACGCGAAATTCACGTCTGCACCTGTCTTAAAGCATCCCCGCCCTAAACTTCCATACATAGTTGAAACTGATGCATCCAGTTTAGCCATGGGAGCTGTCCTGTCCCAGAAGGATCCTGAAACCGGTCAACTTCACCCAGTAGCATTTTGGTCCAGAAAGTTCTTGGCACCCAAGTTAAACTATGTGGTTACCGATAAAGAGTTATTAGCCATCAAATCTGCCTTCAAGGCTTGGCAGCATTATCTTCTCGGTGCCAGGCATACCATTACTGTAATCACCGATCACCGGAACTTGCAGTATTTAAAAACAGCCAAAGCCCAATCGTCGCGCCAACTTCGATGGGCATTGTTCTTTGCCGAGTTCGATTTCCTGATCACTTATCGACCAGGCTGTAAAAATGGCAAGGCAGATGCTTTATCCCAAATAGGGATGGGAGAAGCATATGCGAACACGGAACCGGTGCCTATAATTTCAGAACAAAGAATTCTTGGCATAACTACTCTACAGACATTAGAGGATATTCATGTAAAAATCCAACAACTCTTCTATCCAACAGCCCTGCAGGACTGGGTAAAGAAAGGCCCGGACTACTCAGTCATCAATGACCTACCTTATTATCAAGGGCGACTATTTCTACCACACAAGGAACTACAAGAACTAGTCATCTCCAATTATCATGACACTCTGATGGAAGGGCACCCAGGTATCGCAAAAACTGAAGCTAAAATTAAGAGACAATTCTGGTGGCCCACCTGGCGAAAAGACGTAAAGTTATTTGTGATGTCTTGTGGCATTTGCGCCCAAAACAAAAGTCAGAAGAAAAAACCAGCTGGCCTTTTACAACCTTTGGATATTCCACCTACACCATGGCACACCTTATCTTTAGACTTTATTACAGATCTACCTCCATGTAATGGATTTAACACCATTCTAGTTATTGTGGATCTTTTTTCCAAGATGGCCCACTTTATTCCTTTAAAGGGATTACCTTCTGCTTCAATTCTGGCCAAGGAGCTCCCCGAAAACATTGTTTGAATACATGGATTTCCTTCCGTATTGGTCTCTGACCGAGGTAGTCAATTAATTTCACATTTTTGGAAGAAATGTTGTCCATTGGTGCAAAACAACGTGAGGTTATCAACCAGTCACCATCCCCAGACCGATGGTCAGACGGAGAGGACCAACCAGACCCTTGAACAGTACCTACGTTGCATGCTACACCAGACCGAAAGTAATTGGAAAGATATTTTACGGATTTCCGAATATGTATACAATAACTCTGTACATTCAGGAACCGGACAAATCCCCTTTTATACTATATATGGACATCACCCTCGAACCTCAGAACTAGATTCGCCTCAGCACTTAGAAATGCCCGCAGTTAGTCATTTGCCCTCTACTATTACGCAAGCCTTTAAGAGGCAACAGAACATTTGAAACAAGCAAAAGAGAAATATAAGAAAAATGCTGATCAACATAGAAGTGAAACTCCACAATACCAGATTGGGGATCAAGTTTGGCTGGCTACAAAACACATACCTCTGAAGGGAACTCTGACTTTTAACCCTAGATATTTGGCACCTTACACCATTAAGGCCATTATCAACCCGGTGGCCGTCAAATTGGAACTACCCTCTAATATGCAAATTCATCCTGTCTTCCATGTTTCACTTTTAAAACCAGTTCAACCAGGGACAAGATTAACCAAACCACCCGACCCCATCTTGATAGATGGAGAACCTGAATTCGAGGTAAAAAATATCCTGGACTCCAAGATGGTTAAATCAAAACCTTTTTATTTAATCGATTGGAAGGGCTACAGACCACAAGAAAGGTCATGGGAGCTTAGTGACCACGTTCATGCACCTCGGTTGGTGAAGAGAATCCATCAGGACTTCCCAGACAAGCCAGGGCCAAGGGGAAGAACAACTTTAGGAGGGGCCTCGGGGGGGGGAGTGCTGTCATGATGCCTACCCCCGGGCTTCAGGACCAAGCCCTTCAGCTCCGGAAGCAGGCATCCAGATATTTATTAAAACCCCAACAGCCCCGGCTGGGGGCTGTTTGGGTTCAGCCAGGCTCATCATAGAAATCAGTCCTGGTGCCATAGGCGACAGACTCATAGACTTTACTTACCTGATGCAGACCATGCTGCAAGTGAGTCCAAGCCAACGTGAGGCCTGGATGGCACTATTTTATTACAGGGACTATTTTTTACTCGGCCGTGGTTCTGGGGAACTTCTTACCTGGAACTACTTTGGAGGCTATTTAAACCAGGCCCGGACAGCAGCACACGCTTCGCGTTATTCTGCATCCAGCAGCGTAACGCTCACCGTGCCTGCAGTCAGCATCCAGTCTTCTGCCACGCCCGCCTCGAATCTGGAGCTCCTAAAACAAAGAGGAAAGAAAAGGACAAGGTTAGAAAACAAACTATTTTCAAATTCCTCACCTGATTCCGGATCCATCTCGCCTCGGGACCTGGAAAGAACATCATTTCAGTACGCGTTGCATCTCCAGCTGCAGCGCCGCGCCATACTCACCAGTCCTCGCAGCATCTTTCGATTTGCCGTTGCCTCCATCATTTCTTCGCCGAACTCCGGCACCTGGGGACAAAAGAAAACAACAAGGTGAGCCGAGAAAACCAACAAATATAACTCTTTTCACCATAAACTGAACTGATTTACCACCGGAGGCATTATTCTATAACTCTCCACATCTTCATGTGCCGCACCTGCAAAGAGAGAGAAAAAGAACACGTTAAACACGTGCAACATTTACCGGAAAGCGTTGGGTAATACAGACTCTTACCTGAGCGCCACCAGCTACCACAAGAGCATCTTCTCACAAACTCAGCTGCAAGACACGGAAGGAAGGGGGGAACAAGAGTGAACATCTGACATATTGAACTCTATGAACTTGATACTTACTGGTCCTCGCCAGGAACCTCAGAGTCAATACTCTCCGGAACTCTCCCACGCCTTCAAACCAGTGAAGTAACTGGCATCAACGCGCCCTTGCAATCCATGCAGGATGGAGAGCTCATCTTTCAAGAGTATAAGGTGAGATTGCTGAAAGGGCACTTCGGAGATGATTAGTGGGGAGGACTGTGGGGGGTGCCATCCCTTGAATCCACGGGTGGCTAAATCCATCTCTCCACTTGCAGGAGAATACTTCTACGGGTCAAGCAGACAAGATTAGGAGGGCCAGTCCAGTCAGTCATCTCTGCACTACACATGACGTTGGTGGAGACTGCAGCTGTCCGGGTCCGACCGACGCCCTTGTGGGAGCCAGGTGAGCGTAACAGAACGCAAAGCCTTTCTATAAATCCCCACCCGGGCGTTATGGAAACCTCAGAAAACGATCAACTGGCCCAATTATTGGGGGAACTTAGGGCGGAAGTGCACTCCGCTCGCCAAGAGACTAATGCCCTCAGGAGAGAACTGATTGTCTCGAAGGAACGCACTGACGATCTGGCTAGGCAGCTGCTGCAAAACCAAGCAGGGCAAACACCTTTACCAGGACTCGGGGGGAATCCAACTCCTGTTTCATCAAGCAATCCGGTGCACGTGGTTTTACCAGGGGCTATTCCTTTAGCTCCACCTGAACGCTTTGCTGGGTACCCAAAAAGGTTTGCCGTGTTTATGAACCAATGTCGCTTGCACATTTTATGCAGACCTGGAGCTTTTCCAAATGACCAAGCAAAAGTAGCTTTTGTATTATCATATTTGAGTGGAAGTGCAGCTGATTGGTCGCTTCCACTAGTCAATCAGGATGACCCTCTTCTTCGGGACTTTCAGGGTTTTCAAATGAGCATGGAAAGACTATTTGCTAGACATTCCTAGGGACAGGCCCTGGATAACAAACTTTTATCCCTACGACAAGGTAACCAGGATCTTTTAACCTATATTGCAACCTTTAATAGGTTGATGGTGGAAACCGGATGGCCAGAGGTAAAACGAATTACACTATTTCATCGTGGACTTCGGGGAGAACTTAAAGATGTTTTGGCCCAAGTTGTGAACCCACCTCAGGATTGCCCAGAATGTATAGACTTAGTGGTCCAGTTAGACCATCGACATCAGAATAGAAAGGCTGACCGAGCTAAGTTTGAGAATCAGGTATTGGTTAAACCCAACGTCACCCACAAAGGAACAGATGCAGCAGAACCTATGCAGATCGGGGGGGTTAAGGGACCCTTAACTCCAAAGGAAAGAGAAGGGAGACGGCAGATGCAATTGTGTCTATACTGTGGGGCCTCAGGACATTTTCTACGGGATTGCCCTATAAAACCATCCAAGAAAATAGTCGGAGTCGCTGATAGAAATCAAACAGAACCTGATTCGGGAAACAACCACGCCCGACAAGCGTAGAGGTCCGCTTGCCGAGCTTGAAGAAGGACAGTCAGACCTCGCACCTAATCATACCAATGGTCCTTATTGATCCAAGGCAGCCATACTGCGTATGCACGCAGTAATGGCATACATTGATAGCGGGGCCGTAGGAAACTATATGGACCACGAGTTGGCTTCTAGGGTGAATCTACCTTTCTGCAAAAAAACCTCTTCGGATGTCATCACCACAGTTGATGGAACTGAAATTGCCTCTGGGCCTGTAACTCATTCCACCACAGAGATGACACTGTTGGGTCAAGATGGGCATCAAGAGACTATTGTGTTTGATTTAATCAAAGCCCCGCAGTTCCAAATAATACTGGGGATACCCTGGTTGGAAACACATAATCCTAGTATTGATTGGCGAGAGAAGAGAATAACCTTCCCGGATTGTGCACACACCTGTTACCCAGAAAAAACCTTGAACAAAGGCCTGGCCACAGTCACTAATCCAGTCGTGCAGTTACCTCAGGAATATCAAGAATTCCATGATGTTTTTCAAAAAGAACAGGCAAACACCTTACCACCTCACAGATCATACGATTGTCAAATCAACCTCATACCCGGTGCACAACCTCCATGCAGTAGGATCTACGCCCTTACGGAACCCAAAAACCTTCACCTACGACAATACTTGGACCAATACCTTGCTAATGGCTTTATTCGTCCATCCAAGTCCCCTGCATCCTCAGCTTTGTTTTTCGTGTCTAAAAAGGAAGGTGACCTCAGAACATGCATAGACTACCGCGCATTAAATCAGATTACGGTGAAGAACCGATACCCATTGCCTCTGATCCCTGAATTACTAGACCAAGTAAAGGATGCTTGCATCTACACTAAATTGGATCTCCGAGGGGCATATCATCTGGTACGTGCAAAGAAAGGCGACGAATGGAAGACTGCCTTTCGCACCAAGTACGGATTATTCGAATATCAGGTGATGCCCTTCGGGTTGTGCAATGCACCAGCAGCTTTCCAGTATTTTATGAACTATGTCCTTCGTGAACTCATTGACGTCTGTGTTGTCGTATACATAGACGATATTCTAGTGTACTCCTCCTCAGAATCAGACCATGTTAAGCACGTGCGTGCAGTCCTTTAGAAACTACGCCAGCACAATTTATATGCAAAATTGGAAAAATGTGTTTTTCATACTACGGAAGTTGAATTCCTTGGATTTATCCTGACTCCAAAAGGAGTTCGAATGGACTCTCGATAGGTGGATGCAATTCTCAAGTGGCCATCACCCAGTTCAGTTAAAGGGGTACAAAGCATGCTCAGATTTGCTAATTTCTACCGCAGATTTATTCCGGATTTCTCACATGTTGTACACCCCATCACAGCACATTTGTGAAAAAAACAAACGCTTCTTGTGGACCGAAGAGGCTGAAAAGGCCTTCCAAGAGCTGAACGCGAAATTCACGTCTGCACCTGTCTTAAAGCATCCCCGCCCTGAACTTCCATACATAGTTGAAACTGATGCATCCAGTTTAGCCATGGGAGCTGTCCTGTCCCAGAAGGATCCTGAAACCGGTCAACTTCACCCAGTAGCATTTTGGTCCAGAAAGTTCTCGGCACCCGAGTTAAACTATGTGGTTACCGATAAAGAGTTATTAGCCATCAAATCTGCCTTCAAGGCTTGGCAGCATTATCTTCTCAGTGCCAGGCATACCATTACTGTAATCACCGATCACCGGAACTTGCAGTATTTAAAAACAGCCAAAGCCCAATCGTCCCGCCAACTTCGATGGGTATTGTTCTTTGCCGAGTTCGATTTCCTGATCACTTATCGACCAGGCTGTAAAAATGGCAAGGCAGATGCTTTATCCCAAATAGGGATGGGAGAAGCATATGCGAACACGGAACCGGTGCCTATATTTTCAGAACAAAGAATTCTTGGCATAACTACTCTACAGACATTAGAGGATATTCATGTAAAAATCCAACAACTCTTCTATCCAACAGCCCTGCAGGATTGGGTAAAGAAAGGCCCGGACTACTCAGTCATCAATGACCTACCTTATTATCAAGGGCGACTATTTCTACCACACAAGGAACTACAAGAACTAGTCATCTCCAATTATCATGACACTCTGATGGAAGGGCACCCAGGTATCGCAAAAACTGAAGCTAAAATTAAGAGACAATTCTGGTGGCCCACCTGGCGAAAAGACGTAAAGTTATTTGTGATGTCTTGTGGCATTTGCGCCCAAAACAAAAGTCAGAAGAAAAAACCAGCTGGCCTTTTACAACCTTTGGATATTCCACCTACACCATGGCACACCTTATCTTTAGACTTTATTACAGATCTACCTCCATGTAATGGATTTAACACCATTCTAGTTATTGTGGATCTTTTTTCCAAAATGGCCCACTTTATTCCTTTAAAGGGATTACCTTCTGCTTCAATTCTGGCCAAGGAGCTCCCCGAAAACATTGTTCGAATACATGGATTTCCTTCCGTATTGGTCTCTGAACGAGGTAGTCAATTCATTTCACATTTTTGGAAGAAATGTTGTCCATTGGTGCAAAACAACGTGAGGTTATCAACCAGTCACCATCCCCAGACCGACGGTCAGACGGAGAGGACCAACCAGACCCTTGAACAGTACCTACGTTGCATGCTACACCAGACCGAAAGTAATTGGAAAGATATTTTACGGATTTCCGAATATGTATACAATAACTCTGTACATTCAGGAACCGGACAAAGCCCCTTTTATACTATATATGGACATCACCCTCGAACCTCAGAACTAGATTCGCCTCAGCACTTAGAAATGCCCGCAGTTAGTCATTTGCCCTCTACTATTACGCAAGCCTTTAAGAGGCAACAGAACATTTGAAACAAGCAAAAGAGAAATATAAGAAAAATGCTGATCAACATAGAAGTGAAACTCCACAATACCAGATTGGGGATCAAGTTTGGCTGGCTACAAAACACATACCTCTGAAGGGAACTCTGACTTTTAACCCTAGATATTTGGCACCTTACACCATTAAGGCCATTATCAACCCGGTGGCCGTCAAATTGGAACTACCCTCTAATATGCAAATTCATCCTGTCTTCCATGTTTCACTTTTAAAACCAGTTCAACCAGGGACAAGATTAAGCAAACCACCCGACCCCATCTTGATAGATGGAGAACCTGAATTCGAGGTAAAAAATATCCTGGACTCCAAGATGGTTAAATCAAAACCTTTTTATTTAATCGATTGGAAGGGCTACAGACCACAAGAAAGGTCATGGGAGCTTAGTGACCACGTTCATGCACCTCGGTTGGTGAAGAGATTCCATCGGGACTTCCCAGACAAGCCAGGGCCAAGGGGAAGAACAACTTTAGGAGGGGCCTCGGGGGGGGGGGGTGCTGTCATGATGCCTACCCCCGGGCTTCAGGACCAAGCCCTTCAGCTCCGGAAGCAGGCATCCAGATATTTATTAAAACCCCAACAGCCCCGGCTGGGGGCTGTTTGGGTTCAGCCAGGCTCATCATAGAAATCAGTCCTGGTGCCATAGGCGACAGACTCATAGACTTTACTTACCTGATGCAGACCATGCTGCAAGTGAGTCCAAGCCAACGTGAGGCCTGGATGGCACTATTTTATTACAGGGACTATTTTTTACTCGGCCGTGGTTCTGGGGAACTTCTTACCTGGAACTACTTTGGAGGCTATTTAAACCAGGCCCGGACAGCAGCACACGCTTCGCGTTATTCTGCATCCAGCAGCGTAACGCTCACCGTGCCTGCAGTCAGCATCCAGTCTTCTGCCACGCCCGCCTCGAATCTGGAGCTCCTAAAACAAAGAGGAAAGAAAAGGACAAGGTTAGAAAACAAACTATTTTCGAATTGCTCACCTGATTCCGGATCCATCTCGCCTCGGGACCTGGAAAGAACATCATTTCAGTACGTGTTGCATCTCCAGCTGCAGCGCCGCGCCATACTCACCAGTCCTCGCAGCATCTTTCGATTTGCCGTTGCCTCCATCATTTCTTCGCCGAACTCCGGCACCTGGGGACAAAAGAAAACAACAAGGTGAGCCGAGAAAACCAACAAATATAACTCTTTTCACCATAAACTGAACTGATTTACCACCGGAGGCATTATTCTATAACTCTCCACATCTTCATGTGCCGCACCTGCAAAGAGAGAGAAAAAGAACACGTTAAACACGTGCAACATTTACCGGAAAGCGTTGGGTAATACAGACTCTTACCTGAGCGCCACCAGCTACCACAAGAGCATCTTCTCACAAACTCAGCTGCAAGACACGGAAGGAAGGGGGGAACAAGAGTGAACATCTGACATATTGAACTCTATGAACTTGATACTTACTGGTCCTCGCCAGGAACCTCAGAGTCAATACTCTCCGGAACTCTCCCACGCCTTCAAACCAGTGAAGTAACTGGCATCAACGCGCCCTTGCAATCCATGCAGGATGGAGAGCTCATCTTTCAAGAGTATAAGGTGAGATTGCTGAGAGGGCACTTCGGAGATGATTAGTGGGGAGGACTGTGGGGGGTGCCATCCCTTGAATCCACGGGTGGCTAAATCCATCTCTCCACTTGCAGGAGAATACTTCTACGGGTCAAGCAGACAAGATTAGGAGGGCCAGTCCAGTCAGTCATCTCTGCACTACACATGACGTTGGTGGAGACTGCAGCTGTCCGGGTCCGACCGACGCCCCTGTGGGAGCCAGGTGAGCGTAACAGAACGCAAAGTCTTTCTATAAATCCCCACCCGGGCGTTATGGAAACCTCAGAAACCGATCAACTGGCCCAATTATTGGGGGAACTTAGGGCGGAAGTGCACTCCGCTCGCCAAGAGACTAATGCCCTCAGGAGAGAACTGATTGTCTCGAAGGAACGCACTGACGATCTGGCTAGGCAGCTGCTGCAAAACCAAGCAGGGCAAACACCTTTACCAGGACTCCGGGGGAATCCAACTCCTGTTTCATCGAGCAATCCGGTGCACGTGGTTCTACCAGGGGCTATTCCTTTAGCTCCACCTGAACGCTTTGCTGGGTACCCAAAAAGGTTTGCCGTGTTTATGAACCAATGTCGCTTGCACATTTTATGCAGACCTGGAGCTTTTCCAAATGACCAAGCAAAAGTAGCTTTTGTATTATCATATTTGAGTGGAAGTGCAGCTGATTGGTCGCTTCCACTAGTCAATCAGGATGACCCTCTTCTTCGGGACTTTCAGGGTTTTCAAATGAGCATGGAAAGACTATTCGCTAGACATTCCCAGGGACAGGCCCTGGATAACAAACTTTTATCCCTACGACAAGGTAACCAGGATCTGTTAACCTATATTGCAACCTTTAATAGGTTGATGGTGGAAACCGGATGGCCGCCAGAGGTAAAACGAATTAAACTATTTCATCGTGGACTTCGGGGAGAACTTAAAGATGTTTTTGCCCAAGTTGTGAACCCACCTCAGGATTGCCCAGAATGTATAGACTTAGTGGTCCAGTTAGACCATCGACATCAGAATAGAAAGGCTGACCGAGCTAAGTTTGAGAATCGGGTATTGGTTAAACCCAACATCACCCACAAAGGAACAGATGCAGCAGAACCTATGCAGATCGGGGGGGGTTAAAGGACCCTTAACTCCAAAGGAAAGAGAAGGGAGACGGCAGATGCAATTGTGTCTATACTGTGGGGCCTCAGGACATTTTCTACGGGATTGCCCTATAAAACCATCCAAGAAAATAGTCGGAGTCGCTGATAGAAATCAAACAGAACCTGATTCGGGAAACAACCACGCCCGACAAGCGTAGAGGTCCGCTTGCCGAGCTTGAAGAAGGACACTCAGACCTTGCACCTAATCATACCAATGGTCCTTATTGATCCAAGGCAGCCATCACGTATGCACGCAGTAAGGGCATACATTGATAGCGGAGCCGTAGGAAACTATATGGACCACGAGTTGGCTTCTAGGGTGAATCTACCTTTCTGCAAAAAAACCTCTTCGGATGTCATCACCACAGTTGATGGAACTGAAATTGCCTCTGGGCCTGTAACTCATTCCACCACAGAGATGACACTGTTGGGTCAAGATGGGCATCAAGAGACTATTGTGTTTGATTTAATCAAAGCCCCGCAGTTCCAAATAATACTGGGGATACCCTGGTTGGAAACACATAATCCTAGTATTGATTGGCGAGAGAAGAGAATAACCTTCCCGGATTGTGCACACACCTGTTACCCAGAAAAAACCTTGAACAAAGGCCTGGCCACAGTCACTAATCCAGTCGTGCAGTTACCTCAGGAATATCAAGAATTCCAGGATGTTTTTCAAAAAGAACAGGCAAACACCTTACCACCTCAGAGATCATACGATTGTCAAATCGACCTCATACCCGGTGCACAACCTCCATGCAGTAGGATCTACGCCCTTACGGAACCCAAAAACCTTCACATACGACAATACTTGGACCAATACCTTGCTAATGGCTTTATTCGTCCATCCAAGTCCCCTGCATCCTCAGCTTTGTTCTTCGTGCCTAAAAAGGAAGGTGACCTCAGAACATGCATAGACTACCGTGCATTAAATCAGATTACGGTGAAGAACCGATACCCATTGCCTCTGATCCCTGAATTACTAGACCAAGTAAAGGATGCTTGCATCTACACTAAATTGGATCTCCGAGGGGCATATCATCTGGTACGTGCAAAGAAAGGCGACGAATGGAAGACTGCCTTTCGCACCAAGTACGGATTATTCGAATATCAGGTGATGCCCTTCGTGTTTTGCAATGCACCAGCAGCTTTCCAGTATTTTATGAACTATGTCCTTCGTGAACTCATTGACGTCTGTGTTGTCGTATACATAGACGATATTCTAGCGTACTCCTCCTCAGAATCAGACCATGTTAAGCATGTGCGTGCAGTCCTTGAGAAACCACGCCAGCACAATTTATATGCAAAATTGGAAAAATGTGTTTTTCATACCACGGAAGTTGAATTCCTTGGATTTATCCTGACTCCAAAAGGAGTTCGAATGGACTCTCGATAGGTGGATGCAATTCTCAAGTGGCCATCACCCAGTTCAGTTAAAGGGGTACAAAGCATGCTCAGATTTGCTAATTTCTACCGCAGATTTATTCCGGATTTCTCACATGTTGTACACCCCATCACAGCACATTTGCGAAAAAACAAACGCTTCTTGTGGACCGAAGAGACTGAAAAGGCCTTCCAAGAGCTGAACGCGAAATTCACGTCTGCACCTGTCTTAAAGCATCCCCGCCCTAAACTTCCATACATAGTTGAAACTAATGCATCCAGTTTAGCCATGGGAGCTCTCCTGTCCCAGAAGGATCCTGAAACCGGTCAACTTCACCCAGTAGCATTTTGGTCCAGAAAGTTCTCGGCACCCAAGTTAAACTATGTGGTTACCGATAAAGAGTTATTAGCCATCAAATCTGCCTTCAAGGCTTGGCAGCATTATCTTCTCGGTGCCAGGCATACCATTACTGTAATCACCGATCACCGGAACTTGCAGTATTTAAAAACAGCCAAAGCCCAATCGTCGCGCCAACTTCGATGGGCATTGTTCTTTGCCGAGTTCGATTTCCTGATCACTTATCGACCAGGCTGTAAAAATGGCAAGGCAGATGCTTTATCCCAAATAGGGATGGGAGAAGCATATGCGAACCCGGAACCGGTGCCTATAATTTCAGAACAAAGAATTCTTGGCATAACTACTCTACAGACATTAGAGGATATTCATGTAAAAATCCAACAACTCTTCTATCCAACAGCCCTGCAGGACTGGGTAAAGAAAGGCCCGGACTACTCAGTCATCAATGACCTACCTTATTATCAAGGGCGACTATTTCTACCACACAAGGAACTACAAGAACTAGTCATCTCCAATTATCATGACACTCTGATGGAAGGGCACCCAGGTATCGCAAAAACTGAAGCTAAAATTAAGAGACAATTCTGGTGGCCCACCTGGCGAAAAGACGTAAAGTTATTTGTGATGTCTTGTGGCATTTGCGCCCAAAACAAAAGTCAGAAGAAAAAACCAGCTGGCCTTTTACAACCTTTGGATATTCCACCTACACCATGGCACACCTTATCTTTAGACTTTATTACAGATCTACCTCCATGTAATGGATTTAACACCATTCTAGTTATTGTGGATCTTTTTTCCAAGATGGCCCACTTTATTCCTTTAAAGGGATTACCTTCTGCTTCAATTCTGGCCAAGGAGCTCCCCGAAAACATTGTTCGAATACATGGATTTCCTTCCGTATTGGTCTCTGACCGAGGTAGTCAATTCATTTCACATTTTTGGAAGAAATGTTGTCCATTGGTGCAAAACAACGTGAGGTTATCAACCAGTCACCATCCCCAGACCGATGGTCAGATGGAGAGGACCAACCAGACCCTTGAACAGTACCTACGTTGCATGCTACACCAGACCGAAAGTAATTGGAAAGATATTTTACGGATTTCCGAATATGCATACAATAACTCTGTACATTCAGGAACCGGACAAAGCCCCTTTTATACTATATATGGACATCACCCTCGAACCTCAGAACTAGATTCGCCTCAGCACTTAGAAATGCCCGCAGTTAGTCATTTGCCCTCTACTATTACGCAAGCCTTTAAGAGGCAACAGAACATTTGAAACAAGCAAAAGAGAAATATAAGAAAAATGCTGATCAACATAGAAGTGAAACTCCACAATACCAGATTGGGGATCAAGTTTGGCTGGCTACAAAACACATACCTCTGAAGGGAACTCTGACTTTTAACCCTAGATATTTGGCACCTTACACCATTAAGGCCATTATCAACCCGGTGGCCGTCAAATTGGAACTACCCTCTAATATGCAAATTCATCCTGTCTTCCATGTTTCACTTTTAAAACCAGTTCAACCAGGGACAAGATTAACCAAACCACCCGACCCCATCTTGATAGATGGAGAACCTGAATTTGAGGTAAAAAATATCCTGGACTCCAAGATGGTTAAATCAAAACCTTTTTATTTAATCGATTGGAAGGGCTACAGACCACAAGAAAGGTCATGGGAGCCTAGTGACCACGTTCATGCACCTCGGCTGGTGAAGAGATTCCATCGGGACTTCCCAGACAAGCCAGGGCCAAGGGGAAGAACAACTTTAGGAGGGGCCTCGGGGGGGGAGTGCTGTCATGATGCCTACCCCCGGGCTTCAGTACCAAGCCCTTCAGCTCCGGAAGCAGGCATCCAGATATTTATTAAAACCCCAACAGCCCCGGCTGGGGGCTGTTTGGGTTCAGCCAGGCTCATCATAGAAATCAGTCCTGGTGCCATAGGCGACAGACTCATAGACTTTACTTACCTGATGCAGACCATGCTGCAAGTGAGTCCAAGCCAACGTGAGGCCTGGATGGCACTATTTTATTACAGGGACTATTTTTTACTTGGGCGTGGTTCTGGGGAACTTCTTACCTGGAACTACTTTGGAGGCTATTCAAACCACGCCCGGACAGCAGCACACGCTTCGCGTTATTCTGCATCCAGCAGCGTAACGCTCACCGTGCCTGCAGTCAGCATCCAGTCTTCTGCCACGCCCGCCTCGAATTTGGAGCTCCTAAAACAAAGTGGAAAGAAAAGGACAAGGTTAGAAAACAAACTATTTTCGAATTCCTCACCTGATTCCGGATCCATCTCGCCTCGGGACCTGGAAAGAACATCATTTCAGTACGCATTGCATCTCCAGCTGCAGCGCCGCGCCATACTCACCAGTCCTCGCAGCATCTTTCGATTCGCCGTTGCCTCCATCATTTCTTCGCCGAACTCCGGCACCTGGGGACAAAAGAAAACAACAAGGTGAGCCGAGAAAACCAACAAATATAACTCTTTTCACCATAGACTTAACTGATTTACCACCGGAGGCATTATTCTATAACTCTCCACATCTTCATGTGCCGCACCTGCAAAGAGAGAGAAAAACAACACGTTAAACACGTGCAACATTTACCGGACAGCGTTGGGTAATACAGACTCTTACCTGAGCGCCACCAGCTACCACAAGAGCATCTTCTCACAAACTCAGCTGCAAGACACGGAAGGAAGGGGGGAACAAGAGTGAACATCTGACATATTGAACTCTATGAACTTGATACTTACTGGTCCTCGCCAGGAACCTCAGAGTCAATACTCTCCGGAACTCTCCCACGCCTTCAAACCAGTGAAGTAACTGGCATCAACGCGCCCTTGCAATCCATGTAGGATGGAGAGCTCATCTTTCAAGAGTATAAGGTGAGATTGCTGAGAGGGCACTTCGGAGGTGATTAGTGGGGAGGACTGTGGGGGGTGCCATCCCTTGAATCCACAGGTGGCTAAATCCATCTCTCGACTTGCAGGAGAATACTTCTACGGGTCAAGCAGACAAGATTAGGAGGGCCAGTCCAGTCAGTCATCTCTGCACTACACATGCCGTTGGTGGAGACTGCAGCCGTCCGGGTCCGACCGACGCCCCTGTGGGAGCCAGGTGAGCGTAACAGAACGCGAAGCCTTTCTATAAATCCCCACCCGGGCGTTATGGAAACCTCAGAAACCGATCAACTGGCCCAATTATTGGGGGAACTTAGGGCGGAAGTGCACTCCGCTCGCCAAGAGACTAATGCCCTCAGGAGAGAACTGATTGTCTCGAAGGAACGCACTGACGATCTGGCTAGGCAGCTGCTGCAAAACCAAGCAGGGCAAACACCTTTACCAGGACTCGGGGGGACTCCAACTCCTGTTTCATCGAGCAATCCGGTGCACATGGTTTTACCAGGGGCTATTCCTTTAGCTCCACCTGAACGCTTTGCTGGGTACCCAAAAAGGTTTGCCGTGTTTATGAACCAATGTCGCTTGCACTTTTTATGCAGACCTGGAGCTTTTCCAAATGACCAAGCAAAAGTAGCTTTTGTATTATCATATTTGAGTGGAAGTGCAGCTGATTGGTCGCTTCCACTAGTCAATCAGGATGACCCTCTTCTTCGGGACTTTCAGGGTTTTCAAATGAGCATGGAAAGACTATTCGCTAGACATTCCCAGGGACAGGCCCTGGATAACAAACTTTTATCCCTACGACAAGGTAACCAGGATCTGTTAACCTATATTGCAACCTTTAATAGGTTGATGGTGGAAACCGGATGGCCAGAGGTAAAACGAATTAAACTATTTCATCGTGGACTTCGGGGAGAACTCAAAGATGTTTTGGCCCAAGTTGTGAACCCACCTCAGGATTGCCCAGAATGTATAGACTTAGTGGTCCAGTTTGACCATCGACATCAGAATAGAAAGGCTGACCGAGCTAAGTTTGAGAATCGGGTATTGGTTAAACCCAACGTCACCCACAAAGGAACAGATGCAGCAGAACCTATGCAGATCGGGGGGGTTAAGGGACCCTTAACTCCAAAGGAAAGAGAAGGGAGACGGCAGATGCAATTGTGTCTATACTGTGGGGCCTCAGGACATTTTCTACGGGATTCCCCTATAAAACCATCCAAGAAAATAGTCGGAGTCGCTGATAGAAATCAAACAGAACCTGATTCGGGAAACAACCACGCCTGACAAGCGTAGAGGTCCGCTTGCCGAGCTTGAAGAAGGACACTCAGACCTTGCACCTAATCATACCAATGGTCCTTATTGATCCAAGGCAGCCATCACGTATGCACGCAGTAAGGGCATACATTGATAGCCGAGCCTTAGGAAACTATGTGGACCACGAGTTGGCTTCTAGGGTGAATCTACCTTTCTGCAAAAAAACCTCTTCAGATGTCATCACCACAGTTGATGGAACTGAAATTGCCTCTGGGCCTGTAACTCATTCCACCACAGAGATGACACTGTTGGGTCAAGATGGGCATCAAGAGACTATTGTGTTTGATTTAATCAAAGCCCCGCAGTTCCAAATAATACTGGGGATACCCTGGTTGGAAACACATAATCCTAGTATTGATTGGCGAGAGAAGAGAATAACCTTCCCGGATTGTGCACACACCTGTTACCCAGAAAAAACCTTGAACAAAGGCCTGGCCACA
Source organism: Ambystoma mexicanum (assembly GCF_040938575.1). Classification (NCBI taxonomy): domain Eukaryota; kingdom Metazoa; phylum Chordata; class Amphibia; order Caudata; family Ambystomatidae; genus Ambystoma; species Ambystoma mexicanum. Next base: position 706,965,653 of record NC_090921.1, read on the forward strand.
GTCACTAATCCAGTCGTGCAGTTACCTCAGGAATATCAAGAATTCCAGGATGTTTTTCAAAAAGAACAGGCAAACACCTTACCACCTCACAGATCATCCGATTGTCAAATCGACCTCATACCCGGTGCACAACCTCAATGCAGTAGGATCTACGCCCTTACGGAACCCAAAAACCTTCACCTACGACAATACTTGGACCAATACCTTGCTAATGGCTTTATTCGTCCATCCAAGTCCCCTGCATCCTCAGCTTTGTTCTTCGTGCCTAAAAAGGAAGGTGACCTCAGAACATGCATAGACTACCGCGCATTAAATCAGATTACGGTGAAGAACCGATACCCATTGCCTCTGATCCCTGAATTACTAGACCAAGTAAAGGATGCTTGCATCTACACTAAATTGGATCTCCAAGGGGCATATCATCTGGTACGTGCAAAGAAAGGCGACGAATGGAAGACTGCCTTTCGCACCAAGTATGGATTATTCGAATATCAGGTGATGCCCTTCGGGTTGTGCAATGCACCAGCAGCTTTCCAGTATTTTATGAACTATCTCCTTCGTGAACTCATTGACGTCTGTGTTGTTGTATACATAGACGATATTCTAGCGTACTCCTCCTCAGAATCAGACCATGTTAAGCACGTGCGTGCAGTCCTTGAGAAACCACGCCAGCACAATTAATATGCAAAATTGGAAAAATGTGTTTTTCATACTACGGAAGTTGAATTCCTTGGATTTATCCTGACTCCAAAAGGAGTTTGAATGGACTCTCGATAGGTGGATGCAATTCTCAAGTGGCCATCACCCAGTTCAGTTAAAGGGGTACAAAGCATGCTCAGATTTGCTAATTTCTACCGCAGATTTATTCCGGATTTCTCACATGTTGTACACCCCATCACAGCACATTTGCGAAAAAACAAACGCTTCTTGTGGACCGAAGAGACTGAAAAGGCCTTCCAAGAGCTGAACGCGAAATTCACGTCTGCACCTGTCTTAAAGCATCCCCGCCCTAAACTTCCATACATAGTTGAAACTGATGCATCCAGTTTAGCCATGGGAGCTGTCCTGTCCCAGAAGGATCCTGAAACCGGTCAACTTCACCCAGTAGCATTTTGGTCCAGAAAGTTCTCGGCACCCAAGTTAAACTATGTGGTTACCGATAAAGAGTTATTAGCCATCAAATCTGCCTTCAAGGCTTGGCAGCATTATCTTCTCGGTGCCAGGCATACCATTACTGTAATCACCGATCACCGGAACTTGCAGCATTTAAAAACAGCCAAAGCCCAATCGTCGCGCCAACTTCGATGGGTATTGTTCTTTGCCGAGTTCGATTTCCTGATCACTTATCGACCAGGCTGTAAAAATGGCAAGGCAGATGCTTTATCCCAAATAGGGATGGGAGAAGCATATGCGAACCTGGAACCGGTGCCTATAATTTCAGAACAAAGAATTCTTGGCATAACTACTCTACAGACATTAGAGGATATTCATGTAAAAATCCAACAACTCTTCGATCCAACAGCCCTGCAGGACTGGGTAAAGAAAGGCCCGGACTACTCAGTCATCAATGACCTACCTTATTATCAAGGGCGACTATTTCTACCACACAAGGAACTACAAGAACTAGTCATCTCCAATTATCATGACACTCTGATGGAAGGGCACCCAGGTATCGCAAAAACTGAAGCTAAAATTAAGAGACAATTCTGGTGGCCCATCTGGCGAAAAGACGTAAAGTTATTTGTGATGTCTTGTGGCATTTGCGCCCAAAACAAAAGTCAGAAGAAAAAACCAGCTGGCCTTTTACAACCTTTGGATATTCCACCTACACCATGGCACACCTTATCTTTAGACTTTATTACAGATCTACCTCCATGTAATGGATTTAACACCATTCTAGTTATTGTGGATCTTTTTTCCAAGATGGCCCACTTTATTCCTTTAAAGGGATTACCTTCTGCTTCAATTCTAGCCAAGGAGCTCCCCGAAAACATTGTTCGAATACATGGATTTCCTTCCGTATTGGTCTCTGACCGAGGTAGTCAATTCATTTCACATTTTTGGAAGAAATGTCCATTGGCGCAAAACAACGTGAGGTTATCAACCAGTCACCATCCCCAGACTGATGGTCAGACGGAGAGGACCAACCAGACCCTTGAACAGTACCTACGTTGCATGCTACACCAGACCGAAAGTAATTGGAAAGACATTTTATGGATTTCCGAATATGCATACAATAACTCTGTACATTCAGGAACCGGACAAAGCCCCTTTTATACTATATATGGACATCACCCTCGAACCTCAGAACTAGATTCGCCTCAGCACTTAGAAATGCCCGCAGTTAGTCATTTGCACTCTACTATTACGCAAGCCTTTAAGAGGCAACAGAACATTTGAAACAAGCAAAAGAGAAATATAAGAAAAATGCTGATCAACGTAGAAGTGAAACTCCACAATACCAGATTGGGGATCAAGTTTGGCTGGCTACAAAACACATACCTCTGAAGGGAACTCTGACTTTTAACCCTAGATATTTGGCACCTTACACCATTAAGGCCATTATCAACCCGGTGGCCGTCAAATTGGAACTACCCCCTAATATGCAAATTCATCCTGTCTTCCATGTTTCACTTTTAAAACCAGTTCAACCAGGGACAAGATTAACCAAACCACCCGACCCCATCTTGATAGATGGAGAACCTGAATTCGAGGTAAAAAATATCCTGGACTCCAAGATGGTTAAATCAAAACCTTTTTATTTAATCGATTGGAAGGGCTACAGACCACAAGAAAGGTCATGGGAGCCTAGTGACCACGTTCATGCACCTCGGTTGGTGAAGAGATTCCATCGGGACTTCCCAGACAAGCCAGGGCCAAGGGGAAGAACAACTTTAGGAGGGGCCTCGGGGGGGGAGTGCTGTCATGATGCCTACCCCCGGGCTTCAGGACCAAGCCCTTCAGCTCCGGAAGCAGGCATCCAGATATTTATTAAAACCCCAACAGCCCCGGCTGGGGGCTGTTTGGGTTCAGCCAGGCTCATTATAGAAATCAGTCCTGGTGCCATAGGCGACAGACTCATAGACTTTACTTACCTGATGCAGACCATGCTGCAAGTGAGTCCAAGCCAACGTGAGGCCTGGATGGAACTATTTTATTACAGGGACTATTTTTTACTCGGGCGTGGTTCTGGGGTACTTCTTACCTGGAACTACTTTGGAGGCTATTTAAACCACGCCCGGACAGCAGCACACGCTTCGCGTTATTCTGCATCCAGCAGCGTAACGCTCACCGTGCCTGCAGTCAGCATCCAGTCTTCTGCCACGCCCGCCTCGAATCTGGAGCTCCTAAAACAAAGAGGAAAGAAAAGGACAAGGTTAGAAAACAAACTATTTTCGAATTCCTCACCTGATTCCGGATCCATCTCGCCTCAGGACCTGGAAAGAATATCATTTCAGTACGTGTCGCATCTCCAGCTGCAGCGCCGCGCCATACTCACCAGTCCTCGCAGCATCTTTCGATTCGGCACGGACAAAAGAAAACAACAAGGTGAGCCGAGAAAACCAACAAATATAACTCTTTTCACCATAGACTTACCTGATTTACCACCGGAGGCATTATTCTATAACTCTCCACATCTTCATGTGCCGCACCTGCAAAGAGAGAGAAAAACAACACGTTAAACACGTGCAACATTTACCGGACAGCGTTGGGTAATACAGACTCTTACCTGAGCGACACCAGCTACCATGAGAGCATCTTCTCACAAACTCAGCTGCAAGGGAAGGAAGGGGGGAACTAGAGTGAACATCGGACATATTGAACTTTATGAACTTGATACTTACTGGTCCTTGCCAGGAACCTCAGAGTCAATACTCTCCTGAACTCTCCCACGCCTTCAAACCAGTGAAGTAACTGGCATCAAAGTGCCCCTGCAATCCATGCAGGATGGAGAGCTCATCTTTCAAGAGTATAAGGTGAGATTGCTGAGAGGGCACTTCGGAGGTGATTAGTGGGGAGGACTATGGGGGGGGTGCCATCACTTGAATCCATGGGTGGCTAAATCCATCCCTCCACTTGCAGGAGAATACTTCTACGGTCAAGCAGACAAGATTAGGAGGGCCTGTCCAGTCAGTCATCTCTGCACTACGCATCACGTTGGTGGAGACCACAGCCGTCCGGGTCCGACCGACGCCCCTGTGGGAGCCAGGTGAGCGTAACAGTGGGTTCCCACGTGGAGGAAGCCCCGTTCCCTGCGGCCAGCCAGGTGTGTGGTCAGAATGGTGTAGGAAAGGGACTGTAGGCAGGTTGGAATGGTTGGAATTCGGGGGCTGGTACGGACGCTCGGTACACCACGGGCCGAGCCCCCCCTGGGTATCATTCCCACGGGCGGGCAGTAAAAGGACCACCCCGTACATGCTGGATGTTTTGCCCCTTGAAGGCCGTCCTGGTATATGGCACTAATGGAGTGGCAGAGCCAGAGACAGGGCTTTGGACTGGGGGAATGCAGGGGATCAGGATCTGGGAGGGGCCCTGGATGGGCCAAGGTTCCTGGGAGCTATGGGAATCATTCCCAAAGGTGGGGGGGAGGTTGGCAGTGGTAGGACGTCCCCCCATCTGTGTTGGATGGTTTTGCTCCTTGGCGGCAGTTCTGGTTTATGGTATTAACAGAGTGTCAGATTAAGGTCGGAGCATAGCACGGGGCCTCTGGCCGGTGTAGACTGCAGGGGCCAGGGGATCGGGATCTGGGAGTAGCCCTGGACGGGACTAGGTACCTGGGGCCACTGGGTATCATTCCCAGTGGGACGTGGCTTTTGCTGGGCCCACCCTTATTGGTTAGGAGTAGGTGAACAATTGCCGTAAATGGTGATAGTTTGGTGCGGTTGGGCAATGCCTTGTAGAGGAGTCGGCTTGGGTATGAGTACTTACTTTCAAGGATGGCTACATGGTTGTGAGGGCGTGGTGGCCGCATGGATATATGACCTACTCCTTTGAAACTGGGGCTGATGTGGTGTAAAGGTGGTAGGATTCGGTGGCTCGTGGTTAGTTGGCCGATGGGGCTACGTGGTGTCAGTACCATCGTTGGCATGTATGCCAGTTGTGGGTAGCAAAGCGGCCCTGTGGGGTATCGGCACTGTCAATGGGATAGATTGTTGGTGAGGGTTTCCTGGGTCTAGTCTGTTTGGTACCTGCACCCTGGCAGCAGTCCCACAGCCTTTGCCTGTCTTTGGATCGATTTGTATTGTGCGCAATGGCTTGCTGGCGGGGGGGGGTGGGTTTGGATGGAGACCGCAGGCCAGTCTGGTGACTGCAAGTGTTGTGGCCATGGTGGTTCCACCCCATCCCAGGGGTTGGACGAATGTTAATGTATTCTTTGTCTGGGTCACAGCTTCCTATGTCATTGCCAGCCATGTCAAGGTTGGCGGGAGTCTGTCTGGGATGGGGCGGCAGGATGTATTATCCTGTGCTATGTTTTTTACACCTAGTTGATTTCATGTTTTGGGTGGAGTGGCCACAGTGTTCAGATGGGGGTGGGGGAAAAATAGGGTCAGGGGGGCTTTGAGGGGACGGAATACCTACTTACTGCACAGGTCTGAGGAGGAGTGTGATGTCCGTCATAATCGAATGCAAGGTCCTGAGCGTTTCTCTGCTGGCTTCTGCCACGAATACCACCGAAGATGATGTGGGAATGTAATTTGTGTGACTATTCTTATGCCTGTGTGAACATTCAAGGGTGTAGAGTTTCTCGAGGGACGAACATAGGACTGTTTTGGGGGAGTGCACCTGGCTGGTAGGCCAGTGCCCCTGTGGCAGTAGGTTGGGGCCCACTGCAGTGCATTGAGTTATGGGATCAACAATTGGGGTCACTGGAAGAGAGATTTATTGCTGATTTATGTTATGTTCCATAGTGTTGGTCGCTCATTCAGTGGTCCTCACTGGATCGTGCAACGGGGGAATGGAACTGGGGGTCCAGTCGGTTTCCAGGGACACCTATTACCCCCTAGCCCATCCTCCAGAGCGTGGGGGGCAATGTCCATGGCCACCACCCCCACATTCAAGTTGGTGATTGATGGCATAGCATTTCATTTGATGTCATTCATGTATGATGTTGTTACACTTTGGTGATAAAAGGTAATACATGCGGCCTATGCCTTCCAAAATATATATGTGTCTGGTGTCTATCACTGGCCCTGCCACCTATGTCGCCCACACCTGGGAAAAACAGTCTGCAGTACCTGTGGAGTGCATAGATTATAATGGAGAGATACATGGATGCAGGCAGGGGGTTAATAGCTGCAGGTTGTCAAGGGAAAGATAGCCAGCCGGAAGCTGAAATACTAAATCTCCACTGAAAAGCTACTAAGCTCTCGTTCGGCAAGTTGCTAATGTAGTCAAAACTGAAGTAAAAAGGCATCAAGTGGGAAAAGACGCTGTTGGAAACTTTCAAGGCCTCAGGGAGGTGACAGCCTGAAGGCGCCAGCAAAGCTAACCAAGTGCTGGAACACTCACATTTAATGTGTGAATTGAAGAAGTATTTTGCTTTGTGATAAGACTACACATGTGTGGTCCTCCCTGAGGCTCCAGGCCCATTTCAAGTGTAAAGTTTCATTAAAAGGCTGTGGAGCCGTCTATAGGTTGTCTGCCCCAGATATAGGGTTGTTCGACCTCTCGGTTCAGTTACCATCCTGGTCCTGCATCCACCGCCACTCAAAGAGTTTTGCAGGAAACTGTGGGCCTTTAAAAAGAGGCCCGACATGAAGTGATGACATCAACGCATCAGGTCCCCCTTCATGACATGTGCCACTCTGTCTCACTGCATTGCTGTGGAAATGGCCTTCGCACCTAGCCGATTGGGGTGCCCTACCTCCAGGCGTGCCTACATTTATTAACCAAAAACCCTCAGATTTCTGTGGTTCTGGATGCAAAGTCGAACGAAAGTGAGGAAGCTGGGAGTTGAGACCAGCTCCCAATGCAGGGACTTGACTGCCTATTTTCTCAGGTCTAGTTGGTAGAAATGTGGTCAATGTGTGGATTTCAAGAGTACTATGTTTTAAAGAGATTACTTTAAATGTACCCAAATCAACTCAACAAATATATAAACTCCCCTACAGAAATATGTTAAGCAAAAAGAGAGGATAATTGTAGCTCCTCCCTACCACCTTAATTGGAAGACTGCAACTACCAGAATGCAAAGTGATGTGTGTCAGATAACCTATCTTTGACTTGTAAATAAATTGGCTTGCTAAGGGCCTTCAGTGCACTATCGATGTATTTGGACACAAATTCATCAACGATATTGAAAAAACGTTTTCATTATTTTAGAAAATGTCACATTATGCAATATAACTCAGTTCATAACCTAACGTCTGTTGTCTGGTTATACATTTCTCAGCAGTGGTGGGTTTCAAATTTATCTCCATAATACTGTCCCAAAATTGAATTATTCTGAAGACAAGGATTTTACTGTCTCCAAGGAGTATCAGCGCCCATCGATCTTTCAGTTCATATTGTAGCCTCGTGTGTGGTAACATCTCACTAAACTGTTTTCGTTGGTCTGTCATGGCCGTACAATCCATTGTAATGTGTTGGATGGTCTCTAATTGCCCCGGTTGCTGACAAAATCAACAATCTATCAGTGCCTCAGGTAGCTGTTATGTCTTGACCAGCACTTCTCTTGTTGGCAATAGGTTGAGGCGGAGGTGCAAAAAAAGGTCTCTCATGTAACGGGCGGGATGATCTGTAGATATTGAGGTAATTGAGTCAGTGCTCTTGTTTCTAATTCCCAGTTAAGTGTTAGATGGTATTGAGCTTTCTTTTGTATAGTTCAAATCCAATAATTCCGTTGGATTCGTTTTCTTACTTCCTGAGGGCGTAGAACAAGCAGCTCTGTTGTTGTTTCTTCATTCTTTAGTATTTGATTACATTACTTTTTCCATATGTTTACCACTGTCTGATTCACAGCTTTGTCTTTGTCTCGTAATATTTGTATTGTTGGAATGTTTTCCTCGATCAAGGTCTTTCTGAATAAGTCCAAATATTTCCACTTGACGATTGACTCCAGAAATTGAATGGCCAATTCATAATGGATGCGCGATATTAGGTAGGATGATGGCAACGACAGGATTTTGTGCCATACCAGCCCTTCCAGCTGTTGCCAAGTTAAGCGAGGGAGGTTTAGCAAGGCTTCACTGTCATATGTGAGAATGGCTGTTATTTTCTGTTTGGAAAAGGCAATGATTAGTTTCATTGAACAATTTCCAAATTTATTATGGAGTATCAATCCTTGTCGTGCGAGGGATCGCGCTTTATTTTTCAAATGCTTCACCAATTCTTTTTCAGATTCTGACTGGTTTAGCCAAATCCCCAGATATTTCACTGAGTTCACCAAATCCAGTTTTTTTCCTTGTAAAAAAAGTACCATGTTTTTTTTGTCCTTTTGTTGATGTATCAAGGTCATCACTTGGGATTTTTTATTATTTATCTTCAGTTCATTCACCGCTGCATTGATTTCTAATTCTTTCAACCTTTTTTGTAATCCACTTGGGTTTTATCCTGTATGACCAAATCATTGGCATACATAATATATGGGATTTTTGTGGTATTCAATTTTGGTGGATTTGCTATTATAAGTCGTTGATTGTCCACTATGTCTGAAATGTATAGATTAAAAATCATTGCTGCCAATGGGCAGGCCTGTGTTGGGCCATTCCATGTTTTAATCTCTGCGGATATCCCTCCCGTTTAGATAATCTGATTTTAATCGATGTATTTGTGTACAATGCCTTTATCCGTTCAATAATGTCAGCTGGGCATTGCCATTCCGCACATTTTTCCCATAATTTTGACCTGTTAACCGAGTCAAAGGCAGGTCAATAAAGGCTGCTGGATAGGAGTGTTTTTTCCTTATGGCTTCCAATTTTAAGATGTTAAGAAGTATTAGGTTGGTGTTAGTGCCTATGTTCCTAATGAAGCCAGTTTGTCTTGGGTCTCGTCTTCCATTTGTTCTGGCCCAATCTGAGTCCAATAGCGCTATTGGGCGGTAATTAGGTGTATGTTTCCAATCCCCTTGTTTGAAGATAGGTATTATAATAGCTGTTTCCCAGGTTGTAGGGATGATTTTGAGGTCAGTAATGATCGTAAATATCTGCATACACAGATTCGCCCATGCGTCAGGCTTCTGTTTGAGAATCGCATTGCATAAACCATCTGGGCCAGGGGCTTGTGATGTGTTTAAATGTTGAATATGTATAAGAATTTGTTTGTATTCCCAAACAGTATTCCAATTTGAATTGTTCTCTGCCAGTAGATCCTTTTCTGGGTCATTACGTTTCTTGTATAAAGCCTCGAAATAGGCTATCCAATCTGCTTCTAGGACATCAAGTATGAGACGGTCTTGCTGTTGATGATTTTCATTCAGAAGGTTCCAGAGATCTTTGCTGTTTTTATTTTTCAATGCTAATAGCATATGCTCCGCATCGTTCTGTAGTAATGTCGCCTTTGCCATTTTCGTCCAATTCCTATATTGTTGCTTTAGGAATTTGGGCTTTATGACCCTCTCGTCCTGGGCCAATTTCGTTGACATTTTTAAGTTTTTCCGTAGTTCTTTCTTTTTTTGTGCTATTTGTCCATCGTATACATGAGGGTAATTCCCTCTTTTGTTATGTCTATTCGAATTTGTTTGTTTAAAGGGTTTCAGCAACCATTCATATTCTAATTTCTCCCTCCCAGTACGGGATGTATTACGGAAGTTTTCCTTTAGACCATCCGGTTGTTGCTCAGGGATCCGCACTCTATTCAATCTGGAGTTTAATTCGATCTGTAGAATTTGGACATTAGGCGTCGAATATACTTTAGTTAGCCATTGAATTGAGATTTTATGCTGATCAGGGCTATTTGTTATGTTTCTAATGTTATCCTTGATTCCAACAGAAGTATAAATATAATCCAAAACTGCGCTTGATATACCTCTCAACCAAGTTGGTTTCGGTGGACTATCTGTAGAACCTGATAGAATGGCGAGGCCTGATTTGTTATCATTACAGAACCATTATCCACCATTACCCATTATACCCCTTTAGGAATCCAGTCATCCTGTTTAGTTATCCATCATATGATTAGTACTGATTAGGAGTACATGTAGTAACATTAGACTATCCACATCATTCTGCCACATATATGTAGCCATTTGCATTTGCTTATAGAATGAGGCCTGGTATATTCGCAGAGACATGTAGAGCCATGTAGAGAAAAAAGACACATGTAGAGACTGTTATGTATTATGTATGCATGTAGAGAGACACGCATTGAGTGTGCACTTGGAATATGCATGAAGTCTGCATTATAGACAGCGCTTGGATTTGCAAGAGAAAGAGTAAACGCTAGAAAGCATTTAGCTGGCATTATAAAGCCATTCCACTGAATGGAGACAAAGAGCGCCACGGAATGCGCAGTTGTTATGGTGCAGTGTGAGAAAGGAATTCGTAAACAGTTTGATTGATAATAGGTTGCCTTTGCCTTAGTAGAGACACGCAGAAGGAGGCCTAATCAGCCTTGGGCTGGTGTTCGCAGAGAGAGAAAAGATGGGGGCCAGGCAGCGCCACATGCAGGGAGAGCTTTGCATGCAGGAGGAGAGAGGGATTTCATGACAGTGAATGGAGGAATAGATGGTAAGATGATGTATTGCAGGCAGACAGAAGAATGCAGACAGAAGAAGGCCATGATATAGATAGGCTGAAATGTCACATTGACAAAGAACAGGACCAGAACACAGAGTGAAAGTACATGCAAACACAGACTGTCAGGCATTGCTCATATTTAGAAATGCTGACAGAGACAGGGGGGCATTTTTAGCTTAGAGAACTAATGTAACCATAGGGATTTGTATATGTCATTGCACAGTATAACCAGGGGAGAGGGGAGTTGCTGGTTCTAGTTGTTGGAGATGGAGATGTAGATGGAGTTCGAGTTCGATGAGAGAGAGATGTGTGGTTGGCAAGAGATTGAGAGGCATTTTGTGGGGAATTGATGCAGGCTTAAGAAAGATTGATAATCACCATGCACACCTAGTCCTCATTTGTGTTTTATTGTATATAGAAGAATAGCTCTAAGTGATTAGTTCAAAAAGTAGAGTGCTATTTGAGGTGCAGGGGAGAGGTGCTCAGCCTTGGTATCTAGGCTGGAAAACATACATGGGACAATGGTTTCCTGATTGAGGAAACCCGCGTCCCCTGCACACTATCAACAAAGGCCGTGGCCTGTATAGAATTTCATAGGGCACTACTAGTAACCTAATTGCTTTTTACAAGAATTGTTATTAAGTTTCAGTAATTTTCTTTGCTTTGCTATGACTGCAAAATATTCTGGAATCTCCCAATTAATACTTGACAATTCATCTGTTTATCAGAAAAACAGTAATTTATTCAGATTTATAACAAAAGACATTCACAATATAATCTGGCCCAACGCGTTTCGAGTATCAATTTTCACTCTTCATCAGGGGCAATGCGTTCTGTATTCCTTACATTAAGTATAAACTCTGGAGAGAAAATGAATTAAATTAAATTAATAATCTGATATTCATATTAATATGCATATGTACATTTAGAACAAAAACAAGTTACTTCATTAACCAGTTGGAAGTACATAAAGATGTTTCAATTTACATAATTATTTCATTCTTTAAACTCTGATTCAGTTTCATTGCTCAAAAAGCCTAAGTAACGAGATTTAGCAAATGCTGGGAGCCTATTAAGATAAACCGATCAAATCAATGAAATGCCATTAGTTCCCATTGTGAACAGAGTTTAGGATAGTGACTTAAATGCCTAATCCTAACCTGTGTGTGTATGTAACAAATTACTGGGCTTAGAGCTCATACTGTGACAAGCACTCACTAAAGGAAGTGGAAAAAATCCATGGCTTCTGTGGTAAAGAGGAGCAAAAATTGTGATGACTAGTGCAAGAGGTACTAATGAATGGAGTGGAACTTACTTATAAAAGTCATGTAGGACTCCACAGGCAGTCATCTAAGGCTTCTGTGTAGATAGGATATCCTTTTCTGTTAATTTAAGTAAACAAGCTGAGGATCAGTATTGGAAAGAGTGAATATTGGCTATGAGGCTCAATGTGGTCGCAGAGTGGCATACTTACAGGTAAAAGAGGACGAAAAGCAGGTTTCCCTGTTATTGTTGTCACCGGAGACTCTCCATCCACTTCCGTATGTGAAATGGAAGCGGATCGAGTATTTATAGTCGCGGGTGACATCACCTGCGCATGCGCGTGATGACGTCACACTGCGGCCATAGTTTCTGATTGGTTTTCTAAATGTGTAAACGGTCGCGAGTGACGTCACCCGCGCATGCACGTGATGATGTCACACCGCGGCCATTTTCTTTTTTTACCCAAATCTACGTTGTGTCTAAATGATGGGAAAAGAAGAGAACTATGTGTCCAACCTATATTAGAGATACGCGTGTGCGCATTAAGTATGACTGGGTATTTAATTCCTATATGAATTTACTATATATCAATAACATGGTAATGTGGTAGCGGTAATGGTGATATAAGGTAAAGTAGTATGTACCAGACCCAATTGTGCTATACCTTAGAGAAAAAAAGAAGAAAATAAAGTATAAAATAAATAGAAATATTGAGGAAAAAGAGAAAGAGAACAGATAATATGGGTAAAAAAGGACTCTTTGTCATAAATACAAAATAGGCACCCCTGCATTTTAAACAAAAGCATAAGCACAACAACTTAGACTGGTCATATAGTTTAATCTGACCCATTTTTGGGTGTACATTCTTATTGTCTAGACATGAATTTGAATAATTTCTGATCTATCTCTTCTGGATCCTTTAACAAAGAATTATATCTAGGATATTAATCCTGTTTAGTTACAATGAGGTGTAGTTTTGATAAGAAAAAAACCCTTAGATGATCACTAAAAAACAAATTGATCTTAATTCTAATTTCCATTAAAATCAAGGGTGGTCATTAAAAAAGAGATACCATGGCTATGCTTGCAGACAAGCCTACATGTTTACAAATATGTTTACAAATATGGACCTAAATAATACTCCTCATTTAACCCCAAAGTGTACATAGCATCTAACTTTTGTATCCAATACAGTTCTCTTTGCACTAAGAGTTTTTGGAGATCACCTCCTCTTGGTAATGGATGGACTACTTTCAAGACCACCATTCTCATTTGTGAAATATTATGTTTTTGGTCTCGATAATGTCTGTAGACAGGTGACTTTACATTCTTTGTTCCTATGTTGGACTTATGTTCTGTCCACCTTTCTTTCACTTTCCGTTTAGTTTTTCCAACATAATACATCCCACAGGGGCAGCAAATTGCATAAACCACATTCTTAGTATCACATGTTGCATATTCTCTCAAAGTTATTGTTTTGCCTGTGTTAGGATGTCTCACATGGTCTCCTTTTATGATATTATTGCAATGTTGGCAATGTAGACAGGCAAATGTTCCTGTTTTCTGTTTAGTTAGAGTGGTCTGTGTTGGTCTTTTTGGTTTTTCTGCTTTAATAAGTTGGTCTCTGATGTTTCTACCCCATTTGTATGCCATCATGGGGGGATCTGGAAAAAGTTCTTTTAGAGTATTATCTGTTCTTATTATCTCCCAATTCTTATAGATGATCCTTTTAACTTGAAAACTTTGACTTGAGTATTTCAACGTATGTATTAAACTTTTGCTTTCTTTCTTTGTGTTGCCTTGGAGGAGCTCTTCTCTTTCTTGTAAATTGGTTCTGATTATTGCTTTGTCCACCGTTTCTGCTGGGTACCCTCTTGTTAGGAATCTCTCTTTCATGATGTCATATTCATTCTGTAGAGTAGCCTGGTCTGATGTTATCCTCTTAAGTCTTAGTAGTTGGCTGTAAGGTAAGTTTTCTTTTAGATGTTTTGGATGAAAGCTGCTATGATGAAGGCAACTGTTTACATCTGTTGGTTTTCTGTATATCTTTGTCTTGAGTGTTGTCCCTGATCGTTCAATCGTGACATCCAAGAAGTTGACCTCCGGTCTACCTATCTCCATAGTGAAACCGATCCTGTCATTGTAGCTGTTTAGGGATTCCCCAAATTTAAGAAGTTCGCTTTTGGTGCCATACCAGATCCCAAAGATGTTGTCTATGTAGCGTCTCCAGCATTTCACCTTGTCTCTCCATAATGGATTTTCTAGTACAAATTTAGTCTCAAATTGGTGCATGAAAATATTAGCATATGATGAGGCCATAAAGGATAATATTGATGAGTTCTATGGCAAAAACTCTTTGTATCTGTACTTCTTGGTTCAAAAGTAAAAACCATTCCATGGCTTCTATGCCTTCTTTGTGAGGGATTGAGGTGTACAGACTATTTACGTCCATGGTAAACAAAATAAGTTCTTCCTGCACTAAGTTGAATGTGTTGATTATGCTCAGGAAGTGGGTCGTGTCCTTCAAGTAGGTTTTGTTTTTTTGTACCAAAGGCTGTAACGCAGTGTCCAGGTAAATTGCTAAAGGTTGGAACACACTGTCTGTTCCCGCTACAATTGGTCGAAAAGGGGGGTCTTCTTTATTTTTGTGTATTTTTGGTAACCCGTAAAAAAACGGGGTCACCGGATGTTTTTGAATGAGGAACTCGGCTGTTTTCTCACTGATCCAATCCATGTCTGTAGCTTTGTCTACTATGTTTTTGATGAGGCCTCTGATCTTGAGAATCGGGTCACCATCTAGTGGTAAGTAGGTCCTGGTGTCCTCGAGGAGTTTCAAACATCCTGCGTTGTATAGCGTAGTATCCATTAGCACAAGGGCTCCTCCTTTATCTGCTTGTTTTAAGGTCAAAGTGTTGTTTTCCGCTAATTGTTTGATCACCAGTAATTGATGTTTGCGGATGTTGCTGGTTCTTGATGGTTCATATTTAATACGTCTTAAATGGTCAATATTATTTACAAATCTCCGGAACATCGATGGGCTCATCAGTGGCCCCATCATATGCTAATATTTTATTGCACCAATTTGAGACTACATTTGTACTAGAAAATCCATTATGGAGAGACAAAGTGAAATGCTGGAGACGCTACATAGACGACATCTTTGGGATCTGGTATGGCACCGAAAGCGAACTTCTTAAATTTGGGGAATCCCTAAACAGCTACAATGACAGGATCGGTTTCACTATGGAGATAGGTAGACTGGAGGTCAACTTCTTGGATGTCACGATTGAACGATCAGGGACAACACTCAAGACAAAGATATACAGAAAACCAACAGATGTAAACAGTTGCCTTCATCATAGCAGCTTTCATCCAAAACATCTAAAAGAAAACGTACCTTACAGCCAACTACTAAGACTTAAGAGGATAACATCAGACCAGGCTACTCTACAGAATGAATATGACATCATGAAACAGAGATTCCTAACAAGAGGGTAACCAGCAGAAACGGTGGACAAAGCAATAATCAGAACCAATTTACAAGAAAGAGAAGAGCTCCTCCAAGGCAACACAAAGAAAGAAAGCAAAAGTTTAATACATACGTTGAAATACTCAAGTCAAAGTTTTCAAGTTAAAAGGATCATCTACAAGAATTGGGAGATAATAAGAACAGATAATACTCTAAAAGAACTCTTTCCAGATTCCCCCATGATGGCATAAAAACAGTGTAGAAATATCAGAGACCAACTTATTAAAGCAGAAAAACCAAAAAGACCAACACAGACCACTCTAACTAAACAGAAAACAGGAACATTCGCCTGTCTACATTGCAGACATTGCAATAGTATCATAAAAGGAGACCATGTCAGACATCCTAACACAGGCAAAAAAATAACTTTGAGAGAATATGCAACATGTGATACTAAGAATGTGGTTTATGCAATTTGCTGCCCCTGTGGGATGTATTATGTTGGAAAAACTAATCGGAAAGTGAAAGAAAGGTGGACAGAACATAAGTCCAACATAAGAACAAAGAATGTAAAGTCACCTGTCTACAGACATTATCGAGACCAAAAACATAATATTTCACAAATGAGAATGGTGGTCTTGGAAGTAGTCCATCCATTACCAAGAGGAGGTGATCTCCAAAAACTCTTAGTGCAAAGAGAACTGTATTGGATACAAAAGTTAGATGCTATGTACCCTTTGGGGTTAAATGAGGAGTATTATTTAGGTCCATATTTGTAAACATGTAGGCTTGTCTGCAAGCATAGCCATGGTATCTCTTTTTTAATGACCACCCTTGTTTTTAATGGAAATTAGAATTAAGATCAATTTGTTTTTTAGTGATCATCTAAGGGTTTTTTTCTTATCAAAACTACACCTCATTGTAATTAAACAGGATTAATATCCTAGATATAATTCTTTGTTAAAAGATCCAGAAGAGATAGATCAGAAATTATTCAAATTCATGTCTAGACAATAAGAATGTACACCCCAAAATGGGTCAGATTAAACTATATGCACAGTCTAAGTTGTTGTGCTTATGCTTTTGTTTAAAATGCAGGGGAGCCTCTTTTGTATTTATGACAAACAGTCCTTTTTTACCCATATTATCTGTTCTCTTTCTCTTTTTCCTCAATATTTCTATTTATTTTATACTTTTATTTTCTTCTTTTTTTCTCGAAGGTATAGCACAATTGGGTCTGGTACATACTACTTTACCTTATATCACCATTACCGCTACCACATTACCATGTTATTGATATATAGTAAATTCATATAGGAATTAAATACCCAGTCATACTTAATGCGCACACTTGTATCTCTAATATAGGTTGGACACAGTTCTCTTCTTTTACCAACATTTAGACACAATGTAGATTTGGGTAAACAAAGAAAATGGCCGCGGTGTGACATCATCACGCGCATGCGCGGGTGATGTCACCCGCGACCGTTTACACATTTAGAAAACCAATCAGAAACTATAGCCGCAGTGTGACGTCATCACGCGCATGCACGGGTGACGTCACCCGCGACTATAAATACTCGATCCGCTTCCATTTCACATACGGAAGCAGATGGAGAGTCTCCGGTGACAACAATAACAGGGAAACCTGCTTTTCGTCCTCTTTTACCTGTAAGTATGCCACTCTGCGACCACATTGAGCCTCATAGCCAATATTCACTCTTTCCAATACTGATCCTCAGCTTGTTTACTTAAATTAACAGAAAAGGACATCCTATCTACACAGAAGCCTTAGATGACTGCCTGTGGATTCCTACATGACTTTTATAAGTAAGTTCCACTCCATTCATTAGTACCTCTTGCACTAGTCATCACGATTTTTGCTCCTCTTTACCACAGAAGCCATGGATTTTTTCCACTTCCTTTAGTGAGTGCTTTTCACAGTATGAGCTCTAAGCCCAGTAATTTGTTACATTCACACACAGGTTAGGATTAGGCATTTAAGTCACTATCCTAAACTCTGTTCACAATGGGAACTAATGGCATTTCATTGATTTGATCGGTTTGTCTGCTATCTTAATAGGCTCCCAGCATTTGCTAACTCTCTTTACTTAGGCTTTTTGAGCAATGAAACTGAATCAGAGTTTAAAGAATGAAATAATGATGTAAATTGAAACATCTTTATGTACTTCCAACTGGTTAATGAAGTACCTTGTTTTTGTTCTAAATGTACATATGCATATTAATATGAATATTAGATTATTAATTTAATTTAATTAATTTTTTCTCCAGAGTTTATACTTAATGTAAGGAATACAGAACGCATTGCCCCTGATGAAGAGTGAAAATTGATACTCGAAACGCGTTGGGCCAGATTATATTGTGAATGTCTTTTGTTATAAATCTGAATAAATTACTGTTTTTCTGATAAACAGATGAATTGTCAAGTATTAATTGGGAGATTCCAGAATATTTTGCAGTCATAGCAAAGGAAAGAAAATTACTGAAACTTAAAAACAATTCTTGTAAAAAGCAATTGGGTTACTAGTAGTACCCTATGAAATTCTATACAGGCCACGGCCTTTGTTGATAGTGTGCAGGGGACACGGGTTTCCTCAATCAGGAAACCATTGTCCCACAATTGATGCAGCCTTGGCAGACCAGCTTGGCAGAGATTGATGAGCTTGGCAGAGGCTTGAGCCAGTTCGAGTGACCAGATCTTGAGAGAGGGAGGCCTGGCCCTGACACTGACTGGCTAGTTGTAGAGTGGAGAGCTTGCACAGAGCAGGAGGGGAGCATTGATAAGGCACGTGCATGAAGAATTAGAACAGACACTCACACAGAGCTTTGGGTTTGGGAAAGGGGATATCAGACAGGGATTGTCTTAAGAGAGAGAGAGTGAAGTATGGTGTGGAATGGAGAGGAATGTTGAATGCTGAGACTTGCTATATGTATATTGCATTAGAAACTGATAGATCCAGCTAATCACAGGCTTGCATTAGAAGCCTGTAAGCCTCATAGTTATTATACTGCATGGTAGATTTGCACCAAAAGTATAAAAGGTGCACATTCAATATTTGCATTATATTATTGTTTGCATCATGCCTTGCTGTGCATGAATAAAGGTGTTTTTTAATCGATTCATGTGTTTTCTATGTGTCTTGTGTCCATAGAAGTAAGATAGGAGTATGTTGTTAGGAGTAATCTAGAAGTAACACAGTGCACAAAGGCCCTGAGATACGAAAGCAGGGGGGCATAGTGATCCACACCCCCTTAGGAGATTGACTGGGGTTGTCTAAGACTGATGCATGGTTGCCCAAGCGGGGCTAGACCATGGTAGGAATTGTTTTAGGAATAACATATCAACTGTCAGGGAACCATTGATTAGTGTCATATTTCTTTTTTTCATCTCTTTAGCCCACACTTGTGCTTGCATTGGGAGGTTATCGCACATCATGTCCTTTCCATTATGATCGAATGAATGTATGTTCACATCACCACAAACAATGACTTCTGTCTGTTTGTCTTTCGCCCATATTTTGTCGATTGCTGTCAAGACAGTGTCAATAAATAAATCATTGTTGATGGCAGCTGAGTTCCAATAGAGATTTATAATGCCAAGTTTCCTCTTGGTATGTTCCCTCGTTGATTCCTTTCCCAGTTGTTCGCTTTGGTTTTATATTCGACGATAGTCATTTGGCTCCAGGAATTCAGGTTTACAGTTTCTAGAAGCTCCAAGTTGCCATCTATTTTGATTAAAGTAATTATTCCAGACGACGGTCGACCTTTTGTACAATTTATTGCAGGGTTCATACATGTCAGATACACATCGCAAATTGGTGGATTATATAACCACGTTTCTTGTAAACAGATTATATGATGTCCTGCTAGATCATTGTGTTCATTTTGGAATAAATGCGCTGATCCTCTAGTGTTCCAAGAGCATAGACTGAGCTTGGTATCCTTTCCTGTATTTGATTGTTAGAATTAGCTTTTTTTGGGGGTCTTTTGGGTGACTTCGGGGCCTTTGTTTGTCGTTATGTTTGATTACGGATTAGCAATGATCTGTCTGTCTTTTTTTTTTCTTCTACTCTTCTGATTATTTGCTTCTGACCATGTGGTTTTCCCAGAGAATCTATCTCTGTTAGAATACAGAATGGATCTTCCTTATAATGGCATTTCCATGTGATTCGGATTCGGACTTTCAAATGGTTCCCTCTCAATGGTGTTCTCTGCACATAATCGTGAACAGTAGAATCCAAGCTTGTAAAAAAAGCGGGCCTTCTCCAACACTTTTTCCAGGGTTTGTCGGGCAAACTCCACCAATTTAATATCTTCTTATACAATATATTGTAGTTCTGGTATCACATGTAGTATTCGAAGGATGTTGGTTCTATTTAATATTAGACCATCATGCCTTTGTTCCATTCTCTCCATCTTTAATGTGTTCAGACCGTCACTATGTCGTGGATCCGGGAAAGTTGGATATTTGAGCCAATTTCTTTCTTTCAGTCGATTGAAAGTCTGAATAATCCTCATATTGCTTAGTATCTTGCTGGTCTTGTTGCGTTGCCTGTAATGTACTGTTGTATTCATCACTTGACATGTCCAATTCATTATCTGAAATATCTTAACAGGACAATTCAACTATATCAGTTTCTAGTGTGTGGCATGGTTTACAACCAGAGGTTTGTGGTTCGTCATCTGTATATACTGAATATCGTTTTGGGCTTTTTCCTCCAATGTCATTGTTTTTTTGGCTTCTTAGGATAAATTTCTTGTTGCTTCATTAGGAGCTGTTCTATTTTCTGTTTCACGTTATTTTTGATATTTTGTTGTTGGTGAGGACCTCTGCTGGGAGGTGTTGTTAGGTTTCTCAGGAACGTTCTCGAACCTCTCTTTGTTGGTTTCATCTGTATGCCAGCTACAGTCTCCCTTTTATGGTGGGTATTATTGTTTTTTTGTTGGTGTTAATTGGATCCTTTTTTTGCCGTTCAAAAATTGGAAAGGTTTCTGTTCCTTGTGCAGAAAGATGTACTCTCTGCTCCTTTTATTCTGAGTTTTATCAAAGTTTCTCTGGTCCAGTTTGATTTCCAATTGAGTTTTTTTGGGGTACTGCTATGTTACCATGTTGTTTCTGATCTAGTTCTTTTTGGTTAGACACAGTCAATTTTGGAATCTCAGTTAAACTTTGAGAAACTCGTTCCATTTGTAGCTGTGCCAAATGCTGTCTGGCGAATTGGCTCTCATTTGTCAACAAATTGGGTTCCTGTACATTGGTGCTTTGTTTTAAGTGGCTGTCTTTATCTTGAATATTTTGGAGATGTATATTCGATATCATCTTGATTAATGCTGATGTCATTAGAGCTTTATCCGATCTGTCATTTCTTGATATGCCAAACAGTCTTGTTTGCCATTGGTTGGATGCCTCCGCTTCTGTGTCTAGTCTACCTCGGAGTTTAGTGCTAAATGTTTCCAGATATATTGGTTTGGTGTGAATGAGTGCCAATAAAGTTGCCTGATCTTTCATCGTTTCAGTAATTGGTTAATATAATTTAAGGAATGCCACTAATGCATGGCTCAAAGGCTGCCATCAGCATGTTTTGTAATTTAATCATTGTGGTTGGAACAACTTCCTGTTGGTCTGACCTCTGTTGTTCGCATTGCCATTTCATCCTTGTGTTATTTAGTTGATCCCTTTCTTCTAATCTACTATAATTCTGTGCATCCATAGTGTCAAGTTCATGTTTTAAAGAACCCATATTCAAGGCTGGTGGCAAGCCGCTTGATGGTATACGTGTTGTGCAATTTACTGTGGGATGTATAGGTGTCGAGGTCAATGCTGATTCTGGGAGGTTTAATTTGGATGCCAATGGTTTGCCAAAAATGTAATTTTGCTTTTCATGGCTACTAATTAAAGCTTCTATCCCGTTGATATCCATCGACAGATGCGCCATGCACATATTGTGTAGGCTCAAGGATAAGACGAGAGCAGGTGGTGTCCTATTCCTGTGATCACATTTTTGTTGCCATAATTGTTTTTCTTGCATGGCTCTGATTTTCTGAGATATTTGTGGCATTGTATTATTCTCCACAAAACTATCTCTTCTATCTTTATCACAGATCTTTCTCCTCTCGTAGTCTCGCTATGCTAGAGAGTCCTGCTTTTGAGTCATTATTTCTGGGTTGTTCTTTGAAGTTATGGCCGGTAGTTGAACAGGGCGTAAAACCTCTTCAGTGCTCTGTGTGTTGCTTATCCCAGGAGTAGATGTCTTTCTACTCTTTTGTACATGCTCTGAATGGGGTTGTGGAATCTCAGCGTTGTTCGTCTGTTTTGCCACCACAGTAACAGCAAGGTCAGTCAGGTCTAGTTGTTGTATGTCAGAAAGTGAATGGGGCAGCTCTTGTCTTCCATCCCTTTCTTCAGGCCGTATGGATCTCCCTGCACCCTCCTCAAGTTGGGTAAGAGATTGCTCTTGCATTAACTCACCTTGCGACTGCGCGTGTGGACTCACCTGGCTGTCCAGCTGCTGCTCTGGGTACACAAGAGTCTTCCATCGCATCTGTTTGCATTTTGACTGAGCAGCTTCTAATAGGGAGGGTGGACAAGGTGTTTGGAGACCGAGAAAGTCCTTACATGCAGTGGGCCAGTGGAATCAACCATGATCACACACGTTTGACCGCCAGATTCGGCTTCCAAGGTCTCGATAATATAGGATTAGAGTTGGAATCTCAGGGCTGTGCTGCCTCCTCTCTGCCTCCCAAAGACTCCACAAGACTCTGCACCGACTCTGCGCCACTCCGCAGCGAGTCAGGGTCTTTGTATGAATGGCTTCACCTCCTTTGATGAAGCTGAGAGAAACACTTCCAATCTTGGAAACAAAGTCAAAACACAGAAGAAATACGCTGCACACTCTGCTCTCCACAAGACACTGCACCAACTCTGCGCCGCTGCGCGGTGAGTCGGGGTCTTTGTATGAATGGCTTCACCTCCTTTGATGAAGCTTGGTGAAACACTCCCAATGCTGGAAACAAACTCAAAACACAGAAGAAATACGCTGCACACTC
Source organism: Ambystoma mexicanum (assembly GCF_040938575.1). Lineage (NCBI taxonomy): Eukaryota > Metazoa > Chordata > Amphibia > Caudata > Ambystomatidae > Ambystoma > Ambystoma mexicanum. The sequence continues at coordinate 706,988,129 of NC_090921.1, forward strand.
CGCTCTCCACAAGACTCTGCACCAACTTCGAGAACTTAGAATGTCTCATGGAGCCATCCTATGTTGATCACAAATTAACTGTTGTACCTGGGTTACCCTCTATATGGAATGAATACTGGTAAGGAGACATGTGCTAGAATTAAAGCAACATTGACACGCCTCTGTGCATTAATGAGGAAAATCAAGTATACTATTGTAGGTTTACATTTGTCCCGGTTATACTTTTTTATCTTGAGAAGGACCTCCCTTCAATTCTCTATGGGGCAGAGTTTGCTTTAATGGATTGGAAGCTTATGTACACTTTGAAAGGTGCCAGCTTTGTTACACAAGTAACAACAATAAGACATGAGCATGGCCTAAGGCCTAATGTCATGGAAACTCGATGTATTGCAAAATATTGGTTACAGCAAAGAGCTGCTTATTTGAGGACCTGGAGGTGGCACATGATAACAAATTGAGCAGGAGCGTGAAAGCTTTTACTAAAGAATGTGCTGATCTGTTAGCGGGTGGCGACTCAAATAAAGAAAATCTGACAAATAGACCTACCAAGTTATATAGGAAATAAAAAATGGTGGAATGGTGGAATGGTGTCATGATCAGGATCAGATTTCTGAATATGAACTTTATTCAGAATTGCCTACTCTACACCATAAACCTAACAAATTCCCACTATACCTAAGAACATCTCCAGACCCTGGCTATCGATATATATTCCTGACATTACAATTTAATTTTCTGGGCACTCCGCAGAGCTGTGGGCTGAGCAGAGGCATTCCTAGAAATGAAAGAATGTGTCAATTATGTGATGAGACGAGCTCTGCAGAATGCCTAAAACATCTGCAGAAATTTGGTGCAACAACCTATGAATTGTGTAAGGCAGCGCTCAGTAGAATTGTTAATAATGTTGAATTTGTCTTCAAAGGCAATTTTTGGATACGACTTATGAGTGGGGACTCAATACCATTAGTTACAGCACACATAAGGGTGTCATACAAAATACACAAACTGCTGGGGGAGAATGTTTATAAATGAATTGACTCTTTTTTTGTTTTTATTTTTTTCATATATATATATTTATATATATATATGTATATACTGTGGCTGTGTAGTTATGGTTAAATTGCTGTTTCCATAGAAAGAGCCCTTTTTGGATGGCTTATACCTTCGCGCTCCCTGGATGAATCCTCACCAAACTTTGCAATAAAAGTATATGGGTCACTCCGAACTTTCCTGCAAAGTTTGGTGAGGTTTGTTCCAGGGGGGGCAAAGTTATAAGGGGGGTCCCAAAACTTTGTTTTTCCCATGGACTGAATGGGGAAAAAACTTTGCTCACGCCTACAGCCCAAACCGCTGGACGGATTTTCACCAAATTTGGACCAGGAGCAGCAGCTTGGTCCCGAGAGCGTGCTTTTGCAAATTTGGTGAAAATCCGTCCAGTAGTTTTTTAAAAAATGACCAAAATGTAGGTCACAAAAAATTAGTATATCTATGTTCGGTCCGCGGACACACTTCCCGTTCGCTCTGCGGACAGGGTCCTGATTGGCTGGGCGATGCATGTCGTGTCTGCGAACATTGAACGTGTTCGCTGATTGGGTGGTTGAGAGCGTCAGAAATCCTTGGCACGCCCGCCGTCTTGTATTCGCGGACATCCGAGGACAGCGCAGTGAAACTTGGTGGAAAAATATTATTTAGTGAATTGTGTTGGCGTGTAAGACTGTTTGGGGAGGGTGGAGGAGTAAGAGATGGGTTAAATGTTGCATTTATTTAGGTGGCAGGCACCCCTGTTGTGTTCGTTCTGACCGCGGACAACACGGGTGTCCTGAAATGTTCATAAATAAACGAACTGGTGGTGTCCTGAGGACGCTATACCTGTTCGTACTGTTCGTAGGCAAGTTGAAACTGTTCTACGAACACATCATGTGTCCTAGGATGTTCGTAAATAAATGAAATGGGGGTGTTCTGAGGACGGTAGACCTGTCCGTATTGTTCTCAAGCAAGCTGAAACTGTCCTAAGAACACAAGTGGTGTCCTTAAATGTTCGTAAATAAACTAAATGGGTGTGTCCTGAGGACGCTATGATTGTCTGTATTGTTCGCAGGCAAGTTGAAACTGTTCTAAGAATACAGGCAGTGTCCTGAAATGTTCGCAAATAAACAAAATGGGGGTGTCCTGAGGACGCTGTCCGTATTGTTCGTAGGGAAGTTGAAATTGTTCTAAGAACATGTGTCTAGGGATGTTCGTAAATAAACAAAATGGGGGTGTCCTGAGGACGCTATACCTGTCCATACTGTTTGTAGGAAAGTTGAAATTGTTCTAAGAACACATCAAGTGTCCTGGGATGTTTGTTAATAAACAAAATGGGGGTGTTCTGAGGACGCTAGACCTGTCGGTATTGTTCGCAAGCAAGCTGAGACTGTCCTAAGAACACACGCTGTGTCCTGAAATGTTCGTAAATAAACGAAATGGGGGTGTCCTGAGGACGCTATACCTGTCCGTACTGTTCGCAGGCAAGTTGAAAATGTTCTAAGAACACTCATAATGTTCGCGGACATTAAAAGTGCCCATATGGCATAGTTAAAATGTTTGACTCTATGGGTGTGATATGTTGCGGTGGTTGTGGCCAGGGCATAGAGTCTTGGGTGCACTATGGGTGCATATCACACCCATAGTGGCTTATAACTTTGGGACCCAAGAACAAATTTATAAGCAATGAAGGTATAAGCCAGTATGAGTGTGATATGCTGTGGTGGTTGTGGGCAGGGCCTGGAGTCTTGGGTGCATGGACAAGACCAAATTTATAAGCTTTGAAGTTATAAGCTACTATGGGTGTGATATGCTGCGGTGGTTGTGGCCAGGGCCTAGAGTCTTGGGTGCATGGCAAGACCAAATTTATAAGCACTGAAGTTATAAGTCACTATGGGTGTGATTTGCTGCGATGGTTGTACTTATTATAATATACTTACTGTTTGGTTTAGTAACTGGAGTACATATATTTCTTGTTAATTTCTGTGATAAAAGAAAAGATCATGTTAGTATTGGTATTTTGTAACGACTTATAACATTGAATAATCTTTTTTTTTTTTTTTTTACTCTCATATTTAGTAGATTACAAACCAGTGTACTGTGCAATTAGCTCAGTTTATGTGTTTGTTGCTAAAATCATTGGGTCTGTGGGAAAAAAAATCCATGTTGGATTTTAAAAAAAACCCTTTTTTTGTTATGCTACAGTCTATTTCTTTGTTTGTTTTCGGTCTTCACTTGTTGTTTCTGGCTAATGTTCTATATTTTGGCTTGTTGCAGATTTTTGTAGCAGTTATATACCTGTTGGCATATTCTAACTGTCTATTATTGTTATAATGAAGTGGTATTCATTTATCTGTTTGGATATTGTAAAATCTTGGGGCAGTTAGATACCAGTTGGCGTATTCTGTCTATTTTTTGTCATAATGTAGTGGTATTGATTTATCTGGTTGGTTATTGAAATTTTTGGGGCAGTTAGATACCAGTTGGCGTATGCTAACTGTTTATTTTTTTTATATAATTTAGTGGTATTAATTTATCTGTTTAGTTTTTGTAGAATCTTGGGGCAGTTAGATACCTATTAGCATATTCTAACTGTCTATTTTTTGTTATAATGAAGTGGTATTGATTTATCTGTTTGGATATTGTAAAATCTTGGGGCAGTTAGATACCAGTTGGCGTATTCTAACTGTTTATTGTTTGATATAATTTAGTGGTATTCATTTATCTGTTTAGTTGTTGTAGAATCTTGGGCAGTTAGATATCTGTTGGCATATTCTAACAGTTTATAGTTTTTTAATAGAAGTTTTGTTAATGTTTAAGTACCGATTAGTTAATAAATTTTGGTTTTAAGAAGATTAAATAAGCATTTGTAAGATTTGCTCGTAATCTCTGCTTTAGAGTAATGGTACTATCATTATATTCAAACCATCCACATTTTTTTTTATATATGCAGTATAGTGACTTGCATTGGTTGTGGCTCCAGTGTGGTATATTATACCTATTGTTGTGAAGGTTTTCTTACCAAGTGATACTTGACCATGTGTGAATCCAGTCAGCTTGCAGTTGTTTTTGGTACCATCTGCATTGTAACGTAGAAGCATTAGTATTACGTATTTACTATGTATTTGTATTAGTAAGGTGGAGCGATTATCCAAATTGCAGGTAGTACATAATCTACCATGGTTTGCATTTTGTACAAGTTGCTGAATTGGAACGGATTCACAATTAGGTATTGATACATACACAAAGCATTCATTAGGGATTTGTTCTTGTGTCACATTGTTGCAGAGAGTGCATGTATGTTTCCACATGTATGAAATCTGGAAGATTTCAATTATAGGTATGTTTTTGTTTTCCAGTACTTGTAGTAAGTAATTAGAAATTCTTGTGGATATTCCAGTGAGTTTATAGTGAATTTCACCATTCCAGCACAGTAGTCCAATTGTTGTCTTATTCCATGAACACTATATGTGTTGTCAGGATTGTTTGTTGCGTTTCTATGAAGTACTAATATTTGCAAACACAATTGGTCTGTACTGTGTAAGTAAATGTTGTCAACAATTGGGGGTAATTGAAATAGAATATTCATTGCTACATTTGCGTAGCAACTTACACCAGTTATATTTGAAAGTTTACATGGACCAGGTAGTTCTGTATCTGAGTGCTTTTTTTGGAGTTTGTCTTCCTTCTTTGAAAAAGTACCTGGTTTACTTTCCCTAATAGGTTCTTTTTTGCTTGTGGTACTTGATGAAGTATTAGTTTCTTTTACTCTCTTTGGAGGATTTGCAGTGACATCCTGTTGCATTTCTGTTTGATTTAGTTTTCTTTTACAACGTTTTGCTTTTTGTGGAACAGGATATGTTTTTAGATGGGGGTGTATAGTGAACGAAGTCTATTGTATTCTAAAATGCAAGGAATATCAGCGTTTACTTTACTTGCATCAAAGTTGATTAGAAATAGACCGTCAAGTGTACGTAAGCGTGATAGTGATATGTAGCTCATGCCTTCTTTAAAGACTGTGTTACCAATATCTATCAATGCTTTGTCTAGGGTAAGACCTTGTGATTTATGAATGGTGACTGCGTATGCAAGAGTTAGAAAAAATTGTTCACTGCGTAAATACATGTCTTTGAAGAGAAGGAATCGAGCTGTTGAGCGTCCTATCCTTTTCACTTCTGAAAGTTTGTCAAAGAGAATATTGACAAACTGAATGTTGTTGTCACGTGGGTATGTTTGAAAGCCAACAACTGTACCCAGTGCTCCATTAACTAGTCCTTGATCCACGTCAAGGTTACGTTTAAGCATTACTCTACAATTTAAGGATCATTTTAATATTTTTTCCAATCCAGCTGTGTTGGAGATTGAATTTTCTAAACTATTTAGTCTTGTTGTGGCTTGCTCACACATGGGTAGTGTCATACCATGTACGTCTAGTTTGTCTGTGGTGCTAATTTCAATTATTGGTTGCATTTCCTATTTTAACATTGTTTCATTGAATTTGAAACAGCTTGCAAGAGTTGGCATTAAGGCCATAGAATTGACATTTTTGTGTGCTAATTGTTCCATAACATCCATAGCACATGCATTATCGCCATAAAGTGCATAAATGTGCCGGGTTTTCAATATTGCTTGTGCTTCTTGAGATAGTATACCAACTCTAATACTTTTTAAGATGTTGGCATAAGTGAGATCTGCAGATTGCTGCATGTTTTCTGTTAATTCTCTGTATTGGAAATATTGCCAAAGGTTAACATTTCCTATGCTTCCAACAGTTTTACGGCAGAGTTTGTGTCCTAAGGTTTTAAAAATAGGCTCACCTTTCACTGGTGTCAATTGAAGAAGATCTCTGAAAACAATAATGTGTTTTCCTCCAAAGAGCTCTTCGTAGTTTGTTTTGAGTACTTCTTGTAATCTGAGGTGAATCAAAGCCAACATTAGGTTAGAGACCATGCTCACTTCATCTATTAGTAGCATTTTCATTTGTTTTAATACTCTGCGTAGTTCCATTGCAGCTTCTGTAGAAAGTTTGTAAAAGTCTAATTTGTTTTGGTGTTCTACTGGCAGGAGTAGTAATCGGTGTAAAGTGACACCGCCTATGTTGTAGGCAGCTAAACCTGTGGGGCCAGTGACAACAGCTGACAGTTTGTTGTTTGTAAATTGTTGAAGGAATTTGCTGATGATTTTGATTAAGAATGTTTTGCCAGAACCAGCTTCACCACTGACGTACAGTAGTATAGGTTTGAATTTTGTTAGGTGCATTCTTTATTTTCATGTTGTACACCATGTGCAATTTCTTTTGTTACTTCTTGAGAAATGCTACGCTGCTCATTGTTTAGTTTTGATTGTAGTATAGTTAAATCTTCTTTATCTTCATATTGACACATGGTGTTTTCTACTTCCGTCATAGCTAATTCTGCCTCATTTGCTATTAGTGGCTGTCCCAGTGGTTCTTGGCTTCCTGTTACAGAAGGTTGACTACTGTCAGGAGTGTCCTTATCTAGTTGGGCCTGGAGTTCTTCTTCGTGTTGCTGTTCATTGTGTAACTTGTTTTGTAGTGTGTAAAGTTTATATCAGTTATAATGCTTTCATTTGCTTTGAAAGCACCTTCGTAGGAGTCATAGTCATCTAGTATTTCTTCTTCTTTTCTCCATGTTTTAAAGAGTTGTAGCAGGGACATGTAATATAGTTCTTTATGTTGAGGAGTCTTTAATGACAATTTGATATGATTAATAACATTTGGTTTGGTGAGTTTTACTAAGCTGCCTTCACAATTTGTCACTCTGTATCTACCTTTTTTTCATCAGGTTTTATATTATTTTTGCATGTGAAGTTTTGGGCTATGTGGTATAGACACATGGTTTCCAAAGTGGTACTTCTGTTTGGGTAGTATGTGTCCAGCAAATTGTTTTTCAAAATGTCTTGGTTGTTGGTATCATTTTTGGCTATTGTTTCTATGTCGTTGTATGATTTCAGAACTCTTTTTCTAGATTTAGCAGGACCAAGACTTAGCCATACTATATTTTCAGATTTTCCATACAAAGAAGTACCGGTTAAATGATCTGCTGCTTCATAGGAGCCACATTCTCTATGGGAGAGCATTTTTATGCCCGAACTGTATAATTTCTGAGACAGTGTTTTGTCGGATGACAGGTCATTCCAGAGGTCTTGCAGCTCTGTTTTTTCTGCTTTGGTTAAGTATGCTGCAACATATCGTGCAACTGCAGTGGAATTGTCTGCAATGTACTGCACATCTATGTTTGCATTCCATAAGAGGGAAATGACTGCATTGTAATCAATGATATATTTTTCTTCTTCTGTTCTTTTTATGTAATATGTATTTTTAGGTGATTTACCTTTAACAGTATGTCTAACTGAAGACATGAAGTTGTTCACTTGACCTGTTTTTGTAACTGGTCTATGGAAACCAAAGCAGCATTTGGTGTGGTATTTCCCTTTGTTTTTGTATTTGCGACGACAATATTTGCCACATTTGTGTCTTTGAAATTGTAAAATTTGTGCATGAAGATCACTATTTGTTGCTTCCGATGGAATTTCACAAGTGACATATTTTTCGATAAACTGTAACACAGTGGCATCATTGTCTTGACCAAATTTAAGAACATCTTTGATCCATAAAAGCATGTGGATATGTGGTGCTCATCTGGCTTGGTATTCTTTTCTCCAAAAGAAGTGTTGCACTTCTCCGAGGGGAGCAACAGTTTTATTACAAATAAAGTGTAGCATAGCAATGAAGCGATGATGAAAATATCTTGAAACATTAACAGGATCTAGAGAACAAAGTTCTCCAGGTGTTAGTATATCTATGTTTGTTTTTGTTTGATATGCGTAGGAAATCATGTAAATCTTCCCATGCATGTTCTGCACAACTTAATGTAACAAACCAAGTGGGTGGGCCAAGGTTTCTTATCATACAACGTACATCTCCATGACATCGGAACCAGTACTCTTTAGTACCACGCATGTTTGCTAATAGATTTGTAATACTTGATTGTAAAACCTCATCTTTTTCTTGCACTTTTTGTAATAATTGTGTAGCTGACATATTTTGAAAGTGGGTTCCTGATTTTACTGTGTGTGCAACTCCGTAACATAGAGTTGCTAGTTCACTTTCAAAGAGTAGGTGGAATATGTATTCCACATTTTGGCTAAATCTGGGATCTTCAGAATACATCCATAACGAGCGGTATTCTAATGCTGTTATTTGAATAGGTCCATCATCGTACCTTCTTCCTTTGCCAGTAGGAAAGAGTAGAGAAAAAGCACGTGCTTCTATACTGTTTTCCCATATGCTGATTGGTGATCCTTTTGTTTGTCGCATTTGGTACGTTTCTAGTGCATCTTCTACGGTGTCATTAGAGTGCAATGGATGAATTGTGTAATGGTCTAAAGTATTGGATACTGTAGCAGGATCTAGAAGCTCAAATTGACCAGTTTCTGGTGACTCTTGAATTATTTCAGTGGTTTCCTTCAAGTTTTCTTCAATATTAATTTCTTTGTAGTATTCATTATTGTCTTTTAGATATTGCAAGGCTTGTCTAACTTTATGTAAGTCTACCAGTTGTTGCCACATTTTTTTGTCTTTTGTAGGTACACCATTTACTAAGATAATTAAAGATTGCTCCATTGGACATTGCACTCCCAGAGTGTGCACATTTTGTTTTAGATCTAATGGTAAATACACTACTTTGCCACGAATGCCTTTCAGCAATTCAGAGGGAGCTAATTTTGCTGTTTTCGGTTGAAGGCGTATTATTGCTTGAAAGGGGTGCACTGTTTGAATTATGATGCTCTCATATAAATTGAGTTGTTGTAGGGGTTTTGGTAGTGGGAATAATTCAAAATTATTTGTGATAGCACGTGAATGAGTTTGGTTGTTGTCAAGTTTTATATTGCAGTATCTGCAAAGTATTAAGGGGTCAGTTATTTCGTATTTGTTTTCTGCTATAAGGTAGAGAGCTAATTCAAACCATTTAGAATCTTCTTTGCATTCTATTTTGTATGTTAGGTCTACAGTTTTTGTGTTACTTTTATAAAAAGGTTCTGCGGCAACATACACACACATGGTTTGGTACTTCAGCAGATGTACTTTTAAATTTCAGTATTTCTTTTTTGTATGTGTGTAGCAGAAGGTTGCCATGCGTAGAATTGTTGCTGATTTGTTGTAAAGCTATTTCATTCTGTAAGTGGCTTTCACTTCCGAAATAATCTTTCTGGATATAGTTGATTTCTTCAAGTAGGTCTTTTGCTGTACCATGTAAAAGAATGTTATTTAAATTGGCTAGTGCTAAAGCAGGACTTTTAGCATAGTATAGTTTATAGACTAGATTTCTTAAAGTTGAATGACGGTTGATATCATTTTGATATGATGGAAGGTGGTTTTACAAGTAGGTGCTGAAATGCAGGCCAATGAATATCCTTGTAGTCCTGTGTACTTGCACACTGGACACATATCCATATTTTGCAGTAGTTTAATTTTGATTTTGTCTTTGCCTTTCACATATTGATTGAGGAAGTGGCATAAAGACTTGAAAGATTTTTTGGGAATGTTACACATTGACGTGCATGGCCATTTATATACTAGACGTTCTGGTTCAGTTGAATTGAGAGGTAATTCTAAGTTTTCTGGGGATATTTTTGTAAGCAGTATTTCTTATTCCATTATGGTATTATTAACTTTTTCATAACCTCGTCCACTGTTCTGTATGTCAATTGCATTTGTTTGCTTTTGTTTGTATGCTTCTTCATTAAAATATGGTTCTCTGCTTGTAGTGTGACTCCACTCACCTCTACAGATATTTAAGAAGTTATTTGTGTTGACATTTCGTTTATTGAGAAGTCTTTTTTGTAATTTAGTCATTAGTTTTGTTAGTGGCTTCATTTTGTTTAACACTAAAATAAATAACTTTCTTTTGAGAAGGATTGCACTGTCTATCAACGCTTCTAAGATTAATTTACTACGGTAGGTTTTAAGGGTTGTGCATGATTTCTCCTGTTTTTATAAGATTTTGAAGGACTGTGTGGCGGAACATTTTTGCTAAAATAGCTTTCTTGGTATGCTTACTTGGTACTATGTCAAGATTTATAGGAACAGTTTTAAAAGTAGTGTTAGCTGAATTCTTGTTAATCGTTTTCTGTTTCGTTTTACATTTTGATAGAGGAGGCAAAGTTTCTGTACTTGAAGATTGTTTTGTTTCGCTAAATGACTGTATTACCTGTTTTGTTTGAACTTTTTGTACAAATTCTGCTAGAGATGGATGCTTATTTTGGACACTTCTATTTTCATTTGCTGTACTTCTGCGTTGCTTTCTACAGACTTGATTTTTGGTAGGCATTCTTTAGGGTATGTTGAAAAAAATAAAGAAAGTATGGGTTGGGGTGTTCTGCAATATATGTGTGCTGTGTGCATGAGTGTCTGAGTATGATGATAAAGATGTATGTGATGGTGTGTGATTGTGCATTGGGCAACTACAACTAGTTGGGATGGGTATTCTTGAATTTATGTGCTACTAAACTGGGGTTCAGATGACAGTAGAAAGTAAGCTAGTGGTGAGGAGAAGCACAAATAGTAGATCTAATGGTATAGAATTAAAACAGTTGTTTGTTCTATGATATTAAAATTCTAGGGGCTGAGTTATGTCATTTGTGCGCCAATAAATGGGGATTTGTCTGCCATTCTGCCTGTAAATCTCTGTTTAACAAATGGGGATTTGTGGACAGACTGGTGCACAATCTCTGTTTTAGGCGAAGAAATAGCATGAATTAACCCCACAGTGGGCCTCATTACGACCCTGGCGGAGTGGGTTTACGCCAGCGTTATTCGCGGCGGACCCGTCCGCCCTACTACGAGTTCCCGTAGCGCCATGGAACGTTTTCCGCCTGGTTTTTCTGGGCGGAGAAATCCATGGCGCTACGGGACCTTGATGTTAATTACGCCACCGTATTTTGCGGTGGCGCAATTAACGCCTTCCCCACTCCCATTATACCCTATGGGGCAAAAATGGGAATGGGGAAGGGTAAAATGGGGGATGGGGATTTACCGCCCCGCCAAGGTCGGCATGGGGCGGAAAATCCGCCAACCTCCATGGCGCTATCGGCAGCTTTCCGCCGTGCTCCGCGGTGCATTTAGCACCGCGATTTCCGCCAGGGTCGTAATGAGGCCCAGTGTGTTTGAGTAATAGTAAAACTATCATGGTGGTATTTAACTTACTTTTTTTTGTGGAATGGGCAGGTTTCTTCTTCGTTGTTGTTTGTACTTCAAATTCTGCTGCTGCTTTTCAGGAGAGTGGTCTTCACTGCAATTGTAAAGGAAACAAATTAGTAATTTTGTGTATTTATAGCTCTGATGTTAATTTTGGAGGTCATTACAACCTTGGTGCTAAGTACACCAACTTTACCACTACGTTTACACCATGGTGGATGGCGGATTTACCGCCCCATTCCAAGGTGAGTGGGGCGGTAAATCCCCATTTCCCATTTTCCCTTCCCCATTCCCATTTTTGCCCCATAGGGCATAATGGGAGTGGGGAAGGCGCTAATTACGCCACCGTAAATGACGGTGGCGTAATTAGCATCATGGCGGATTAGCGCCATGGATTTTAACGGCTGCTAAAAGCAGGCGTTAAAATCAGAATCAGGCGTTAAGGGTTAACGGTGGCGTTAACCCTTAAAGCCTGAGTTGTAATGAGGGCCTTAGACATTGGGCCTCATTCCGAGTACGGCGCTAACCAATGGCGCTATTAACGCCTTGGTTGACGCCGTACCCGGACCGGCAGCGCCTTGGTGGATGGCGGAATTACCGCCCCATTCCAAGGTTGGCGGGGCGGTAATTCCCCAATCCCCATTTACCCTTCCCCATTCCCATTCTTGCCCCATAGGGCATAATGGGAGTGGGGAAGGCGTCAATTACGCCACCGTAAATTACGGTGGCGTAATTAACATCAAGGTCCCTTAGCGCCATGGTTTTTAACACCTGCTAAAAGCAGGTGTTAAAACCACCATGGCGCAAAGGGAACTCGGAGTATGGCGGTAAGGGATTACCGCCACCGCTCTCGTTAGCGGTGGCCGCTATCCCTTACCGCCATACTCAGAATGAGGCCCATTGAATTTTATGTTTTTGTACAAGTATTGTTGTTTGATATTTGAACATAGTGTGTGCATGCAATTTTGTTTGACTATGTGCAGTCTTTATATTTTACTTTAAATATGTTAGTTCAACATGCTTTGCAAATGTGTGTGTAAAAATAAATGAAATAGCAGATAGGTTTGGAAGTGACAGTTGATTATAGCAGATGGGAAAAATGACAGTAAGTTCATTTCATAGGTTATACAAGTTAAAAGTCAGTTAATCTGTTTATATGAATGTATAAGAATTGTACATGTACTATACAGAAAATATGCATACCTGTAGTTTGTGTTCATGCATATGGATATGCATGCAGCTGCAAGTAGAAATCTTGGAAACCTGTACAGCATTTCTAGTAGTAGGTGCTTTCCAATGATATGATAGTTGTACTCAGAGTGATTAACAGTACATTTGAAGTGCTGATGTATGATGATGGAGTTAGATGTAGTGGTCTTGGATGTGATTGGTGGATGGTTGTGTGACTGCTTAGCTATATCCAATGAGGGAATGGCACAGAGAGTGAAGTGGAAATGGTAGAAGGGCTGTCCATGTTACGATATGTCCGCGGACATGGCATGCAAATGAGAATGAGCAGAGCAAGGGATTGGTCAGTAAAGTTTAGTGGGTGTGTTGTGACAGGAGAGAATTTGTCAGATACTATTTTTCCTGAGAGAAGAACAGATAGCTATGGCTGTGTGTTTCAGAAAACAGATTGTTTGGATTTTGGGAGACTCGTGGATACATTGGTTGAAGGTGCATGCAGAAAGCTGTGGAGTAGCTGTAGATCTTGGATTCCCACATGTGGAAGTGCACTGGTATGGAGTACGTGGAATGAAGTGGTTGGACTCGCTACCTCTCTGTGCTACTTTGGAGACAGAGCATCATCCAGACATAATGATAATTCATTGTGGAGGGAATAGTTTAGGACATGTGTCTGGAATTTCTTTGCAATTTGCAATGAAAGAAGGACTTGGGAAGGTCATGGACATGTTTCCAAATTCTCAAAGAATTGTTTTTCTTGGATTGCGCAGAGACAAATGTGGCTGCGTTCTTCTTCATTTGGTCCACAAATGGAGAAAGCGAGGCGCAATGTCAATAAGGCTGTTTGTGCCTTTCTAAGAGATGTTGACATGTCCTCTTTTCACAATGAAAATATTATGTTTCGTAGCACATACATTTTTCGCAGAGATGGAGTCCATCTTACTTATGCTGGAAATCAGATTTTTCTGAGAAATATACAAAATGCATTGCAACCTTTTTTGGAATTACAGCCATCCATTTTGTAGTAGGTGTTGACCATTTCAAGTTTTTCAAACACAAAGAAACACCACCAAAAGGCTCTTTTCAGAGACAACACTTCCCCCCAGACAAAAGTGCAATGGTTATGATAGGGCAGCACCCCAAAGTTTTAGATGGCCGCGAACTGTCCGCGGACGTCTAAAAAATACATAAGGCCCTGCTCCATTTATTTTCCACTTCTATTTTTAAACTGTGAAAGGCGGCTCTGAAAAGAGCCTTTTTTTATTTTTGTTGTTTTATATATTTTTTGGGTTTTTTACACACGACACACTAGGAGAGGAGGGAAAAGGAGGGTAAGGGGGGACACCAACCACGGGGATAAGAAAGGGTGGGTGGAGAGAGGAAGATGTCGGGTGGGCCTTACTTTGGTAGTGAGCAAGTCTTCTCGTGCTCTGAGACCAGAGTCTCAAAAGCACTTCGAAGTCTCTCCCCCCTGCAGAGTACTGCGTTACTTACATACACACAACTGTGACCCTCGAAAGGTAAGGGTCTTCAGCATTGCGAATGGCCTGTGAGGCAGCTGGAGGAATACGCTGTCCCACAGGAGTGTTCCTTGTGGTGACAGGATCGGAAACGGAGGATGTAGTAGAGGAAGTCAACCTACTACGCTCCTCGCAAGGTACAACCTTGCGAACGGCCCCACCGTGGAACGACCCTAGGTGTCGCTTCATAGTAGTCGTACCAAAGCTGTACGAACCAGGCCTCCCGCGACTCAGTACCATTTTGCACTGGTTGCAGGTGACTTTGTTTGCACGTGCCTTAGGTACGTTACCATGAATGGTAAATAACCGCCACACCCAAGGCTCACGGCGACTGCTGGTAGTAGGGACTTCCACTACCTCATCGTCGTCATCCTCTTCATCCTCCTCTGCATCCTCACTCCTGTTCCCCTCTTCAGGCCCTTGGGGAGGTGGTGGTGGTGGAGGGGGTGGGGGTGGTGCTGAGGCAGATGTAGCACCAGGTGGCAGTAGTGCAGCCATAGATGCCATCAGGTTTCAGAAATAAATCTGGAAAATTGGCAGAAAGAATGCACTGTGTTCTGTAAGATAGCCAGAAACACAATGAGGATGAGCTCTGGGTGTGGCCTTTTATAGGGGTGCTTGTGCGCGCTTCACGGAAACCCGCGCTGTCTGCGGACAAATCGAACACCAAAAAAAGGTTCAAAAAGTCCCAAAAAGTATGTAGAAAGTCAGAATTACTGTCTGGGACTTGTGCTATGGTGATATGTTATTGAAAAATATTGTGGTTTCCTGAAAAGGTAGTTTTAAATTGTTCGGGGACCCGAACAGTGTCCGCAGTCAGAACACACGCTCAGCGTGGGCGCGGTCACATGATGGCTTCACGAACATGTCCGCGAAGGGAACGGGTGTCCGCAGGACACCAAATGCGCTGAAACTGTTTTGCGCATGCGCGTTGGTGTTCTACAGACACTGTTCGGGTCCTGAAACTAATTAAAAGTGTGACACAAGCGAAACTAACAGTTACGGACAGGCGTTTGTTCTTAGAACAGTTTCAATCCGCTTGCGAACAATACGGACAGGCATAGCATCCTCAGGACACCCCCATTTTGTTATTTACGAACATTTCAGGACACCGCGCGTGTTCTTAGAATAGTTTCAACTCGCTTGCGAACAATACGGACAGGCATAGCGTCCTCAGGACACCCCCATTTTGTTTATTTGCGAACATCCCGGGACACTTGATGTTTTGTTAGAACAGTTTCAACCTGCCTACGAACAGTACGGACAGATATAGTGTCCTCAGGACACCCCCATTTTGTTTATTTACAAACATTTCAGGATACTGCCTGTGTTCTTAGAACAGTTTCAACTCTCCTGCGAACAATGCGGACAGGCATAGTGTCACGTCTCCCGTTGCTCGCCCCATCAAGAACCGCACAACCACACGCCCCGCACCACACCTAACAACAAGAGCAGTCCTTGCACATAGAAAGAACCAGCAGTTTGCCTGGCGTAGGAGGACACCAGCTTGTAGCCCCAGCGTCTACCGTCCTTTGTTTCGCTGGCAGTTACCATGGAGGCGCGCTCACGGCTGGTCACACCCACAGAGACTCCCACGGCAACGAACATCCAGCGTCCCGTGACCACGTGATCACGTCACGTCTCACACGTCCATGAGATACATCACGTGGTTACTTAATTAGTTTAAAAGCATCTTGGCAACGTGGGTACAGCGCTTCACAGCTGATCTCTTGAGGATTGTGTAGCGCTTTCGTTTACCTGTTTCTGATCACGGATTTTGCGACCTCGGACTGTTCTTCGGATTTGTCTTGCCTGCCCCTCGGATTTCTGTTTCTTGGATTCCGCCTTGTTTCCCCGGCTCCTTGACTTTGGAACTCTCTTGAACTGGCTTTGGATTATCCTCTCTGAACTTAGAATCTTGGAACTTGGTTTTGACCTTCTTGCCTTGCTGGTCCATCTACATCAGACCCAGGTGTGTCTCACCTTCGAGCCGTGCAGAACGCCTATTTCTCCACCATCAACAATCTGTGGCTCATACCACATTTAGGACCCTACTTGCAACACTCCTGGGTAAGCCTTGTTAATACTGATTGTTACCCGTATCAATTGCACTGCTCCTGTTTAACCATTAACCATTGCCTTGCAGCGGTCAGGGGTCCTTCCGGCGTACCTGCTACCTGATTGACGGCTCAACACACCTGTGGCCTCAAAGATTGCACAGACAGTGTATCCTTTCTGTCTGTGCGGTACTTGGGGACGGAGGTTCAATGATCTGCACGACCATCAAGATCAGAACAGACTGTGAAGCCTCCTGGTCGTCCAGATTATGGATACCTCCTCCGGGGACCCTGTGGCCGCTCTAATGCAAGCGGTTGCGGCCCTTAGGACCGACATGGCCACAGCCACAACGGCTATCCACCATAGACTCGATGCCCTACAAAGCACACGTGCCCCTTTACCCGCAGATGCCGAGTTTGGCGACCCCACCCCCCCAGATCCGCCTGCACATCCATCCACAGCACCCACAGTCCCCACTCCAGTGGTCCTTCCAACCTCCTTTCCTCTTGCTGCTCCCCGAACGTTATCAGGGGGATCCCAGGAAATATCGTACCTTTCTCAACCAGTGCAAACTTCACTTCTTGTGTAGACCCCTGCTTTTTCCTGACTCTGTTACCAAGGCTGCTTTCCTTCTTTCTCACCTGTCAGGTGTAGCGGCCATTTGGGCGAACCCATTACTAGAGAGCAATCACCCTGCTCTATACAATTTCGATCTACTGGTGACAGAAATGGCAAAGGTTTTTGACACCAGGTATAAGGCACAATCCCGAGACCTGGAATTGCTCGATCTTACACAGGGAAAACAAACTCTGATTGAGTACATCACCCGTTTCAATCAATTGGCTGCAGAGATATCGTGGCCTGAAGAAAAGAAAGCCATAGTGTTCTACTGTGGTCTCTGTAGCCACATGAAAGACGCTCTTTCTGTAGTGCCGGCTCTTCCCTCAGTCTTCCCTGAGTTAGTGGACCTGGCCCTACAGGTGGACGCTCGCAGGTCTGAGAGGAAAGCAGAGATGGCTTTTTCCAATTAGACACTCCCAGCCCCATCCGTCTCTGCTCCGGAACCCATGCAAATCGGCGGGATCCGGAGTCCCATCACTCAGGCCGAACGGGAACGTCGGAGAACCGATAACGCCTGTTTCTATTGTGGTACTTTAGGGCACTATGTTAAAGAATGTCCTTGCCGCCCTAAAAATAAAACATCAGGTTTTCAGAAGGCTCACCCCTAGGCATGGGGGTACGGGCGAGTCCTTCTCTGACCCCCAATGAACCTGTATTTGGTCCCATCAGACCGATTGCGGTCCAGGCCCAGCTGAAACCAGCCGGAGATTTGGCACACTCAGTACAGATTGTGATCGACTCCGGGGCCACTGGCTGCTTTATTGATATTTCGCTGGCTCACGACCTTAATCTACCCTTGATCAAGAAAAAGTATCCAGAGCCGGTACAAGCGGTCGATGGTACCTCACTTGTCTCTGGTCCCATTGAGTACCAGACCGCTCCCATGTTAGTGGTGATTCAGGGCACGCACCAAGAGACGCTAGCATTTGATCTCATTTCCACGCCGCAGTTCGGTATCATTTTAGGTATTCCGTGGCTCAAACAACACAACCCCTTGATTAAATGGGGCAATGGACAGGTCACCTTTGAATCTGAAGTTTGCCAACACTTCTGTTTGATCGGGTCCGCTACAATGTCATCCCCGGCCACTGTCCTTGGGGCTATGGCCTCCGCCAGCCTTGAGGAGACAGATCCATCTATGAACGTCGCACACACTGTGGGGGCCATTACAGCTGGGATTCCCGCTGTCTATCATGAATTCCGAGAGGTCTTTGACAAAGTCACAGCAGAAGGCCTATCACCACATCGACCCTATGATTGCCCCATTGATTTGGTTCCTGGGGCAACTATACCAAAGGGCAGAATATACTCCTTATCTCCATCGGAAGAGTTGGTACTCAAGGAATACATCCAACAAGCCCTACGCTTAGGTCACATACGACCCTCTAGCTCTCCAGCTGCCAGTCTGATTTTTTTTGTGCCCAAGAAAGAGGGTGACTTACGTCCCTGTGTTGATTACAGACGATTGAACGCTGTTACCATCAAGAATCGGTATCCCTTACCCCTGATCTCCACGCTACTAGACCGATTGACCAAGGCATCCATCTTTACTAAGTTGGATCTTCGGGGGGCGTACAACTTGGTTCGTATGCGTAGCGGAGACGAGTGGAAGACGGCATTTTGTACTCGACAAGGGCTGTTCGAGTACACTGTAATGCCTTTCGGTCTCTGCAATGCCCCCGCTACGTTTCAACGTTTTGTTAACAAAGTATTCTCTGACGTCTTAGACGTTTTTGTTGTGGCCTACTTAGACGATATATTGATATTTTCGTCCTCACTGGAGGAACACATAGGCCATGTCACAGAAGTCCTAACTCTGCTAAAAAGACATTCCTTGTACGACAAACCTGAGAAATCTGTGTTTCATACTAGGGAAGTAGAGTTCCTAGGCTTTCTTATTACACCTGGAGGTCTATCCATGAACATGTCCAAAGTCCGTGCCATCATCGACTGGCCCGCTCCAACCTGTCTCAAACAGCTCCAGTCATTTTTGGGCTTTGCCAACTTTTATCGTCGTTTCATTGCCGGTTTTTCATCCATTGTTTCACCACTGACTGCCTTGACCAGTCCTCGGGTCCAGTTTTGTTGGACCTCAGAACATCAGTGTTCTTTTGAGACACTCAAAGCTAGATTCACCACAGCTCCTGTACTACAGCATCCCGACCCCGAACTCCCGTTTGTTGTGGAGGCCGGTGCCTCTTCCTTTGCATTAGGCGCAGTGCTCTCCCAACCCTGTCCCTCCACGGGTCAGTTGCATCCCGTAGCATTCCACTCAAGGAAATTTACACCTTCCGAGTCCCATTACACAGTCACAGAGAAGGAGTTACTGGCCATTAAGGATGCATTACTGACCTGGCGACACCATCTCATTGGGGCCAAACATCAAACTGTGGTTTATACAGATCACAAAAACCTGCAGGTCCTGGCCTCCCTTAAATGTTTGAACAGCAGACAAGTGCGTTGGCACCTGTTTTTTGCTGCCTATGACTTTGTGGTAAAACATAGACATGGGCTTTCACATGGTAAGGCCGATGCTTTATCTCGCTCGCCCGGAGGGGATTCTTTGCTCCTATACCCAGATACTCTTCTGAACGAAGGTCATGTCATATGCATGTGCACTCCTCCTCCCTCCATGCTAACTCTCATCCGACAGTGGGTTTCACATCATCCACAAGCACTAACAGAATGGGATTTGGTACTTCAGGAAGGGTTGCCCTTCATACAAGATAAGTTATTCCTCCCCACTAGCGATGTACGTAACCAGGCACTTGCTTGGTCTCACAACGCGGCCATCAATGGGCACCCTGGACAGCATCGCACCTTGGAATTACTAAAGCGATGGTGTTGGTGGCCATCTATGAGACGCGACGTGCAACATTATGTAAACACTTGCTCCATCTGTGCACAGTGCAAGACGCGCAGGGGTCGTCCCGTGGGTCTCCTTCAGCCCCTACCTATTCCTCCCAGACCATGGCATACGGTCTCTATGGACCTCATTACAGATTTGCCTCGCAGACAAGGGTATGACTCCATCTGGGTGGTAGTCGATTCCTATACTAAGATGGCCCGTTTCATTCCTTGTCATGGGATTCCCTCAGCCCCTGTACTGGCCCAATTATTCTTCAAGTCGATCTTCTGTCTCTTTGGTCTTCCACAAGTCATTGTATCCGATCGCGGTATGCAGTTCACATCCCGTTTTCGGCAGGCCCTTACCAAGATCCTCGGCATTGATGCCCGCTTCTCCTCAGCCTACCACCCGGAGAGCGATGGCCAGACCGAGAGGGTAAACCAGGCTCTCGAACAGTACCTGCGATGCCTGACCCTTCAGTATCAGGATACATGGTTGAACCTGCTCCATTTGGCCGAATTCGCATACAACAATGCCTGGCATTCGTCCATCGGGTTCTCCCCCTTCTATTTGCTCTATGGGCAGTACCCTCGTTCTCTCCCTCTCCCCGATTTTTCCTCCTCCTCCACTCCCGCCGCCAATTTTTGTGCTCGGGATCTGCAATCTATCCATGCCCAGACACTGGTTCATTTGCGGGAAGCCCAAGCCTCTATGAAAACCAAGGCCGACAAGAAATGAGTGGCGGCTCCTGTTTATCAGGTTGGGGACCGTGTTTGGCTGTCGACTCGCCATTTGCGGATCCCTAGTTGCCGGAAATTGTTGCCCCGGTTTGTCGGTCCCTGCAAGATTTCACATGTTCTGAACCCGGTAGCCCTACGGCTCTCTATTCCCTCTTCCTGGCATATCCACCCAGTGTTCCACACTTCCCTACTCAAGCCCTGTCTTTCTGCCACCCGGATGGTCCAATCTCCTGCCCCTGTTTCTGTGTCCTCCCCGGATACGTATGAGATCAGTGCTATTCTGGGTTCTCGTCTCTGCAGGGGTCGCCTCCAGTTTTTGGTTGACTGGTTGGGGTATGGCCCTGAAGAACGCTCCTGGGTTCCCTCCCGGGATGTCCATGCCCCACGTCTGGTTGCTCGCTTTCATCGGGATAACCCGTCCAGCCCACGGGGTCGTGGGCCTTTAAGGGGGGGCTCTGTCACGTCTCCCATTGCTCGCCCCATCAAGAACAGCACAGTCACACGCCCCACACCACACCTAACAACAAGAGCAGTCCTTGCACATAGAAAGAACCAGCAGTTTGCCTGGCGTAGGAGGACACCAGCCTGTAGCCCCGGCGTCTACCGTCCTTTGTTTCGCTGGCAGTTACCATGGAGGCGCGCTCACAGCTGGTCACGCCCACGGAGCCTCCCACGGCAATGAACATCCAGCGTCCCGTGACCACGTGATCACGTCACGTCTCACACGTCCATGAGATACATCACGTGGTTACTTAATCAGTTTAAAAGCATCTTGGCAACGTGGGTACAGCGCTTCACAGCTGATCTCTTGAGGATTGTGTAGCGCTTTGGTTTACCTGTTTCTGATCACGGATTTTGCAACCCCGGACTGTTCTTCGGATTTGTCTTGCCTGCCCCTCGGATTTCTGTTTCTTGGATTCCGCCTTGTTTTCCTGGCTCCTTGACTTTGGAACTCTCTTGGACTGCCTTTGGATTATCCTCTCTGAACTTAGAATCTTGGAACTTGGTTTTGACCTTCTTGCCTTGCTGGTCTATCTACATCAGACCCAGGTGTGTCTCACCTTTGAGCCGTGCAGAACGCCTATTTCTCCACCATCAACAATCTGTGGCTCTTACCACATTTAGGACCCTACTTGCAACACTCCTGGGTAAGCCTTGTTAATACTGATTGTTACCCGTTACCCGTATCAATTGCACTGCTCCTGTTTAACCATTAACCATTGCCTTGCAGCAGTCAGGGGTCCTTCCGGCGTTCCTGCTACCTGATTGACGGCTCAATACACCTGTGGCCTCAAAGATTGCACATACAGTGTATCCTTTCTGTCTGTGCGGTACTTGGGGACGGAGGTTCAATAATCTGCACGACCATCAAGATCAGAACACATAGCGTCCTGAGGACACCCCCATTTTGTTTATTTACGAACATCCCGGGACACTTGATGTGTTCTTAGAACAGTTTCAACCAGCCTACGAACGGCACGGACAGGTCTAGCGTCCTCAGGACACCCCCATTTTGTTTATTTACAAACTTTTCAGGACACCGCGTGTGTTAGTTTGATTGCGTACATCCCGGACACCGAATGTGTTTTTAGAACAGTTTGGACTTGCTTGCGAACATTACGGACAGGCATAATTTTCTTAGAACATCTCCATTTTGGTTAATTGCGGATATCCCGGACATCTTGTGTGTTCTTAGAACAGTTTCAACTTGCATGCGAACAGTACGGACAGGTGTAGTGTCCTTAGGACGCCCCCATTTTCGTTTCTTTACGGACATTCTGGACACCCGCGCTGTCTGTGGACACCTCAACTGCTTTTAAAAAAAATACAAGAAATTAATTAGGACACAATATAATAATTTTACTTTATTATATATGAATGTAAAATTCATGACAGAGAAGGTGAAGCAGAAACTGAGACAAACACAGGAGAATTGGGGGTTTCAAGAAGATTCATATGAGGTGAAGAAGGGATGAAAGTCTCATCAAAATGTTTTTTGTTCATGGAGAGGGTTTGGGGATAATTGACTGGGATATGGTGAGGGGGGACAGGTACATGTGGGACAATGGTATCTAGTTTATTCTTTCAAGTGATCCTCCACAAAGTTTTTTAAATTGTTGAAATGTTCCATGAGTATGTTAATTTTTTCTTCCATGTGCTGGAGAGTCTTATCCAATATTTCTTTTCGTTTACTATTTTCAATGTTTGTATGGTCTGTGCAAAAGAAAATGTATATGTTAAATGTATATAAAATAATATTTATTAATTGGTTTATATAGAAAAGTGTCTACCATTAGGTTCACTATCTTCAGACATTTCCTCACGTGGGAAATACTCCTCTAGCCACTCCAGAGTACTAGACAATTCTGTGAGAAAAAAAAATTATATTACTTTTTTTGTATCTAATACAGACATTTTAGAAATATATGAGTAAAATGAAGTACACTTACTAGCTTCTGGTAAGGGGTGTTCTTACTGGTCTGTAGATCTGCTGTTTCTCTTAGTTGTGGAGTTTCTGTGAGGTAATCATGTTGGAAGCCTATGTTTCTTCTTTTGGTATATTCCATTTTAGAACACATTGTATTTAAATGAATGGTTGATGTGTTATATATATGGGTTACACTTCTTATTTATTACTACATATAATATGTATGTGTGCTGGTTTGTGAATTTGTGCAGTGTTCATATGTTATGAAATAACAATTAAAGATACCCCACAGAATTTTTGGGTAGTGCTGCTGTTGTCCGCACTTGTCCGCGAACATAGGAAGATTTTGCGGACATCAAATTCAGTAGAGGGGGTGCAGTATGTTCCATGTTACATGTACATAAAGTCAGGGATATTATTGTTAAGCTGTGCTACTAAAAACCTATGAAATTCAGTAAAACAACTTTGTTAAAGGGACGTAATGGTTAAGTTGCGCTTCTAAAAACCTATGAAATTCAGTAAAAAAACTTTGTTAAAGGGACGTTATGGTTCAAAGTAAAACCAAAAAAACCCTGAAATTTGCCAGTTATGGTAAGTTAAACAACCATAACTCGCGCCACCACTGTGCACTGCTAAGACTAACACCCAGGACATCAAAGATGACATCACAAATGTAATTGATGACATCACATGTGAAATTAATGTTGTGAAAAGTCCCTACCTACAAGGGGTTGTTTTTATTATGTTGGTAACAAGATGTCAGGGGTGATTGTGTAATGTTAAACATGTAATAACTAGCTAACAATTCAAGACTTACTACACACTTGTGCTAGTACAAACAATACATATGAAGACCCACAATGCATATAAATCAGAGGCACATACAGGGAAACTAAAGTAAGGAAGAAAGAAACAGCATCATCAGAAAATGTTAATAGCATTAAAGTGTATCTTCCTGTATACAAATGAATTGTGTGTTTGAGGCCTGCTATTGCCCCATGCATGTGCACCATGAGCTGAGACCAAACCTTAAGGAAAGTACTTTAAGAACATACAACAAGATTAACGTTTTGATATACAGCACCTTTTGAATTTTAATATTCTGATTGTCAGTGAATAAAACCACCTGGCCTAGATTTTTCAGTGAACCAAAATAAGTGAGCCAGATATGTGATGTCATGAGTGATGTCATCAATGACATTTGTGATGTCATCTTTGATGTTCTGGGTCTTAGTCTTAGCAGTGCACGGTGGTGGTGCGAGTTATGGTTGCTTAGCTTACCATAACTGGCGAATTTCAGAGGTTTTTCGGTTTTTATTAGTGCAACAAAACCATAACGTCCCTTTGAAAAAGTTTTTTCATTGAATTTCATAGGTTTTTATTAGTGCAACTTAACCATAACGTCCCTTTAGCAAAGTTTTTTCAGTGAATATATATATATATATATATATAGGATATTTATTAGGTATATGAGAAATATGAATAATATGTATATTTTTGTAGTTTTCACATTATTTAATGAATTTTGTATACATGTTTAATGAAGTGTGTTAAAGAGTGTATAAACTAAATACACAATAAAAAATGTGTCAGGTAACCTATTACAGCAACAGAGGCTGTAAAGTCCTGGTGATTACACAGCCTTTGATTTAAGCTCGCTCACCCGTCCGCACACTGCATACTATCCTGGAACCTCTGTACCTCCCTGAATTTGTATCATAGTGAGGATCACTGCATCAGGTCAGAGTACACAACGTCATGAAACGCTATAGCCGCGATACAGCTCACTGAGTTGAATGTTGTTGATGGCCCCGTGCAGAGTGCAGGTTTGACTCCCGTTTGGGGGATCCGAGCATGGTTTTTTCTTCCAACACACTAGATAATCCCGAACGTCTTCCTCTTTCTCTTTCTCTGCAGAGGAAGTCTAGAAAGTCTGGAGTCTTCTGGTAAACCCCAGTGGCTAGGCATCTTTGCCTGCCACCTGATAGTCGCCCAGCGAATAGAGATCTGCATCTGGTGGCAGGGAGGGGTTCAGAGAAGCACTAGTTGAATGTTTCTGGCAAATAATCTAATGAGAATACATTGAAAGAGAGTGACCTAGCACTGTACAACTCAAGTATGTCAAGTAGGGGGATCGGTGAGGCTGTAACAGGGCACCAGGGCCACAAATAAATAATATAGCCATAAGTCTAGCCGTTAATGTTGGAGGTGGAATGCACTAATAATGACTGAATGATTAGAGACATTTGTAGAGCACACCGTAACCTCATAAATTGCCCAGGTTTGAACTGCTGGCGGAAATAAAGTCCTTTTGCTTTTTTTCCTGAAAGAGGTGAATAAAGAAAGATTATGAATTCTGGTTTTGCTTTGTAAGATTCTGCTTGTACTACTTTTCGGCAGAACGTTCTTAGCAGCAGAGTTGTTTGCTGTTGCTCACATCTGCGTGTGAGATTAAACTTGTTATCCTCATAAGATCGACTTGGGCCTTTCTTCCCTAGCGGGTTGAATACTCTCTGGTGTGAGCGATCAGGGACTTGCCTTCACTCTTCTGGAGTGCACCACTTACAACTGGTTCAAGTCCTTCCTGTTGTATAGGTCGCAAAAAGCCCCAATGGGCTTCTTCTCTTCCTCCACTTTTGAGGTCTCTTGTGAGGTACCAAAGGGCACCTCACAGACCACTGTTCTAAACTCAAACCTGATTCTGCTTTTCTGCTTTCAAAGGTCTTTCCTAGTGAGGATTCCAACATCTGGCTTACAGTAGAGAGTAAATAGTTTCTTTCAAATTAAACTACTGAGAAAAGGTCATGCTGCTTCTTTCACTAATCTGTTGCCCCATTTAGCAGGATCTTTGGTTGAGCCCCACTTGGATTATACCAACACGAGAGACGCAGGCCTTTCCTGCTGCTGTATTGATGCAGGCGAAACAGTACAAAATTCAGCTGTTTGGCTTATCTTTGGACGTAGGAAGGGGGATCATTTCTCTGGGATCATCAGTCCTTGCTCTGGCTTAGTATAAAAGACAAGATCCAATTGACACCAGCCTGTTTGACCTTCGAATGTACTTCATATTCTGGCCCATCAGCCCTGGAGTAACAGACTAAGCCATTACACTCCCATTCTCTCACTGAGAAGTGGCAGGCATCTGTTCTTACAACGCCTGCAGATTAAACTGTCTTTCGAAGATGGGTGCTGATTCGCGGTGGAGGCCTCCAAGCCCTGGAATTCATTGCCAGCCAGAATTGAAAATCTTTCTTCATTCACCTCTTTCAGGATGTTAGGCAGAATCATGTGCAGTGCCCTTAGGGACCACTACACACAATTAAGACTACAGGTGGTGATACAAGTTTTACCTTTGGTACAAGCCTGTACTACTATGTCATAGTGGTAACAGTGGCGGAGCAGCCAGGCTTATCTCAAGAGTATATGAGCAGTAGCAGAGATTACACAAAGGGACCACAATTACTGTGACTCAAGCTAACACTGACTCAAGGTTTCAGGTAGAAAAATATAAGTACATTTATTTTTAAATCATTCGTTATAAACACAACACTTCTATTAAACTTCAATAAAAACCACACGTTAAATATACTACATCTAACCAATTCACTTTGTACAGTAAGTCTCAAGGTAAGTACCCTGTGTTGGAATGAACCGGTGTTAGGCACAAAAACACGTTACCGCGGATACGATTGCGATCACTTTTTGACAGTTCGGTCTACTAAACAAACGCGTATCCGTGACATGAAATGCTACCGGGGCAAAAACACACTTAGCACCTGAGATACCCAGAGGGAGTTGGAGGCAAAAATCACAGGCAATATTTTGGTTAGGCAGGCAGAATCAAGAAACACTCAGAGACAGGAGTTCAAAAGTCAAAGGGCCGGAGCCAGGGTCGAAAGACACCGGGGCCAGTTGCCGAAGATCACACGGTCTAACAGTTCACGATTCAACGGAGCCAAAAGTACTTCGATATTGTCAATGTCTGGAAGCAAAAGTTATAAGAAGGAGGGAAGACAAGGTCAAGCCTTGGAAATGAAGAAAAAGGGATTCACCCAGTTTCCTCAACAGTACACAGTACCTTGTTCCAATGGTGCAGCTGTTGCCCTGGTAGTTGTTCCTGTTGGTTTCCTGCGGACCCACGATTCCTGGAGCTTTGTCAAGAAGGAGGACGTCTGAAGGGGGTCTGCACCATGCAGGGATGAGGCCTGCAGCAGTGACAAAGAGTAAAAGGTGCGCTCCTTAACAACAGGAGAGGCTCTTCAGGTGGCTATCTGGACCACTACAGCAGTGTGCAGCGATTTTGACCACGGAAGAGGATACTCTGGCTGTAGAAGATGAGCTGGTTATCCCCACTACGCTCAAGGGAAGAAGACTCCGGACTGGATCTTCTCTGAGTCGTTGAAGGGCAGATAGCTCAGGACTGCAGCAGGTAGTTGCAGCAGCCATCGTTTTCTCCACTTCTCTTCGGTTCCTTGTAGTTCCAGTGGCGACTCTCTGACTTCTAGCCCAAGAGACCTGCCTTTTATGCGAAAAACCCCCATTCACGCAGTATGGCTGGCAATCACCCAGCAGGGGGGTTGTCCAGCCCGGACAACTACCCTGGCCAATCATGACAAAGTGTGACTTGGGTTTCCTAGGATACCCTGTGCAGGGGGTGACTACACCCCGACCTCACATTCAGCCCACCTAGACACCAAGGTGCCTTAAGGAGGGCTTCAGGGCAGAAGCCTGCCAAAAGACAGTGAACAAAGAAGGCAAACCTAGTTTGCTGCGCAAAGTCAAACACAAGAAGGACTTTAACAAAAAGAAATGGCGAATAAACCCAACCGGAGCCAAAAGAAAGATGATTTGGTCAAGCGGGTTTATGTTCGAGGCTAATATAATAGCCAAGAACAGTACCACGTTTATCTAATTTAATCGTGGTAGAAAGTTTAGGGTAGATACCACTGCCACAAGCCAAGTCTAAATGTTAAAAGAGCGAAACAATGCTCTAGGAGGTACAGATAAAAAGGGATACAAGTTAACCCTTTCCAGTACTCCATGGAAGATGGGGTGTACTGGATCTGTGGTAGATTGACTAAGTAAAGTTAATGGTAACTTTACCCTTTTCTGGGGGACAGTAGTCGCCTCAGAAATGGAGTCGAGGGAAGTCTCAAAGACAACCCTGTGCCACGGCACTGAAGGTGCTGTGTGACACACACAAAAAAGGGGGCTACTGAAGTGGTGTACTTCAGAGTCCACAATCACAAAAACAGATGGAAACACATAGCAAAACACAGGTAAGAGTGGGGGAAAAGCTCTCACTCTTACCAAGTGGAAAAAAATAAACTCCAGAAGTCCAGCAAAGCTGCTGGGGGACTCACTAGGTGAGGGAAATTAGCCATAAATGAGAATTCTCCCTAACACAGGAAAAAAAACAAAAGGACTTTATTTCCGCCAGCAGTTCAAACCTGGGCAATTTATGAGGTTACGGTCTGCTCAACAAATGTCTCTAATCATTCAGTCGTTATTAGTGCATTCCACCTCCAACATTAACGGATAGACTTATGGCTATATTATGTATTTGTGGCCCTGGTGCCCTGCTACAGCCACACCGATCCCCCTACTTGACATACTTGAGCTGCACGGTGCTAGGGCACTCTCTTTCAATGTATTCTCATTAGATCATTTCCCAGAAACATTCAACTAGTGCTTCTCTGACCCCCTCCCTGCCACCAGATGCAGATCTCTATTCGCTTGGCGACTATCAGGTGGCAGGCAAAGATGCCTAGCTACTGGGGTTTACCAGAAGACTCCAGACTTTCTAGACTTCCTCTGCAGAGAAATAGAAACAGGAAGACGTTCAGGATTGTCTGGTGTCTTGGAAGAAAAAAACATGCTTGGATCCCCTTAACGGGAGTCAAACCTGCACTCGGCACGGGGCCATCAACAACATTAAACTCAATGAGCTGTATCGTAGCTATAGCGTTTCATGAACTTTGTGCCATACATGACGCAATACATATAGTAAAATCCTGCGCGGCTGTTTGGTGTGCGCCTATACAGGATCTGCCTGTCCCATAAGGGATGCAAGGCTCTTGGTTCCAGCCCAGTACCTCCATCTTCCATTAAGTGGGTGCTGCAGTGATCATTTTCTCATGTTGAACGCCAGAAAACAAATTAATGATACTCCTACCTTACAACTATTTTATCACTCATACTGTGCACTTGGCTGGCCTTAAAACGGGCAGAAAGGAGGTCGTCTTTGTAAGGCTTATTAATTCCGTATTTTGAAGGAGAGAAGTTGTAGTTAAACAATACAGTGCCTGTTTGTTCCATTAGTTTATCCTCGCTGATAGAAGTGACTTTGCTTTCTCCCAAATAGTTTCAACTTTCTACACGCTGTATTTTATTTAGGGATTAAAATGAGCTTTTGTTTTCACTGCCACGTTTCTTTTAAAACCTGTTGTGTTCCCTATACGGGCATTGAGTGTGTCAATACATTTAACGCATCATAAGATGGCAGCGTTCTTTGTTTATGCTAAGTGAAGGCACATTGGTGAGGGGTGCGGTAAATGTTCCTGCCAAATGCGGGTGTGTTGAGAGGCATTACTTTACAAGGAAAGCATGTTCGTTTTGCCTCTGATTTCAATGAGCCAAAACTAACGTGGTGCAGAGCCGGGAGGAATATATTTGCAGACGAAAACACACCCACGCCTGTGCTCTGGCTTCCTTCCCGCTCCCTCTGAGCTCTGGGTATTTCGTGTGATTAATCCATGTCATTTCATGGCAAGCATGGCAGGACCCTTTTCTCTCGGTGGTTTCTGCGCCAGTCGTTCATGAAAGAAGGCCAGCTGCTCCTGCCACCGTTTCCACCACACAGCGACAGCAGACGTGGACAATGCAAAAAAATCCATGAAGCCCGCCTGTCTCCTCCACTACCAGACTCTTAAAGAAATAATGTTAGAGGTGTCCACGGTAAGTGTGTGAGTACTAATACAACTATTTTGAGCCACCTGCAGGGGAGTAAAACCCACACCCCATCTAGTGCTCTTGGTAATTCCTGATTTAAAAAAAAAATGATTTTTGAAAATAGCTTTGAGCTCGCCCCTGCGAGTCCTTCAAAATAATGTGTTAAGTGGCGCTGTACTCGGCCTATGATTGTACCATCTGCAAGGCTATAGCTCTCCAGGCATATGTTTGTATTATTGGTGAATTTGAGGATGCATATGATATACAATAGTATCACCTCCACATATGAAAGTATGCTTTTTTGTATTTATTTCCTTAGAAAAGAGCAGTGCTTCAAACAGATACTCCACTATATAAGGTCAAATGGTGGTTGCGCAGTGTCATTGTTGTGTGTTTACCTATATGTTGTGCACCTTAAACAGACCCTTAGCAAACACAACATTGATTTCCACCAATATGCAGACGACATACAAATATACTTCCAAATGTCATCCCTCTCACAGCTCCACATCCTTAAAAGCTGTCTATCAACCGTCACCAACTGGATGGCCATCCACTTCCTCAAGCTCAAACCTTCCAAAACGGAAAATATCTTCTCGTCTGCCGCTCAGGCACAAAGCTGAACTCACCCGCTGGATGAAAGTACTCGCCACGGACAACCCACACATATCTCTTTCCACACCTGTCGAATCCCTTGGCTTCACCATAGCCCCCCACCTTTCCTTCACACGCCACGTAGCTGCTGTCACCAAAACATGCAATCTACAACTACACCGCCTATGCAAAATCAGACACATCCTTCCTCTGATGACATACAAATCTCAGGCAGGTAGACTCTTCACCTAGCCAAACATTCACACATCACCCCAGGAAGCTCCACTGGTTTCCGGCATCCCAAAGAATTGCATTCAAAGGACTCTGCATTGTTTTCAAGGCTGTTCACCAATAAAAACATCTTTCTGTTATGACAAACTCAAATCCATCACCCACAAAAACACCAGAAAAGCAAGCCAGCATCTCCTACACTTTACACTCTGCAAACTAACGTGCAAACAAAAACAACCATTTAACCACTGGGCACCCAGCCATGGACATGGCCAATCAGTGCTTAATTTGTGGGGGTGGTTGCCGGTCCCCAACACCAGCACTCTTTTTTTGGGTCCGGAACATCATTGGGCGGCTGCCGCACGGCTAATTCCTTTGTTTGCACACTTAAAATAGTTTCATGATCATCATAAATCATTCTGCTGCTGCTCTCCTTGCAGAGACATGGCTAGCTCCTGGCTGGTTGGGCCTACAGAGTACAACAACAACAGCCAATGAAAACCAACATTCTGTTGTTACTATGCAGTATCGGATACATTCTGTATAGTAACACAGAATGCACAGTTTTCATTGGCTGTGTTGTTAACTTGTTGACTCCAGGTTCCAGCCAGTGAAATGACATGATGACGTGAGTGAGTGGGGGTGGTTGTCATGTGGGTCTGTTGTTGAGCAGAGGCAGGAGCACACTTGTTAAGGCGTGGTGAGGGTGAGACTCGTGTTCTGTTTGTGCTCCGCCTCCGCGTCCAGGCCTACTTGAGTTCCTCAGGGGCAGGCCAGGCCGCGCCGCGCTTGCTGAACAACGCAGCACCGCTGGCGGTAAGGTAAGTGAAGAAAGTTAACTTGTTGACTCAGACTGTCTTTTTTTCTATCTGCTCGGGCCTGCAGTGCCGTCGCCTTTCCGCCCGCCGCCGTGAATGTACATGATGCTCAGTTCTGTGACATCCACGGCGGCGGGCCCTGCACGCGTGTGTCCGCCATCCATATGACGGGGAGTGCAGTGTGACCCCCCCGCACACCCGCCCCCTCAACTTTGACCCAGGCCGCCGGTGTCGTGAAATGCAATGCAGCATGCTGCATGCATTGCAGGCGCAGCAGTGTGTGTGCCGCTGCCGCCACGGCCGCGGCCTGCCCTGTGGTGGCCCTGCCTGCTCCGCAGCCGGGCTGGCGCCTGGCCCGAGTGCCAGAGTCCGACTCAGCAGCAGGCAGCGGCCCGCGAGGCAAATGAGAGCAGGCCGCAGCCCGCAAGGAGAATGCGAGCAGGCCGCAGCCCGCGAGGAGAATGCGAGCGCGGCGGCGGCACTGGCTAATGGGATCATGATCTGCATGCATCAATATTGATGATGCAGATGATCCCATAGCCAGCCGCTGCCCGCCAGCCGCTGCCCGCAATAACAAGCCGAGCGTGAAGAAGTGCGGAAAGCGCCCCGCCCCCGCGGCAGCCTTGGTCTTTCCCCTCTTGGGAAACTGCAATGCTTTAAACAAGTGTGCTCAACTTTGTGAGGCTCAGCAGAGCCATCTGATCAGCAGTCCAACCAAATGCACAGTCAAGCTGGTACTACGTGGGTAACATTGGGATATGAAGCAATATGTATAGGTGGAGGCTGCACCACCCTCCTATTACCACACCTCCACCGTTGTGAGGTGGACTTACATTTCCATCCAGCACAAACTTCAATGTTGTACCCTTATAGTTGTCAGAGTACACAATTTGCATTATATGTTTACCTAATATGGGTCCAGAATATTTATTAAATATCACTTTGGGAAAATACGTGTGGAGTGATTGTGCAACTGTTAGTGATTATTTGATGATTGCTGCATAAATTAACTTACATTAATAGGCTCAATCTATAATAGTTATTAGGTTATTACATTAAGCAAGAGTGGAGAGTGTTGTTATATTCTGGTTATTAATGTTTCCTATATGTTATACGTGATCAGTTGGTTGACAGGCTTACATGATAACTTTGCAAAGCCATAATGCTGCAATATTTTGAAGAGCATCCTTCTTTTAAGCCAGTACAACAGATTATCTGTCAAAACAGACATCAGCCATAGCATCAGTGGTACTAGAGTTTGGAGGACTGTGTTCAAATCTGTTTGTTTATACCTTAAGAAATATCTGGCAGCAGGTATTTATCAGACCATCAAGACTGTAATTGGTAAACAGCCAATTATCTCATGAAGGTTCTAAATCAAGTGGTATTGTTGCTTTATTTTCTGCCCATAAATGTAGTAGAATTGGAAGGGCATATTTTATGAAAACTGCAGCCAAACACTCAATTCAATGATCATACAGCTCATCGAATCCTGGGACCAACCGGACCACCACGCAGGACTCTTGATTCACAAAGTGGACCTGCTTGCAGATGGAAGGTTAAGAAGGAAGCGCACCTGCTTCAAAACACTGCCCCGAACCTCCATATCTGAATTTTGGTCACAAAATGTGATATTATATTGATATCCAAATAAATACTGACTCCACCCCTCAGCCATTTTGGTGAAGGGTGGAGGAATAGGGCCAGCACACCACCACACGGTTAATCGCTTCGAGTAAAGCACTGTAAAGAGTGGGTCACTTGGACGGCCATGTTGTATTCTCACCCCTATGTCCATACTAGGAATGGGAAATATGAATAGAAACGCTCACCCATGATCTTTTCTAGTATTGCCACTTTAAGGCTAGCAGTAGTTTGAAATGGAACTTGCCTGTTGCGTGCGTTCCCCACACCTGGGCTGTGACACGACAGACCAGGCTCAATTGAAGTGTTTTGCAAGGCAAGCCCACCCCACGGCACATCTCTTTTCTTAATTAGATATTAGCAATCTAATATGCTGGCCACATCCACTGTTGCTTTCGGGGAAGTAACAGCAGTTACGATCTAGCACTTTAAGAATAAAGATGTGTGTGCATCTGGCTCCAAATGTGTCCGCGCCTGATTGTGTGTAGCAGTTAGGCGGCTGTGTGGGTGCATAGCTCCAGGCAAATTAAGAGCTCGGGCAGGTTTACTGAGGGACCAGGTGTGCTGGGCTAGCAAGATAGCACTGGCATCTGCCAATCGAAGTTGGTTGGTATTTCCACCCACATGGAGAACATGTCTTTCATCCAGTATGCAAGGGTGAACGTAATTAACTATTTGAAGAGTGGTTTGGCTTGGTTGCAAAAAATGCCAGCACACACTGTAGTGGGGCAAACAATAAAACAGAACAATTACCATGTGAGCACGGAGAGCCACCCTGTTACAATTTGCAATTGAGAATGGTTGTATAGCACCGCACAACGTTGGCTACCTTTCCCCAACCCCCTCACCCCCGCCCCTGTTAATTTTTAGTTAGAGCTTGGGTAAACTTTAAGCATTATACTTTCTCAACCCATGTGTGCCCTTCCCCATCCATCCCACTACTAGCCTGTGCCAGCAGTTGCTGCAGCACCAAACATGTGACATGGAGCAGCAGCAGTGTGATGGGCTGCTGGTGGGCCGATTTAGGTAGGTCTAGCACTGAACTGGCGCGGGGCGCGCGTCCGCACTGCGGGGCGGCGCCGCACCCGGCACTATGGGGCCAATATTTTTTGGGCACTGGCACTTATTTTTTTACAAATTAAGCACTGTGGCCAATGCAAATAATGCAAGAACCTTGCATGTCCCCTCCCCTGCCAGAATCTTAAAGCAATATTTCTAGAAGTGTCCACCATAAATGTTTGAGTACTAATTAAACTATTTTGCTGAAGCTGCAGGGAAGGGAAATCCTACCTCCCATCTAGTGCTCTTGGTAATTCTTGATTTAAAAGATAATCATATGCCAAGTACAGCATCAAGCGTATTTTCTAAAAAATAATTTTTTCACCTGCAAGGCTATACTTTACGTATAGTGAGGTGTAGCCTTGTCGCATCAGCACTGCAACTGCCATCGCCACTTTCAGAAAGAGCTAAAAACATACCTGTTTCTCCACACAAAACCCGCGCCTCCAACTCCCCTGCTACCACTTGTGTATCCTAATCTTTCCATCCTATCCTGAAAATATTTTGTAGCTTCTGTTTCACCTCCCACCTTTTTAACCAGTGAACATTTAAAGGTGCTCCAAGACCCTTTGGGTAGGGCCAGCGCTGAACAATAAAATTGAATAAAATAATGGTAATAATAAATTAAGCATTGACATTGTGGATGGGTCTGGGGGTGCAGTAACACGTGGAGACAGGACAGTTTGGCATGGGACACTTGTATACAGTAGGACAGTCTGTAATATTAAGATGTGTCTGCAGTTGTTGAGTAGGCAGGCATTCAGTTGGGAAGGGTGGGTTTGGTGTACATCTCGATGGGAGGGGGTTGCAGGGGCTTCTGCAGTTCACATTTCAGCCCGTTTTGAATCCCTTTGTTGTGCATGCTCTTGTAGCATTGCACCATTTTCACCGGCCCAAAATATCACCCTCACAATTGCGACGGCCGAATTTCCCGACCTTTTTTTTTAAACACATATATTTGTGGGGGGTATGGGATATTATATTAATATAGGGGGACTGCAGGGGTCTCCCCCCGCATATCTATGTGGTCTAAAGGGGGTTTAATGAAAAAAAAGAAGAAAAAAAGTTGGCATTTTCGGCCGTCGCAATTGTGTGTGGTCGCAGCAATCACGTAGACCCTTTTCACCAAGTCCTTCGCAACTAATGACAGTGCAAAATGCTATTGGCTGCATGCTTTTATGGAGTTCGACTTTTTAGTGCACTTCTCTCCAGCACAGGCACGCGTAGCTTGTGTGGGGCCATGTTCTTTCTTGCGAATTTGGTACCATGCACGTCGGTTTTCTTTTCTTTGTTGCTATCATGGTCAGGTTCTGCCTGACTTTATTTGAGACTGCTGGAAGTGAGGTGCCTGGTATTCCGTCCTGGAGGGGCTGTCTCTGAAATCCCCATCCTGTTCAGTTTTTTATGAGCATGGGGTGTGATGGAGGAAGGCCATACCTGGAGGAGACCATGTTTGCTCTCTTTTCGGCATGAGAACGGGTTGAGAATATTCCATCCGGGTCACAGATACGGGCTGTTCTGGTCAGGCCGGGTGAGAGAATTGTATGTGTTGTGGCAATCAGCAAATCATGAAGGGGTGAGAGTGGGGAATGGGGTGGAGGTTAGTTTTAGGGTGAGTCTTTCGTTGCAGATCTTTCTTCCTGATGGAGATTTGAAGGGGCAGGGATATACCTGTTTTTTCTGGTTTGCTGGATAGAGGGGCACTGGCGAGGATCAGGAGATTAGTGTTTTGGCAAGCCTGCTTTCTGCCTCCACTCACAAAACCTTTGGTGGCGGTATCTGGAGTGCTGGCCCTTGAAGTGGAGACCTTAAACTTTGGTAGGAACATGGAGGTGAGACTCAGAGGGAGGAGCCTGAGAAATGGGAGGTGGATTTTGGGGGTTGGTGATTTTCATATTGGAGATCCATCCCCGAGCAAGATTTTGTGGTCTTTGTTTAGGTTGGGGGCCCAATACATTGAGTATCTTAAACTGGGCCCAGATGTCTGGATTTCACGGATGACCGGTGATTGGATGAGGGAGAGCTGTAGGGTCTAGCAAGTATGGGCAATGTTGCAGGGCCGCCCAAAGCGAGGCAGGGTAACTGCTGTTACCATCACAGGCCTGGAGAGGGGCAGCCCAACCCTCCCCCTCTCTGCTCCTCTCCTTCCCGCCAAGCCAGAGAGACACGCAGTCTGTACAACACAAAGCTGAGGAAGGGTGAGGTGTGAACAATCACCTCACCCTTCCTCCAAGCAGCAAGGTGAGAAGCACCTAAGGAAACCAACAGTCAGGCAGGGATCAGTTTCCAAGACCTACCCCCCCCAGGGGGCCAGACAGTCGGCTATCCGGCCGGGGCTGGAACAAAACAGCCCCCACTACTATACATATCAAAGACCGAGGGCTGCTCTGGGTCTTATAAATGCAGAGCGGCATGCTCTGAGAAAACACAAACAGTTTGTGGACCCTGAACGGGGACCCAAACACACAGGAGGTGCACTGTTTACTCAGTGCCTTCCAAACCTTTGCTTCTTTAGCAAACTCTGAAGTTCGCTGCATTTGCAGCATCTTTGTTTCCCCTGTTGAACATTGTACTGTTCACAAACCTTTTTCACGGCCGGGAGGCGAGCAGCGAACACGGAACAGACAAGGAAGCAGGATCCCAGTACCAGCGCGAACGAAGGAAGAGCCTGCAGTGCAGCCCGGCGTAGGCGGTGTCTTCAGGAAAACTGTCAATTGCAAGGTAAGCCGCCACGCCAGGCTCCGAGCACGTAATAGAAACACTGTTTTCTAATCGCGGGTAAACAAAAGTAAACATCCGCAGGCAGCCGCTCCCCCGGCAGACTCGGAACGCGCGCTGCGCATCTATTTTCATAGAAACGTTGCAATTTTTAAACACAATGGCCGCGGGGAAACCCCGTTCTGGGAAACATTATTCTTAATGCACGACGAACTTTGTAAACAGGTCATCTTTACAGCACGCATATACTTTTGTCCCTCATACAGGATCTGGGGCATTATTAAGGCCCAGGCCAACAACGGGCCCTTTTGAAAGCATGCATATATTTTTGTCCCTAACACAGCAACTGGGGCATTTTTAAGGCCCAGGCCAACAACGGGCACACACAATTAGTTACAGCTAACAAAGGCATAACGTATTACGCAGAAATCAAACCGGGCACAAGAAATAATTCTGCTCCCAAAGTCCACTGCATGGCAGTTTATCTGAACTAAATCAAAATATTTTTGGGACAACATTAGACAGTTACCCAGCATGGAAACAGCATTTCTAAACCCACAACGAATCCACAAATAATCTGACAAACATTATAAAGGTACATGATAGCCGGTGCAGTTGCGCAGCGATCAGAGAGCTCATTTTGACATCTGTGCAGAGACTGCTGACGCGGGTACAAAACCCTAAAGGGCCAAACACAGCCTTTTCAAAAAATGTCTTTCTTTTAATCAAAACAGGCTGAAAGGAAACATGGGTCCCAAACGGAAATCACGGGAAACCACCACACCAACACAGAAACCCAAATCACAACACCATCAAAGAGACAGAAAGTGACAGATGGCCCTAGAAAAGGTAACAAAAAACTGACGAAATTGTGCACGAACATGTCAGAAATGCAACAATTATTGCGGGAAATGAGGGGGAAACAATTACCCCAAACAGGGGAACAGGGGCTCACAAACCACAACATACCCCTAGAATCTACCATATTGGTGACCCCCCCCCCGCTCCAGCAACAATCCCAACAACAGCAGCCCCAGCCACACCACTGCCCCAGGTGCCAGCAATGCCAACAGCTGCCAGCACAATTGCGCCAACTGCAGCCACAGCAGACCCAACAGGTGCTTGAAAAGAATGGGCAACCCCCAGTACAGAACCACTGAGACAGTCAGGGCAAAGCAATAGCAACCCAACAGACATAGCAACAATCTGCAATGCCCAATTAGAGTTAAAATTGAAATCCTTCCAGACTGAAATACTGAATAGATATAAAAGATGCCTAGCATGGAATATTGACACCACAATCAAAGAGGCCATATGGGCCAAAGAGTTCATAGAAATCTTTTCACTTATAGAAGCCCAACGCAAATAGAAAGATGCTTTTAGGGATCCCAAAAAGATAGAGGAGAAAGCCATAGCCAGAAATGCCCAGGTAGAACAGAATTAGGATAACTGGTTACAGGCCTTTGCCATCTTGGCAACAATATACGAGGAAAAATTCCACAATGATGGCAGAAAGCTATGGGCATACATGGATAAAATCAGAGAAGTAAAAATTTCCCAAAAAAGGCAAGACCTGGCTAGCATATGATATTAGATCCAGGAGAAGCATGTCAGAGAGGCCAGCCATAGAATGGGACGAGGTCCAGAATGACTCATACATGTTGAAAGCAGAGCCTCCTTCAGAAGAAGAGACCGCACGGACAACCCCTAAAAATAGACAAAACCCACAGGGCCCCAGATCCTCTGACAATGAAAACCACAAAAAAGGGGAGCAACCCTTTCGGAAGAACCAGCCCAGGCAGAACAAAAACCATCCATGTAAGAACTTTTTGAAAAAAAAAAAGCCTGTGTACATGGGGAAAAGAATGCTGGTACAAACACACGTGCACAAACTGCAACGGTGACCACGCAGCAAGCAACTGCACCAGACTACCAGCCAAAAATACAAAAGAATAGCGTCAAATGCTCCCCGCCAACCCTACGTTTGGTACCGGGCTGCACCCCCATCAATCCAGACAATTTTAGAGAGGCTCTCGTGAATTACCCAGACAGAGAAACCAGCGAAACAACCCGGCAGGGTTTCACGAAGGGTTTTGTCATTCCTTTCAAGGGCATCGGCTCTCAGAATGTTCCAAATAACCTGAAGCCAGCCGGGGACAACCCGCAAATGGTGGAAAGCAAAATTAAGAAAGAATTACTATTAGGCAGGATAGCGGGACCTTGGGACCACATGCCCCTCAAAGAGTACATAATATCGCCCCCAGGACTGGTCCCCAAAAAGGAACCTGAGGCTAATTCATCACCTATCCTATCCTAAGGTCCAATCACTAAACGACAGCATTCCGCACACGGAATCCGCTGTATCAAACACACACTTTCAAGAGGCGGTAAGACTCATACAAGAATGTGACACGAACGCTCTGATGGCCAAACTGGACATTGAATCCGCCTTCAGATTACTGCCAGTTCACCCAGACTCCCAGCAATGGCTAGGTTTACTTTTAAAAACAAATTCAATGTAGACAGATGCATCCCCATGGGATGCGCAGTACCGTGCGCCCTATTCGAACAATTCAGCTCCTTTTTTCAATGGGCCTTCCAAAAACAGAGACCAGGGACAAAAATAGTCCACTACCTCGATGATTTCATGGTAATGGGGCCAGCAGATTCTGAAGAATGCAGCAGAACCCTGACGAAGTTAGAAAGTATGGCCGCACAGTGGGGCATCCCACAAACACTGGAAAAAACAACCAAACCAGCCACCAACATAATTTTCCTGGGTATCGAAATAGACTCTGCAGGGGGCCTATGCAAAATTCCAAAGACAAAAATAGCAGAACTCCTGCAGAAAATACAAAGCCTGACAACAAAAGACAAAGGCACAGTAAAAGAAATTCAGTCATTAGCTGGAAGCGTCAACTTCGCAGCTAGAATTATCCATCAGGGGAGGATATTCTCCAGAAGTCTGGAGCTAAAAATCTAATCTCACACCAAACCCCACCTGCACATCTGACTAGGCACACAAGTGAAACAAGATCTGGAAATTTGGGCGAATTTCCTCAAAGCTTTTAACGGGACATCACCTTGGCGTACGCCATTGAACACATCGACATAAAGGGTCCTTTTCACCGATGCAGCCGGGAGCAGGGGTTTGGAGCCATACTAGACTCAGAATGGGTGGCAGGACACTAGCCCATAACATGGCAATCTGCAGGGTGGACAAAAAATATCACCCTCCTAGAAATATTTCCCATCTGGCTTACTTTACACATCTGGGGCAGGCAGCTAGCTAACACGGAACTCTTGGTCTAATGCGACAACATGGCCGTGGTAGGCTCCATTAACAGAATATCCACTAAATACCCTTTAGTCCTGAAAGTTCTACGAGCCATTACAGCAGTCACACTACAAGAAAACATTGTGGTCAAAGCAAAACACATCGCTGGAGCAGACAATAATATTGCAGATGCTTTATCTCGCTTTCAGTGGCCAAGATTCCGGAAGCTAGCGCCGCACGCCCAGGAACAGATGACGCCAATACCAGCAGAATGCTGGGCAATAATGGGAACTCAAAAATAACGGCATCAACGCCAGCGCCAAAGATCAATGGCCGGGATGCCCAACAAGAACCAGGCACCTCAAAAACAGGTGCCAACAAAACAACAGCATCAACGCCAGTGCCAGAGAGCCAAGGCCGGGATGCCCAACAAGAACCAGGCATCTCAAAAATGGGTGCCAACAAAACAACGGCATCAACGCCAGTGCCAGAGAGCCACAGCCAGGATGCCCAACAAGAACCAGGCACCTCAAAAATGGGTGCCAACAAAACAACAGCATCAACGCCAGCGCCAAAGAGCAATGGGCAGGATGCCCAACAAGAGCCAGGCACCTCAAAAACAGGTGCCAAAAAAACAACGGCATCAACGCCAGTGCCAGAGAGCCAAGGCCGGGGTGCTCAAAAAGAACCAGGCACCTCAAAAACGGGTGCCAACAAAATAACGGCATCAACGCCGGTGCCAAAGAGCAATGGCCGGGATGCCCAACAAGAACCAGGTACCTCAAAAACAGGTGCCAACAAAACAACGGCATCAACGCCAGTGCCAGAGAGCCAAGGCCGGGATGCCCAACAAGAACCAGGCACCTCAATAACGGGTGCCAACAACTCCTCAACAGAGAGGGCAGAGAAAGCACTGCCAAGCACCACCGCGGCGCAGTACAGTAAGTGCTTACAAACAGTATTTAAAGCCACAGGCGTAAACCACGTAGAGTTAATAACGATTAAAGACATCGAAATATTGTTAAAATGGGCACATGAACAAGGCTTTAAGAGAGATTGGGCCAAAAGACACCTCGTTGCAATCTCATATTTTTCAAAAATACGGGGTGATTCAGATCCCACCCAGAGCGCTCTTATTTCTTACGCAATGAAAGGACAGGGTAGAATAGAGGGCCCCCAGGTGGACACCCGCCTCCCCCCTATTCAAAACAGATTTTTTCCTGGCATATTTCGGGGCTTTCCGTGTTGGAGAGCTTATCGCCTCCAGCACCAAGGCCACCAACGGCCTGGGTGTCATGGAGGTCAGGGTTATGCAGGAGAGCGTCAGCATAGAAATCCAACAGTCAAAAACTGGGGCCAAAAGAACCATCAACATTTGTTGCATTGATGAGGCAGCAAACTGCCCGGTATGTATCACCAACCTTTATTACACGCAAAGGCCCAAGGTAGGGGGGAGGTTTCTAATCCACAAGGACGCCTCGGCACTAAGCCGCTACCAATTCAAAGGGGTGCTGATGAAAGCAATCAGAAATGCAGGGTGGGACCCCAAGGGTTTTGGCACCCATTCCTTCAGAATAGATGCCGCCACTGCAGCATGGCAAGGAGGCCTAGCTCCCCAACAACTAAAAAACATAGGGGGATGGAAGTCAGATTGCTACAAAAGATACATCAGACCACAGCTAATATAGCCACCCTCCCTCATTTTTCTTCCTCCCCCCTTCCTACAGAAACAACAGGCGAAGGGAGGACCGCTCTCCAATCAACATGGATAGTCGGCCACTCATGTATCTTCAGGACGGGCCGATGGGCAGAGGAAACCAAAGTAAGGCCTCCTTCAGAAACACCATTTCTTCATGGTGGGGATACAGGGGCCCACGATGGGCTGAGATCCACGAAACACTAGCAGAACTGGTCGCATACAGAGAGCAGCCAGAATTTTTGGTCATACACCTAGTGGGCAATGACCTGGTTTCCATTGGAAGGAGAAATTTATTCGAGGACGTGCTCCTCTCTAGCAGGCATTTCACATAATTGGAGGGGTCAGAAATATACTTCTCGGCCATCCTACCCAGAAAGAAATGGCAAGGGGCCAACTGCTACAAATGTATAGACATTTCTAGAAGAAAACTCAACAGGGGGGCTACAGACATTCTGTACAGCAAGAGGACTGGGCTTCATAAAGCACCCAGCCATTACACTGGGTGACCCGGACCTTTTTCACAAAGACGGCACCCATTTATCAAACCAGGGCATGCAACATTTCTTTAGAGAAATTACAGTAACTCTAGCCTCCAGGGGTTGCCACTAGGAGATACTTTCGGGGGAACGTGGTCAGCCGCCAACCTGCCCACGTGTGGCGGCACGGGCCAGAGGGGGAAACCCCAAGACCCGGTGCCCAAAAGTATGTTACTATGATGATATGTGATTATTGTTATCTCCATAACCATATCTGTACCATAAAAAACTTACAGCCTTTTATTGCCAACACTTGACAACAATGTGTGAGCCAAATTATTCTGGGTGAAGGTAAGGGGTCGGCAAATAATTATGCATGCATATGGGTTCAGCAGTTATGGGCAATGCTGCAGGACCGCCCAAAGTGAGGCAGGGTAACTGCTATTACCATCAGCAGGCCTGGAGAGGGGCAGCCCAACCCTTCCCCTCTCTGCTCCTCTTCTTCCCCCAAGCCAGAGAGACACGCAGTCTGTACAACACAAACACAAAGCTGAGGAAGGGTGAGGTGTGAACAATCACCTCACCCTTCCTCCAAGCAGCAAGGTGAGAAGCACCTAAAGAAACCAACAGTCAGGCAAGGATCAATTTCAAAGACCTGCCCTCCCCCCCCAGGGGGCCAGACAGTCGGCTATCCGGCCGGGGGCTGGAACAAAACAGCCCCCACTACTATACATATCAAAGACCGAGGGCTCCCCTGGGTCTTATAAATACAGAGCGGCATGCTCTGAGAAAACACATACAGTTTGTGGACCCTGAACGGGACCCAAACACACAGGAGGTGCACTGTTTACTCAGTGCCTTCCAAACCTTTGCTTCTTTACCACAAAACCCTCCCACCCTACAAATAAGGGAGAAGAACAAAGGAAAAGAAGTTCAAGGCACTGTATGGTGCTCACAACAAGTCGTGGGACATGAGA
The DNA here is from genome assembly GCF_040938575.1 of Ambystoma mexicanum. Taxonomy (NCBI): domain Eukaryota; kingdom Metazoa; phylum Chordata; class Amphibia; order Caudata; family Ambystomatidae; genus Ambystoma; species Ambystoma mexicanum. Next base: position 707,031,215 of record NC_090921.1, read on the forward strand.
AGGTGGGCACGGGCCAGAGGGGGTAACCCCAATCTCGGTACCCAAAAGTATGTTACTATGATGATATGTGATTATTGTTATCTCCATAACCATATCTGTATAATAAAAACCTACAGCCTTTTATTGCCAACACTTGACAACAATGTGTGAGCCAAATTATTCTGGGTGAGGGTATGGGGTCGGCAAATAATTATGTATGCATATGGGTTCAGCAGTTATGCCTGGTGTTCCTTTTGCTGGGCTCTGACATAGAGATGGCCCGATCTAAAGGGCTGGGGTTTTGTGTTGCTCAGCTCACTGTGGCGGGTCATCTATTGGATGGCTGGAAGACCACCATTCTAGTTGTTTTCACGTGGTGCCTTCTCCTGGCCTGTCATAAGGCCATCAATAGAGGGGTCCCGGTGACATGAAGGGCTGGGTGGTCTTTGGGAGTCATTTTAGATACATGTACTGTGTTGGGAGCAATGCGGTCCTGAGGGGGGTTTTAGTTGGAGACCTTGAGGTCCAGTTAGTAGCTATAGAATTATATGGACCAGCTGTACATTGCGGGTGGGACTTTGAGGGTCTGAGGAAGGCCTGTTGAAAGGTGTTTTCAAAAAAACATTTCATTTTAGGCTGATTTTGTGTGGCCTTCGATGGGCATGAAAATTGCTTTTTCAGGGGGTCGCCCCCACACGCTCTCTGTCCCCTTCTTCGCCCACGATGGTTGGATTTCTTTTAATCAGGGGCTGGGTGGATTCACCTCCTTGAGCCCCTCCTTTCACTTCCCCTCTCCACTCCCTTCCCCGCCACAACCATTACACGCTGTTCCTCACCCCACAAACACACATACAAACACACACACACACTTACCTTTTCTCTGCACTGGTGTCTTCCACCTGCGGATCGCTCTGAACACGGGCCTGTCAGCCCATGACACACTTGTGTGCAGTGTGGGAGAGGGCCTCCGCTTCAGTCTGTGGCCTTTGATATTTAGTCTTTTTTGCCCGTGGTTAATAGATTGCCCACCCAAAGAAAGGGCAAACCCTTATTTCTGGGAGCCGGGGTGGGAATTTTTAGCATGGAACGACTAGAGATCTTAAGGTGAATTGGGTTTTTGGAGGAGAGGGTTTTTGCTGGCCTGGAGTGGATGGGGATTTGTGGTGTGGATAGTGTTAAGATGGATTTCTGAACTCGGACCTGGAGGGGCAGAGGTTCAGAAGGCCAGCCTAGTTTCTTGGAACAGGGTAACCTCTGGACAAACAAGACCAATCAGGGTAGCGATGGCGGCGGTCAAGACTAAGGCCCTCATTACGACCCAGGCGGTAAGCGGAAAACGATGCCGGTAAATGAATACCAGCATCGTTTTCCGGTAGGTCCGATTATGACCCGCAAAAGTGCAATTAGCGACATCGTAGTTTACGGTGCCGCTAACAGCACCAAGGTCGCGCGCGCGAGACCCACCATGCCGTAAATACCGGCATGGCGCAAAGCTACGCAGATCACAAACCAAGCGGACATGCCCCTAACTCCATCGCCAAAGCCGTAAAGTACCTTACCGCCATGGCGCTAATTCCGCCATCGCGAACCAACCGTAAATGGCCATGTGCAGTGTTCCCAGCTGCCACAGGTGAACAGAATCAGCACAGGTGGAGGCAATACAGACTCTCCCAGTGCAAAAAGAGCACATCCCACCCCTACCAGCCCCAGTCACACTCCACAATGATACCAATAGGACTAGCAATGTTGGGGCTGGAGGACCTGATAGCAATGCGAGTGCTACAACTGCAACAACAACAACAACAACAACAACAAGCTGCACAGAGGAGACGCAGGAGGAGAAGGAGGGCAAGGCAGGGCCAGCAAGCCCCACCAGCACAGCCAGTGGCACCACGCAGGCAGCCCCCAATCCCACGCATCAGAGCCAGTCCATTCAACCTCACCGCAGAGCAGATCCACATCCTGTACCGACTGGACCGGGACACCATCACCAACATTGTGCACATGATACACAACGACATCGTCAGCATGATAGAAACACCCACCGCCATCCCGCCCCTACTGAAGGTCGTGTCCGTGCTCCACTTCCTGGCCACAGGCACCTACCAGCAGACAGTGGGCCACTTGCATGACATATCCCAACCATTATTCTCACGTACACTGATCCAAGTGCTCGATGCCCTCCTCAAGCACACAGACGACCACATCTCATTGCCACGGTCTGCCCAGGAGATTGCCAACACCAAAGTGGGTTTCCATGCACTAGCTGGCATACCTGGTTGCATTGGTGCCATCGACTGCACCCATGTTGAATTGGTGGTCCCACATGCCATGGAGGTACCATACCGCAACCGTAAACTATTTCACTCAATCAACGTGCAAATGGTCTGCGACTCCAACAGGATCTTCACACATTGTTGTGCCCGATTCCCAGGATCAACCCATGATTCAATGGTCCTTCGGAACTCCACAATACTACGCTACATGGAGCGACATGCAGGCCCAAGATCCTGCCTACTCGGTGAGTCTAATGTCATGAGCATGGAAATGCGAAGTGTGTAGGTGATCGACGTACCAATGCATATTTCACCTGGCAGAAAGGGGGGGGGAATGATGCATACGTCACATGGCTGCGACTAGCAGTAGCCAGATCATACCCTGAGGCAGCACTCACGTCATCTGACAACTGTATACATGATGCCTGATCTAATCAGCCCTAACATGTGAATGAAAGTGTACCCCAACCATGACACAACCATCTGCAAGTGCATTGTACGAAATGTGACCACATTGACTCCAAAGGAACGCACCTACATGCACGTCACCAAACACCATCAACTGAAAGGCCTGTCCCCCATAACTGCGCACAAAGGAGGCACATGTCGGACAGGAACATCAATGCACCACTACACAGACAGCAAGACCCACAAATCACCCCATTGACACCAGTATTGTTCCCTGGGGTCATAATGAGCCAGACAGCAATGTTGCAATCATGTGAGCTTTGACATCACAGGACACGTGCCAGGTCACATAAAGTAACGGCCTGAACGGACACAGTGGATGGGCACTCACAAGGCAATTGTCCCCCCTGCATTGTGTCTTGGCATGCAAAACAGTACATGAGAGCCATGAACATATACCGGTTGCATAGTGTGAATCCATTAGCACAACTAAATTTGGTGCAAAGTAACAGTTGAATGCAAGGCATGGTGGCGCGTCATGTTCAGAAAGCGATCTCATTCCTGACACATACATTGTTGCCCATTTACAGGTGATGCAGGCTATCCCCTGAAGAGGTGGCTCCTTACACCAGTCCGGAACCCACAGAACCAGCATGAGGAGGACTTCAACCGTGCCCATGCACGTACCCGTGTGGTGATAGAGCAGGACTTTGGCCTACTGAAGGCACGTTTCCGCTGCCTCAGCAGGTCTGGCGGGGCACTCCTGTACTGCCATGAGAAGGTTGCGAAGATCGTCATGGCATGTGTCATGCTACACAATATGTGCGTCAGACGTAACGTGCCTATGCCCCCTGACGCAGAACTGCAACCACCTGATGATGAGGATGATGAGGGTGGGGATGGGGCAGCACCTCAAGGAGGCAGCGATGCACAGGAGGGGCGTGAAATGCATCAGAATCTCATTGACCAATACTTCTAGCACACACAGCGTGTGCGTGTAACATGTGGACGGCACTTGGGGCACTGTGTGTGTCTGGTATATGCACTCTTTAGACTGTACAACAATAAAGCACACATACACAATGAGCAATGTCCACACATTTGGTTTGTGATAAACGAAAAAGTGTATTGTGCTTCTGAAAAGTTATGACACACCCAATCGCCCCTCCCCCCTGAACACCCCAACACACCCAATCCCCTCTCCCCCCTGAACACCCCAACACACCCAATCCCCCCTCCCCCCTGAACACCCCAACACACCCAATCCCCCCTTCCCCCTGAACACCCCAACACACCCAAACCCCCCTCCACCTCCCCCCAGAAATCCCTGCAAAGGAGTGCCAGTGCCTGTGGTGAAGTGGGTAATGTTTTAGTGGTCCACTGGGCGGGCACTATTGGCAGCCCCCTGTCCCGGAACCTGGGGCCCCCCTGCCTGTACTCCTCCGGGTCCTGGATGACCTGCGGACGGGGCTGGATGGGGCCGAACTTGCAGCTGAGGAGGTACCGGCCTGCTCGGTACGCCTTGTGTCCATGATTGTCCGTATCAGTTCACCAATCATATTCCGCACTGCGGCTAGTTCTGTGCATATGTTCGTGCTTGCTGATTGGATGGCTGCCTTGATGCTGTCAGCACACCTCTCCATGCCTGAACTGGCACCTCCACAATCAGCAACATGCTGCGTTAGGATTGACGCCAGTTGTTCTTGCCTCGCTGATATTTGGTCCAGCACCTGGCTGAAATCAGGCACAATGGAGGTTGCAATTGCAGGCCCAATAGGACTACTCCCCTCTTCCCCTACTCCCACTGGGCTTGGAGTGGCTGGCCATGAACCTCCAGGGGATTGCCCCTGCGTGTCCTGTCCATGCAGGCTACATGGGGACAGGTGTGGGGAGGTAAGTTGGGTGTTGGGGGGATCTTCCATGTTATCATCCCCATTCGCCACATCGCTGTCAGAACAGGCTGCGATGGCTGCAGTCTCCCCGACTGTACTGCTCCCCGCAGACACGATCCCCTCAGTGGGCGGCAGTGGTTGTGGGTCTGCCGTGGGGGCCATCATGTCCCTTTCCTCGGGGGGAATTGCTGCCCTGGGCTGTTCGGCAACAGGAATTTTGGCCTGCTGTGGGTTGGCCATGGGTCCAGCAGAGGTGGATGGTTGGTGGCCTCTTCCCTCTGTCCTGGTCTTCTTGGCTGGGGTGGTGCCACTCTCGTCCCTGCCGGTGTCCGAGTGTGAGCCTGTGGTGGAGCAGAGGAGGGAAAGTGTTATTGATGGTTCAGCGGACATTGAGCAGGCATTGTGATGAGTGCCATGGTTTAGATGGATAGATGGTAGGCCGTGACATACAGGTTGTCTCACTTTTGGGTGGGTTGAGCATGCAGGAATGTGTGTGCCTGCTGTAGAGTGTACATGCTGCATGTGTGCAGGGTGTGGGTCTTCTGCTGATGTGTTGCGTTTGCCATATGGGGCGACATTGTGATTCCCATGTAAGTGTGATTCAGGGTGTTTTGCAAGGCTGCATTGGAGGCACCTACCTGTGTCTCCTGATGTTGGGGCTGCTCTCTCCATTCCGCCAACGCCCTCAATGCACACTATGCCGATCAATGAGGCACATGTCTCCTCCCATGGCTGCATCTTCAGTGGGGAGTCTGCTCCACCGCCAGTTGCCAGTCCCAGGTTGCGGTTTGCTGACAGTATGCCCCTTACTCGGAGCCGGAGGTCATCCCACCTTTTGCGGCACTGTCTGGCGGTGCGTGGGGTGGTACCTACGGCACTGACGCGTTGTGCCACGAGTTCCCATGCTGCTTTTTTCCGGGCTATGGCTGGTCTCGTCATCTCTGATGAGAAGACGACGTCTGCCTTCTCCTGCAGCGTTTCTGCAAGCATGGTTAACTCTTCGCGACTGAAGCGGTCCTGCCGCTGCCTGTCGCAGGCTTTTTTGACAACTTTTGGCATGGTTGGGTGAGGAAATGGGTGGGTAATGGGATTCACAGGGTTTCAGGGTCGAATGTAGTGTGGTTGGGTAGGATGGCAATGGATTGTGTTTTTAAAGATGGCCGCTGTGCTCTTTCCCGTTCCGCCGCTATGACGCTACTTCCGGTTCCGCTTATTTGCGGTGACCGCTAATTACGGTGCCCGCTAATTACAGTGCCCGCTGATTACGGGGCCCGCTGATTACGGTCGGCGCAATGATGGGTGGTGGTAGGTCACCCAGCGCGGCATTCGATGCCGGTAAGGGCTGTTTACGCCATGGCGTAGTTTACATTACCGCCATGGCGTAATGCTCGTGCGCGATGGGTCGGAATATGGCGCTCTTTACGCCATCGGTCCATGGCGTAAACGATGATTACGCCATGGCGGTAATGTAGATTACTTACCGCCAGGGTCGTAATGAGGGCCTAAGTCTCAAGAGGGGTGAGGATGACGGAAAGACCTCAATGAGCACACAAAGCAAGGACACTTACAAATTAATCCAGATAGGTGTTATATTAAAAATATAGACACATTTATTACAAGGCCTTTGTAACATCGACGATAGCAAAGAATCACAATAATACTAAAGTAAATCAACACATCACCATCAATACAATATATATACAAGACCGCTCCTAAGGAGTTAGGAGCATGTAATATGTAGGCCAGCTAGAAGGGGAGGAAAACAGGCAGTGCAAGTAATCATTAGACCCAGTTCGACATCTGAAATACACCTAACTAGGAGGAAATCCGAGCCCTACGAAGAGAGGAGCCTTATGCTCAAAAGTATCTGCACGTGCTGGTGCCAATGGACAAAAGAGGGCCTCTTCAAGGATATCAGGCAGTTCAGGAAGGTGAATGAAGCGATGCAGAACAAGTCCCCACTACTCAAGCAAGGCCTCCACTTGTGGGCAGAGGCAGGGTGAGAGTGCGGGATAGAGTCGCTATTTTGCAACAGCGGTAGAAAAGAAACGGGCTCCTGCACGAGGGGCTACCGGTTGGGGTATGGACTACTCACCAGTCCCTGACGCAGGCAGACCCAGACTTCGCCAGTTCAGTTCACGTTGCTGGCAAGTTTAGCTGCGATGATCAGGACGTCTCGACACCGTGTAGATTCTGCGTAGCAGGATGCAGGGTTGAGGGTGTCCCAAATGCAGCGGACGTGCACAGGTTGTTACCACAGCAGGGCAACACGGCAACCGCGTTTACTCTGGTCCGGGCGCACTCGTCTCACTTCAGACCTGGGAATGCCAAGTGTACTAAATCGGTGTGAGGGTGCCGTGGACCCAGAGCAAGCAGTAGACCACGCTTCGAGGGCTTCCCCGAAACAGCGGCGGTGACAGAGCAAAGCGTCCTGCGTAAGCTGGTCAGCCCACTGGTTGGCCCAGGGACACTTCCGAAGAAGCTTACTTGCAGGGTTTGATGAAAGTGCCGGGAATAGTTGATCCCACTATTCCAATGGGTCGAAGCGCCTTCACAGACCTTCTAGGACAATCAGATGCAGAGGGGTCTCGCAGGACGACAGCAGCTCAGGGTGCCAAACCTTCAGCGGGTCACCAGCAGTTCCTCGACTCAGCTTCTTGTTGCAGGACACTTGGCTCCTTATCCCTTGTTCGGTGTGAACTCAGGAGATCGACATGGTAGTGGTGTTTCCAGCCTCCTCTTATCCAAAGTTCCCTTTGCGCCAAAACGGAGAGGACCCAATGGGAGATCTGCTCACAAACACTCACACCATACGTGGACCTATCACGGACCACAGTGGTCCCAGGCATTAAGGACACTCTAGACTCTCTGGCACCCAGGATGTGTATTGGGAACAGACATCCCAGCCCACATCCCAGAGGCACACAAAAGGCATGCAGAAGCCTGCGAAAGCGTTGTGTTTCACAGGAAAGTGCATGACCAAATAAGGACTGCCCCGGGTCGGCTCGACCTGGGGGAAGGTGAAGGAGCAAGACGGTCAGCGGACAGGACAAAGAACCTTGTGGCATGGCCATTTTGGAGCGAGGCCACTCATTTGTGCCAAACGCGGTAAGCGTGGATAACAACGGCAAAAAAGGGTTCAAAACACAAGAGAAACGATAGCTGCCACCAGTCTCGTCCGTGACACACTTGCACAGTTCATAATAAGTCCACCGAGAGTTTCTAGGGCCTTTGGAATGACTAGAGACCCAAGAGCGCGGTAATGTAAGTCACGGTGCACTCTTGTTTCATGTTGCACAAAAGCTGCAACATGAGGAAAGGACTAAGGGAAACGAAGTCTCCCAGTACTGACTGTCTTAAGGGCATGTCAGTTTCCCCATAAGAATTGAGCGAAAGCCCAGAGGAGTGCTGCGGAAGGCTGTGCTTCTCTGGCAAATTCTAGATCAGGGTGTAAAACAACAGCAAAAAGTTTGGGGGTTGCGACATGGAGGGAAAATTACATACAATTATGAAATCTTTCCTAACAGATAGGTATGCTCTTGACCTGTTCATGGCACAGAGGTCTGAAGTTTGATATGCAGATTAAAGGGTCCCTAGGACCGGGTGAGTATCTTTGTAAGTGCGTAGTTGGAGGTAAGGTGGAGTGGGTCCTGTTTCCATCAGGCCTTCTGGGTGCTGAATTTGTGATCTAGGTGGTGACTGGGGGGGGGCAGTCGTACAGTACCCTGGGATTATTGTTGCAGCAGCAAAGAGTGGCAGGTGCTTTAACCTGTTTTGGAGTCACTTGGCCTGGTGGAATTAAGACATTCAAAACTGCCTTGCAAGCATCAGTTTCTCTAGGATGGGGTTTGTCGTTACCCTGCCAAGAGGAAGGAGAGTTGTTACTTCAGTTGAGGGACATGGGTGCTGGGCGCGCGCCAAGCTAAGGGTGCAGGGCTGTGTAAAGCCTGCTGAGCCCCATAGATGGCCCCTGTTCAGCTGGCTCCCTACTGGGTTTGAGAGAGGTGTTTGACCGGATGTCTTGCTCTCGGGTTTGGGTTTCTGGGTCTGTGGTGGCAGTAGGCCATGTCGCCCTGTGATGACTAGATCGTGTTGGGAGGGAATACTCTTTATTGGATTAGTATTTGGAGTTGCTGACGTTGCTGCCTTGGGAGGTGGGCATTGATGCCTTGGGGGGTGCAGGGGAGATTGAAGATTGTGCACAGAAATATTCAAGCGGGCTGAAGGGGTGGACAGAGTGAGGAACCCGGAAGAATCGGTATGCAAACATGGCCAATGGCAGCAAAAGGTGTTGCATGCATGGGGCTAATGGCCCAAATACAATCAGCTGACTGAATCGTAGGACTCTGTCTGTAACACTTAATCTGTCTTTTCCCTTTCCCCCCTCCATGTGTGCCACTTTGCCATTCCCTCTCCCTCTCTGCCTCCATCCCTGTCACTAGGGAGTGAGGTGTCAGTCAGGCTGCAAATAGTGCAAGAGAAAGCGAAGAAAGAATGAAAGGCTCTATGAAGAATTTGGAAGAGGGCTGGAGGCTGAAAGCATAAAACTTGAATCTCTTATGCTAAAACAACCACCCCATAAGCCTGCTTATCGAACTGTGTTAGTTAGTTCTACACTTCTCTAACGGGTACCAGATAATATTATCCCCACAAATAATGTTGCCATACAAATGGTCGCCGGGAGTCATGGCATTGGCTAAATTATTTATGGGGATAAAATATGGGGTAAATGGGAGAGGGGGTTGCGGGGTGTCCCCCGCACACTTTTAAAAAATATGGGGGTTACTGGGGTGTCACCCGCAGGTTCCATGGGGTAATATCACTGCAGAAAAATGGTGCCATTCTTGTATGGCAACATTTTTGCGGGGATATTATCACATGGAACCCTCAAACGGGCACCTGGCTTGCTTGGAGTTTTGAGGTATGCATGGAACTTAAGCTCTATAATTAAAGCTAAAACTTGCAGACATGCACAGCAGCTGTTTCAGTTGCCCCCAGAGGTAAATGGTAAGGCATGATTGCTGCTCATGTTTTTCTCAGTAAGAAATGGGCATATAGCCTTCACACTATTGGCTCTTGGTGCCATCTGTTATAATCAGCATGTTTAAATGAATGTTGATTTCCCCCCTTTTGCGTTTGTGTGGCTGGTAAACTGGTGCTGGGTCTTAGCACAGCACAATGTTCTAATCTCACTGCAAGCTACAATTAGCAACCAATACATGTCCTACTACACATGGGGCCTCATTACGGATCCGGCGGTAACCGTGCCGGTGCTACCGGTAGGTAGCCGCCGGACCCGCAATGAACTTCCCTGTAACACCGGGGGATTCCAACCCCGGCGGCTTGAAAGTCAGGCCTATGTGACTCTATGGGAATGGGGACCGCGGAAGCACCGGCAACGTTACACCTGGCGGCACCCGACCACAGAGTGGTACTATGCTGGTCCGGAAACAACATTGTTTCCGGACCGGCATGCTTGTAATGAGGCCCATGGTTTTTAACATCATGTATGCCTGTATTCTATTTCTGGGTAGTTTGGACATAGATTTTGGCCCTGTAATAAATGGAGTGTTGCAGGTTAGAAGGTTACGCCATTTGTTGGACATTGTTTATAGCCCTGGGTAATTGGGGATTGGGAATGTGTTTCAGCATTATTGATGGCACACAATACCAATTTCTGCACAGGCCTAGGAGCTCTGAGACGTCAAGGGTGGTAGGTTGGCGCAGTATAAAAGCTTTGTAACATAACATGATGTCATGCCGCATAGTACGAGATCAAAGGCACTTACTGGATTTCTGCATCAAGCTGTGTACGCTGTAGGCTTTTGGCCTTACACTTCTTTGTAGAATGTAGGGAGTATTTAATCAGCCAACAGAAGCTACCCTCTCACTTAAAAAGTCACATGATGTCCGACCCTTCAACTTTCATACTTTTTTAGCTGTGCTCGTTCTTTATGGAGCAGACACAAAATTATAGCTATAAGTCAGGGGTGTGCAGCCTGCGGCTGTCTAGATGTTTTGTAATACAACTCACATGATCATTCACCACTGAATGTGCTGGCTAGGGCTGATGGGTAATTGTAGCCCAAGAAAGAGCCACAGATTGCAGACCCTTGCTATAAGTGTACAACTTCACAAGCCAAAATTATTTTCTTTCCCAAAGCTTGTAAAAAATTGCTTCCCCCACCTACTAAGTGGAGGTAAAAATCCGAGTAATGTTCATGACCTTTGTCTGTGGTGCTAGGATGCGTTAGCTGGGACTGTGATGTGGAAGTCCATTGCTGAGATTTAGTGTGCTGTTGTTTGTCTGTTAAGAGAGTTATTTAGTTGGTATGCCAAGAGTGTCCTTGTGCATAGAGGCTGAGTGTGTTAGTGGAGGGCTTGGTGGGCATACATCCAGTGTGGCCATTGTAGCATCCCCTTACTGGTGCCCTTCAAGAAAGGAACAAGAGAAATGTTTGATGGTCCCTGGAGTGGGCTGGTGTCTCTGGCAGTGGACGGTGTACAGCGTCTGGTCCTTTATGAGAGTGCAAAGTAGGGATTGTAGAGAGGGAGGGCACAGTGCTTGTAATGCTTCTAGGAACACCTTTGCATGCTGCAAGGCCAAGCTGCGCTATCTAGGAGCCAGTCACATGAATTACGTTGCGGATTGCAGAAGAAAACGCAATTAGCCTTTAATTGAATTGGACACAAGAGGGAGAAATCACAGTGGGACATGAGGTAGCAAAGTTGGGGTGGGGACACAGGAACAAAGTTACAGTGGGACACATGGGAGCAAATCCTAACAAGCAGAATAACAGTGGGACACCTGGTAACGGAGTAGTATAAGGTAGGAAGTAGAATGGTGACCCGGGTAGTGTGGGGCACAAACAAGCCAGATACAGCAAGGTATAACAAAACATTACAGAATAGCTTAATGTGTACTAACAAATTGTCAGTAGAAATGTGTTCGCAATTTGTTAGTACACATTAAGCTATTCTGTATTGAATATTTGTGATAACACAAGCATTTGTTCTTGTGGTCAACAACAGTGATTTTGTTGCCCTATTTGTTGTTTTTTAATATGTTTTTTAACATGAAAATCTTTTGAATTAAAGTTTGTTTTATCTGTATGATTATGAGGGTGATTCTAAACTGATAGCATTAATAATTACTAGCTCTTAGTAGGGTTCCCCCTTGTGCGTTCAGAAGGGAGGGGTAGCCTCGTTTCTATTTCCCTTGTACAATACAATTGAAGTCACACGGGTTATGGACTCTGTCTCCTTCCCCATTTATCTTAACACGTCATGAGCAGAATCACTTATATTAATTGTAAATTATTTAGACGTTTCGCTTCAGTCGCTACAAATAACTAAATGTCCCTATACAGAGAAACTAACTGTCCCTTGAGATGTTTTTTTCTAGTATGGTGCTAATACTTTGCCTATCTAGATGAGGAGACAGTAGAGAGAGCTCGCCCTAGCCTGGCTCACTACTTTCCTACTTCTAAAAATTGCGCACTGTTGGGCAGTCAACAATCATCTTTAATGGCGTTGCTGTCCTTCAGTGTGACTTATCTTACAAATTCCATAGGTAGTCCACCAATTGGTGGAACTAATCCCACTGGGTTTCTAAAAAAGTGTATGTCCTATGTGCAAGTTCACTTGCTGTTTTTAGTGAGACAAGTGTGTTCTATTTCCCTTGTTCTTCTATAATGACCTTGCTTTCGAGAAACCGGCCCCCTGTCAACAAAAAAGAAAGCTATCGTCCTTATATTTTTCCTATGGAGATTGGTGCCATTTCCCTTTCTCACTTTACCACTTCATGTCAATCTCTATCTAGAGACATTGAGAACTGAGTGAAGCGATGATCTGAGAATCGTCAGATGGTGAGAGGGGGGCAATCTAGAGACTCCACTGATTACCATAAGTGGGGTGCTAAGAGCGGTGGTAGATATGAACTTTAAGTTCAGAGAACGGGCTGCCTGAGCTAGAACCCCAGCACCAGGCTCTCACTACACCTTCCTAAGTATGTTGGTTGGCAGGGCGAGCACAATCTCAAAACTCACTTTAACTTGCTCAGATGCTGTACTCAGTGGGCCCTGCTGGGACTTTTGCCCATCGGGTAACAAACCACGTTAGTGGGGCAATTGGGCAGGGGCCAGAATCCCTAGTGGTTTCTTCCAGAAGTCTACCCAAGTATCTCCAACAAGTATCACACTCCTCTCTCATAATTCACACAGCCACGGGCCAAAAGAACGAATCCTCGCATCCACCCTATCCAACCCCCCCAACACAAGTTAATGTTGTTAATGTTAAAGTTATTTATATAGTACACCGTCACCAACAGAGTTGGTCTCCGGGCGCTCAGGCGTATCTGTAAGCTAAAAGGGGTCTGTGGGTTAGTGGGTGAAAAGGGCATAGGAAAGCAAGAGGTGGTGTACTGTTGGCAGCTTCAGTTCTGTTTTCACTGTGCGCTGAGCTTGGGAGTGCATATAGGATTGAAGCTAGTCCTTGCGTGCTGTTGTTGCGATCTATGTGTTGATTGTGAGTTGTTGCAGTGTCATGAAGTCCATGCAGTTTGCTGCAAGAGAGGTGATTGTGTGGGTTTTTGTGTGAATTAAGTATGCAGAAATTTGAGGTTTTGGTTAGTGGGTTGTGTGTCTCATAATAATTGTAGTTTAGTATTATGTATCCGGTTGTCATGGTGGGTAGGTATATTCTTATCTTGGTTTATTGATTGTGTAGCTCTGGGTGATACCGTGGTTGGTTTCAGCAGATAAGGCCTTGTACCCCATGTTCGGCATGGATTTTCCTTGATTTGGTAGTGGTTGTATATTATCATTACCAGCTCCATTATAACTATTTTGTGTCGGTAGTCTATTAGTTGTATATTCCTTCCCTTTCATGAGTCTAGTTTCAGGGGCAGTGGTGAGTCTGGCCTCCAGTGAAGATATTGAGCTTAGTACACCCAGGAGGCGAGCATGATCCCTGCTTAGTAGGGGAGTTTTATTATCATTCCTGCTCCGACCTATCTATCACTGTCGGTGGTCGATTGCTGCCCGTGTCCCCAAGGTGGGCAGATGTCACTGCTGCGTCATGCCTTGCTCTCACATCCGATTGATTTCAGGGTATTCTTGGTATGATTCGATGTGGTTTATCTATTAATTGATAAGTGGATATGGCACAGATCTGTAAATCCTTATTTTATAAGGGTTGATGACTTAGGGTAGGTTCTTCTCTCGGCCTAGTTCCTCTGTGTATGTCCTTATGGCCATTCTTTCTGGTTATAGGGTGAAGAGCCATGATTTGAGGAGTTTCCTGAATTGTAGGCGATTTTTTGTGTTCCGTATGTTCTTTGATAGTTTGTTCCAAGTTTTTGGAGCGAGGTGAGAAAAAGAGGATCATCCGAGTTTTCTCTTGTCGTATGATTTGGGTTCCAAATGGATGTCGCTGCTGGATCTGAGTGGCCTTGTAGTGTGATGTATATTTAGTTTTCTTCTGAGGAACTCTGCACCTTGGTCTTGGATTGCTCTGTGGCTTATGCACATTGATTTGAACTTGATTGCTGTTTGATGGGTAGCCAGTGTAGCATTTCAGCGCTGGTGTGATGTGTTCTCTTCGAGGTAGTTTAAGGAGAAGTCTGGCTGCCGCATTTTGTGTGCGTTGGAGTTTATTTAGGCGTCGTTCAGGCATGCTTAGATATAGGCTGTTGGCGTAGTCTAATCTGGACATGATGAGGGTGATGACAGCAGTTGTTTTGTTGGTGAATGAGAGGAATGGTAGGATCCTTTTAACCAATCGCAGGAGAAAGAAGGGCATTTACTTGTGGCTCTAGAGTGAGTTTGTTGTCCATCAGGATGCCCAGGACTCCCAATTTTTTTTTACAGTCGATGTTGGGGTTGGGGATTCACCAAGTTCAGTTGGCCATGGGATGTAGTGGTTGTCTTTCCGTTATTTGTGATGATCATTATTTCTGTTTTGCCTGTGTTGAGTTTAAGGAAGTTTAACTTCATCCAGTTGTATATTTCACGAAGGCAGTTCTCTAGTGTTGAGTTGTCTTCTTGTGAGTCTTGTATTTTGTAGATTATTTGTGTTGTCGTCAGCAAAGTTCTAACAGGTAAGGCCATGTCTTTCGATGATTTTAATTAACTGTGACAGGTAGATGTTGAATAGTAGTGGCGAGAAGGAGGATCCTTGTGGGACTCCGCATGATGATTCTCGTGGAATTGATTTGTAAGGTTTCATCCATACTGTTCTGTTCTGTTTGCTAGGAAGGATCTGATCCAAAGTATGTTGTCGGTGATTCCGAATTCTTCCAGTCTCATGATGAGGATGTAGTGGTTAACTGTGTCGAATGCCCTGGAGAGGTCTAAAAGTATAAGAGCGGTGCTGTTGTTTGAGTCTGCGTTCGTCTTTAGATCATCCCAGATTTAAATAAGTGCTGTTTCTGTTCCTCTCATCGGTCTGAAGCCTACGTGTGCCTGGTTTAATAGGTGGTGTCCTTCTATGAATTCTTGGGTTGTTCTATATATGTGTCTTTCCAGGAGTGGAGCTGGGTAGGGGATGTTGGAGATGGGTCTATAGTTGGAGGGGTCCTCTACGTTTCTGGTTGTATCCTTGAGGAGTGGTTTAATGTATGCTGATTTGAAGGCTTGAGGAACTCTTCCTGTTGAGATTGATTGGTTGAGGGTGTTCCTGTAGTATTCCATTGGTTTTCCTTGTGCGAGGATTGATTTGTAGATGTCAGGGGGACAGGGATCCGCGGGGGAGTCCTATTTGTTGCTTTGATTTACGAGTTTGATGAAAGTCTCCACTGAAATCTGCGGGAAGTTTCGGAGTTTGTTTTGGTGTTCCTTGCATCGGTCAGTGTCTTCAGTGTAGTGGTATATGAAATTGACTGCTGTGTTCCAGAACAACAATATTAATTAACGTTGCAATGCAATCAAGATTAATTTGCCCTCTACAAATGTGGATAATATAAAAATAGTTTACTTCCATCTTTGGCCTGTCTTGCAAGAAAGAGGTAGACTTTGATTGTTATAGTTGTGGGGTGATTTCATAAGTAATATGGTATTGAGCAAAGATATTGATAGTCCTTGAATTTATGTTCTGTAAGGACCTGGAAATTATATGACGATTATTCCCTGGGTTATCATTTAGCTATTTTATTATTCATTTTGCTTATTGTCTATCTTGCTATTAATCAATTGGATATTTGCACTTGCATATATGTGTATGTTTAAAGTGTTATTATATGGTAATGGCCACGTGCGAAACAATATAATTATAATAATGATGGTAATAAATACAAAAGAGTCATGAAACAGGAGCATTACATATTTTCAGCAGTCCAGTTCAACAGCAAAATGAACAGGAGTTCATCAACCTAGAGACTGAGAGGCATTGACCAAGCTTATTTATGTTGATGAGCCTCTGAACAAGTCAGCATCCCCCCTTGGCTTTACCCAACTAACCTAGGACTCAATAATTGATGACTCTGTTGATATCCTGTTCATACTCAACATGTTACAATATCCCTCTCCTGGATGTACCATTGCTTAGTTCTGGGTAATTTAGCCCTTATTCTTCCAGCCCTTATCATCCTTCCACGCAATATTCAGTAATGTTCTGATTAGAAAAGAAAGTTACCAAAGAAGTATTCTCTCATCCCATTCGCGGATTAGCTATCAACAACCTTTCCTCTCCTGCCCCAAAGGACATTTTAACTTCCCTTTACATGGGACAAGATTGTCCATCTGATCATTAACAAACCTGCGTTTAAGAAACAGGAAATTAATAGTTTCAGCTTGTGGAAATAAAAAGAATTGGCAGGCAACTCAAATGGCCAAGGGAAAAACTGGCCTTCCTCCACATGTCTGGGCCTGCCTTACACACTAGGTTTTCAGAGAGGCATATGCACAAAAGGAAGGAATACCCCATTAGAAAATCCCAGAGGCCCCAAATAATTCCTATCACTGTTGGCCTTAATAACTTGAGAGATTCCAGAAAACTTCAAAAGCGTTATGAAAACCACAACAAAAGGAGGATCGGCTGTTCTCAGTGGGTAGAAACTTTAGCACAAACAGTCAGGTAGTTCTAAAGGATGCACGGACTGGAAAAGTTGTTTGGTAAGTGGCGCTAGGGCCGTCCCTCGCTTTCTCGTCTCTCTTGGAATTTCCTCCCTAATCCAAGCCTTCCTCCACATGTCTGGGCCTGCCTTACACACTAGGTTGTCAGAGAGGCATATGCACAAAAGGAAGGAATACCCAATTAGAAAATCCCAGAGGCCCCAAATAATTCCTATCACTGTTGGCCTTAATAACTTGAGAGATTCCAGAAAACTTCAAAAGCGTTATGAAAACCACAACAAAAGGAGGATCGGCTGTTCTCAGTGGGTAGAAACTTTAGCACAAACAGTCAGGTAGTTCTAAAGGATGCACGGACTGGAAAAGTTGTTTGGTAAGTGGCGCTAGGGCCATCCCTCGCTTTCTCGTCTCTCTTGGAATTCCCTCCCTACTCCAAGTATCTGTAACACCTGATTAGTGCTCCTGCAGTAACCCATACTGTCTAATAACTAGTCTGACTACAGATGGTTCCCTGAATGCAGGCTATCTATCTCCCTCGTTGGCTTCCTACCTGGCCCGACACTGTCAATTATGTTAGTACTAGAGGTTTAGTATACGTGTGTGCCCTCAGACCCTGAATCCCCACTCTCTTCTTACTACTCTCTTCCTATGTCTATGCTCCTCTGTCCAAGTCCACTGTGATGAATTCAATGGTGTCAGCACTCCTTTCCCCAGCAGTGACCTCACCCAATGTGGCAGGGGACGGCAGCCACTATCTGATCCTGACCCTGGGGGCAGCTATATGAGGGAGGATCACATTGGGGGAGACAACCTTTGGGGGAGTAGCAGGGCACCATCGGACACGACATGGTATTCCCCTTCCTCTCTTGAGGATACCCCATCCATACCCAATACCTTAATGGCATGTTCTTACACCTCCCCTCATTCACCTTGAAAGGGTACTGAAGACCTTCTAACAAGATCTGTATGTGAACCATCAAGATCTGGCTTACCCTCTAAGACTCATGAAGATATCTTCACAGACTCTACCTACAAGTTATTCAGAGCTAACCTGCCCTTGAAGATTCCAAGAACACTTACCTAGACTTTACATGTAAAACATCATGAATGGACTTCCATTCCCATAACTGCAAGGATACTGGACAAGGAAGATGAGCCGAGTAATGCAGAGTGGAAAAGACCAAGAGTACTGGCTGCTCTCTAGTTGTTGTGAGCACATACCTGTAGCTGGGACAGAGCTGACTGAGGCACGCTGCTGGAGAGAGAAATCGGCTTCTGTCTGTATGGAGTGAGAGACTGAGGGGATGCAGAGCGTGTCATATAGCCATCCAGCTGAAGGAGGCAGAAGGAGAAGGCTGACCGTGAGAAGGAACACGCAGTGGAATGCCAGAAGCAATTGTATGGCTCCTGGGCATATGCAGGTGTTGAGCAGCAGTGTTTACCTTAAACGAGCCTAACGCGAAGCAGCAGAGCCCAACAGGGACTGCGAGTGGCGGAGAAGCCGAGGAACGAAGACAGCAAAATGGGATGAAATTCTGAACTGGGGTGTACTGGCAGACATACCATATGTGAATAACTGTTGAAGAAGCAAATAAGTTGCTTGAAAGAGAAGAAGCCAGTGGGCATTTTGTTAAAAGAGAAAATAGAAGTAAAGTAAAAGATTTTCAAGTCTGGGTGTATGCAATACACATATAAGAAAATCCCTGGCACGATAGTATAACAGGCAGATACAGTTTCAGAAAAAGCAAACATAAAAGCACATCAAGTATGGAAGTGTGTGCAGAGCCCACATGAGAAAAGTCGACACCGGAGAATACACCAAGCAAATTAAAGCTGCAAGTGTGTGCATTTAAGAAGGTCCTGGCAGGAGAGTATACCAGGCTGTTACAAGTTTGTTCATTCAAGAAAGCCCTAGCAAGAGAATATACCAGGCAATTGCAGGAGTGTTCACGTGAGAAAGTCCTGGTAGGGAAGCACACCACGCAAGGACAAACTGAACAGTGTATGAATAAAGCACTAAAGGGGTCCTGGGAAGGATATATCAGTACTAGCAAAAGACTGTAAAAACCAAAGAGAAGAGGACTGAACAACTGGCAGGAGAGTACACCAGGTATTCTAACAAGAAAAAGACACAATCAATTTATATTGTGTATCAGTTGTATTGTGGAACAAGAGAAACTCAAGGAACTGATATCTTTGAAAATACAGCAGAGGGAAGAGAAATCCAGGGGAAGGGAACCACCTTTTGGAACAAGGGCCCCTGTTCCTCTGGAACCTTTGTGTTGGAGTTACGCATTTTTATTTTTGAACATCTATAAACCACTCAAGGCCAAAGACGTTACTCTTTTCTCCTTAGACTACAAAGTTTTAACAATGCGATACCAGAAAAACAAATCACACAAGGCATCCAACCAGCCAACTCTCCAAACATCACCCGAGTGCAACACTCCCCCAAACGCAACTGGAGCACCGAAACCACATATGCTCCGTTGCACCACATTCCAAGGAAATTAATGCTCAGTTTTACAAAAAACTGTGTACAGCTGACACGTGTTTCGGGCATAGGCTCTTCCACAGGGTTTTGACTGACTGTCTGCAGATTCTTTAAGGCTTATAGGTAGCAGGGGTATGAACGTAATGGTATAAGCCCACTGGCAATGTTGAATGTGAAATGATCAGCTTGTTAACTGATTTGAGCCGAAACGTCCTTCTGCGTACTGCGACTACTGATCTGGTGCTGCTGTGTAATTAGAAAGCTGCAAATGAAGGGACCCAAATCTGAGTACAGGAAGGATTGGTTCTCTGCATACCAAAGGCGATCGGCATGCTGCAGTATTTATTTTTAAATTTGTTTATTGACATTTACAGACAAAAAGTGGTTGCTGTAGTCAAGCAGACAGTGATAGTTGTATAGTACATGTTAGGCGCTTGACCGAATGCAACCAAAGGAACATAGCATAACGAAAAAACAAAACAAAACAACTACAGTAAGCTAATTCTCCAGGCATGTGAACTATGCTTGGATACTGAGCAAGTATGCAATAGGTATAATGGCGGAAACACATCAAGATTCTGCAAGGATAACATGGTGAAAATTTAACTTAATCAAAATCTGGTTTGGAAGGGGGGTAGAGGTGTCAGGAGCTTACAGTCTTACATAATTAACACACTTAAATGTTAAATGTTAAAGGTATTTGTACTGCACACCGTCACCAACGGGGTTGGTCCTCAGGCGCTCTGGTGGATCTGCAAACGAGAAGGTGGTATGGTGAAGCGGGAGTAGGATAGTGAGTAGAGTGCTGTTCTGTTGGCAGCTTCAATTCGGTATACATCGGGTGCTGAGCTTTGGTGTAAGTATCGGATCGATGTCAGTCCTCATGTGCTCTTGGTGTGGCTTATGTGTTGTTGCAGTGTTGGGAAGTGCATGCGTGTTGTTGTGCGAGAGATGGTTTTGTGAGATTTTTGAGTGAGATAAGCCTGAAGAAATGCTGAGTTTTTTGTTAGTGGGTTATATGAAGTTTAACATGCTAACATTCATAAATTCGTCCGAGTGTGGCGCTCGCCAATCCTCCCAATCTCATCAGGGTGGGCTAAGGGGTTACGCCTGGCAGGGTTTTAGGTTTGTGGGAGGCGCTCCCTGTGCTGTTCTAACACGCTCTGTAAGTTCTAATTGCCCCTCGTCGTTCTATTCTAGTGAGCTCTGTAGGAGTTCTAATGCTGATGGATTGATTAGTGGTGTTTGGGTGTCTATTCTCCTACTTGGGTGCTGGAGCTGGTGCTGTGGTCTCCTCTCACAAACTTTATATCTAAATGTGTCTGCTGGGGGTTTTTGGTTATGGTACGGCTGGGAGGCAGAGGATGAGTCGTTTAAGGGCTTTCGTCTCGGTCTGAGTATGTGATCAGTCTATGGTGATGTCCTTTTGTGGCTATTTCCCATAATATCTTATGGTCTGTCGTGGGGTCCGTTCTTTGGGTTCTGTATATGTCCATTTTGGGTGTGACCGAGGTTGGTGTTATTTTCATTGCTGTTTAACGGGTGGGCATTCTAGTGCATCGCTGTTGTAGTTACGCTGTGAAGAGAGCCATGATTTGAGTAGGTTCCTGAATGCTAAGTGGTTTGTTGTGTTCCATATATTCTTAGGTAGGTCGGTTCCTGGTGAGAGAAAGAGGATCCTCTGAGTTTTCTTCTTTTATAGGGTTTTGGTTCCAGGCGGATGTCAGTGCTTGATCTCAGTATTCTTGTTGGTTGAATTAGGCATAGTTTATCGCTTAGGAATTATGCGTCTTGTTTGTGTATTGCTCTGTGCGTGATGCACAAGGACTTGAACTTTATTCGCTGTTTTAATGGTAGCCAGCGTAGTATCTTTAGCACGGGTGTGATGTGTCCTCTTCTGGGTAGCTTGAGGAGGAGTCTGGCTGCCGCATTTTGTATGCGTTGTAGTTTTTTTAGAAGTCGTTCGGGCATGCCCAGGTATAGGCTATTGGCGTAATCTACTGTAGACATGATCAGTGTAAGTGATGGTAAGTGTTTTGTTGGCGAACGAGAGGAACGGTAGGATCCTTTTTGCTGCTCGCAGGAGGAAGAACCATTTCTTGAGTAGAGCGTTTACTTGTGGCTCTAGAGTGAGGTTGTTATCCATCAGGACCCCTAGGTTTTTTATACTTGATGATGGTGCTGGTGTGGTGCCGAGCTCTCTTGGCCAGGGGATGTAGCTGATGTCTCCTCCCTTTTTTGAAAAAATCATTATCTCTGTTTTGCCTGGATTGATTTTGAGGTGATTGAGGTTCATCCAGTTGAATATATCACAAAGGCAATTCTCTAGTGTAGTGATGATGGGGTGTTCATGGGGGCTTATTGTCTGATGGGGGGAACGTATCATAAACAAACACTTTCCATAAATTATAGGAGTCCCCAGGGGTGTTGTCTAGACAGTACAATGATCTAGCCCACACTTTTGTCTCAGCTTCGCGCCAGGTTTCAAGGTCCTCGTACCACTGTTGGTATTGTGGGCCCCGGTGACTTCCAGGACATAGCAATGCAGTGTTTAGCAAGTATACAAGTCAAATCCATACATTTAATAATGTGTTTGTGTTAGCTATTCATGGGATATGCGCCGAGAAGCCATTCCTTCCGGTCCCAATTGTATCTAACAATGCCTGCCCTTCTGCACTTTGTTCAATGCACAACCAGCATCGTAACACAAAAAGTGGGGGCCCCCCTACGAGCCATGCTGAGGGCACCCCCCCACCCTCAAGCTCAGCCACAAAGCATAGGCTGCACCACCCTCCGGGCATGCCCAGACCACCATGCATGTACAATGCGCATGCTGATCATGTTGCTGCAGGGAAATGCCCCGCACTGCACTAGGCAAAAGTTGGATGTATGTGTTTTAATCACACCTTAAATCTTTCACCGAGCATAGAAACAAGGGGGCTGTGCCTGGTTCCTGAGTCCTGGCACCCAAATGTACCAGCCCATTCTTTATTATGCACAGTTATGATACCATAAGGAAACATGTTCATGCTGGCTCTGCTGGTATCCCCATGTATGAGAATTCTCTTGTTGGCTTTGCCCTTAATGTCAGTAAAACTCTCCACCCACAGGAAGAAAACATGTTACTGCTTCTGCAGAAAATTGCTTGCCCAAACCCCGCACCACCATGTTGACTTTGCCTTCAATGCCAGTAAAACAGGCAATGCCACAGTCAGAAATCATGTACTTGCTGACTGCACAAGTGCCCCTAAGGTTCCCATGTAAGAACGCACATCATGTTGGCCTTACCCCTTATGTGAGTAATAAATGCAATGCCAAAGGAAGAAAATGCCCAGTCTGTCTGTCTACTCATGTAATAAGACATCATGTAATAATATGCAATGCTTGCTTAATCATGGATGGATGTCCATTAAAAAATGGCATGCCACAGTAAGAAATGGCTAGGCTGCCTGCACCCAAATGCCACTCTAGCCAGGTAATAACTTATCATGCTTGAAGCTTGCCTTTTTATGGATGGATGCCCAAAAATGCACCAGCCCCTGCAACCCACCAACCCCTTCCCTTCCTGCCACCAAATCCCACCATTCACCGCCCACCCTCCAAAATCAGTCATCCCAGCAAAAACTCACGCACGCAGGGAATGAATTGGGCCAGAACAAGACGGAGCTGTGCTTCGATAAGAACTGTCTTGCCGGAGCACCATTCAGTATAGGTTATGTGCACAACACCAATATGTTACAACTGTTATATTTTTTTTTTATTTAATACACGGCTACTGATAACGAGTGTCTTTTTATTGATGGGATTTTAAGTGTTTCAAGGACTGTATGCTACACCGTTTATTCTCACTACTCTAAAGCACATTACACTGGCAATATTACACTTGGGTTCAATATTATGTATCAGACACTAGAACTGCTATATTCTGGATCTGTGGATTGTGATGATATGACTCTATGTTACGGGATGTCATCCCCGTTCGTGGCGGTCAATTAACAAGCAACTGCATTCTGGGTGTTGTAGTGTGTGTTGTTTTTAATCAAGTACACGTTTCTAATGACCATCCCAGAATAAGAAGAGTTAAAATAAAGTCACTCGATAATGTTATTAGTGCGCCAAACACCTATGCAGAGATACAAAGCTTTGACCTTTGGCAGGGTTGATACAGAGTACTAGTTAATTGGGTAATAGTTACTACTATTACAGCACTCAGAAGGAGTACTCCTACATGAAACACTGCATACACATCGTATCTTTAATAATATTTAGGTGTTCACAGAGAATTTCGTTTGTTTATTGCGCTATATAAATAGCCTTTACGAGATTACCACACAGCCGACCAGTTCTTTACCCGTGTGGCGGTAGAATGTCCATTTACACACAGAAAAGTGTCAATTTTGTCAAACCGTCGTGCTGCTTTTGCAAGCGGTGCTTTTCCGCACAAAACAATCGCCACGTCATCATCACTACAGAGCCCATTATTCTGGGGCCACCACACGTCTGTTATGTCCTGTCTCCGCACCTCGGCATGAGGGGAGACAGAACGTGCAGGGGCTTATCAGTAGGCCGCAGTGGCGCAGCTCCAGCGGGAGCGAAATGAGAAAGGCCACACTCTGTTCGTCACTGTGCCCGGAACTGCTCCCCGTCCGCGGGGGCGGGCCTTTCATTGAGACGCCCTGCGTCACCACGTTGCGGGACGCAGGGCGGATATAACATTCCTCCTTTATTTTAACTTAACTTAACATTTGAACAAAACATATCAAATACCGTTATGCAGACACTTAAACTATAAAAACCCCAGGTGCCTCCCCTCTTACAGTTCTAATGGGGCAGACTTCCACACATAGTCTTTGAGCCGAGCGGGCGGCTTGGTGGCAGTTCTTAAACCATACCGCCCCCTTCTGGCGCTGGGCCCCACTGTCTCACGGGGCGCCTCACTTTCCATGTCCGGCTCACCCATGTCCGGTTCGCTCCACTGCTCCCACATCCTGTCACCCACTTCTACCTCCTCCTGAAGGTGAGCGGGGTCTCCTTCGTTCGACTGGGGTTCTTCATCTTCTTGGTGACACTCGCCATCACTCCACAAGTTGCGTGGCACCGCATTGAACCACGACGCATTTCGTGTCACCTGTTGGCGTCCTCTCTTTACAGTTATCATAGTCCCTTGTTTCTCACTGACAGTCCATGGGAACAAATCGTAGTGGGAGTCTAGTTTGGACCTTGTCGGATTCCGCAGCATGACCACCTGGTTGCCCACCTGGTGGTCGGATGGCTTCGACCTCCTCTTGGCACTCATGTGTGCATTGGCCCCCGTTCTCCTTCTTTCGGTGCGCTCCTTGTCAAAACGGCCCAGGCTCCTGCTGGGGTGATGTGGAATGGAAGACTTTATGACGGTGCCAAACATGAGGTCGGCTGGCGGGACACCCGTCGTGCTGTGAGGGGTGACCCGGTAGTTTTGCAGAAAACGGTAGAGGTCGACCTTCCACGGGCTGGCCTTTGCTCTTGATAGCCTCAGCACTTTGTTGAGTGTCCTCATAAACCGTTCTACATCCCCATTCGCCTGGGGCCACCTTGGCATGATGTAATGGTACCTTATGTTTAGTTCCTGCAGGTATTGTTTGAACTCCTCCCCTTGGAATGGTGCGCCGTTATCACTCTTGATTCGTGTGGGTAGTCCATGCGTTGCGAACATCTTCTCCATGGGGGGAATTACCACTTCTGCTGCCGTGGATTCAACTACCTCCACTTCAGGATATCGGGAGTGATCGTCAATGGCCACCAGGAGGTAGAGGCTTTCTTGTAGTGTGCAAAAGTCGATGCTGATTGCATCCCATCTGCCAAGGCCACGTTCTGCTGACTGGATCGGTTCTGGATCCGGTGGAGCTCCCGTTATCTGGCAGGGTAGACAGGTGTTTATTAGCCTTTCGACCTTCCCGTCTATCTGTGGAAACCACACTTGGTGCCAGATTCGAGCCTTCGTCCGGGCCATCCCTTGGTGGCCTTCATGGGCTAATGCCACTATTCTGTCCTGGAGGCTCGACGGGATGACAATGCGATTTCCCCTGAGCAGCAGTCCTTGTTCTGTGATCGACAGGTCCTGTCGTAAGCTGAACATCCCCGTGAGGAACGCCTTTGCTTCCGCTGTCCTGTTGTGGGTGTTCTTCATGAAGGACTTCCAATCGCCTGAGATGATGGCATCCTTCACCAGGTCGCAGCACGGGTCCTTGTGTGTTTCCAATTCAATGTCCTTGATGCTGACAGCCTTTGGCCTCATGGCCCACACAACCTGGCAGATATGTTCCTCGGTCTTTTCGGCTACTTGGACTTCTTGTGGAGTCGCTGCTCGAGGGTGTCTTGAGAGGAAGTCCGCTGGGTTTCCACTTCCCGGCTGATAGGCCAATTCAAAATTGTACTGCTGGAGGTGCAACAGCCAATTGGCTATATTATCCGGCGGGTGAGAGGATGTGCCCATGAAGATAGGCAACAGAGGTTTGTGATCCGTAACTGCCGTGAATCTTCTGCCATAGAGATAGAGGTGGAAATGACGACACCCCCACAGTACGGCAATTGCCTCCTTCTCAATGTGCGAGTATCGCTGCTCTGTCATTGTGAGGGCTCTTGACGCGTATGCAATGGGCCTCTTCTCCCCTTCTTTGGTGACCTGCATGAGGATGGGCCCTAGGCCGACAAGGCTCGCATCCACAAATAGTTCAGTTGGGAGCTCAGTGTCGTAGTAGGCCATCTTTTTTTCGATGGACAGCGACTCTTTGATGTTTTCAAAAGCCTCCTGACACGCTTGCCCCCATTCCCACTTTGTGTTAAGCTCGGTAAATTCTTGCAGGGGTTCAGAGAGAGTGGCAAAGTTACGGATGAAACTCCCACAGTATGTGGCCATCCCCAGGAAGCTGCGCACTTCGGTAGGTGTCATCGGCGGACTCGCAGCCTGTATGTCGGCAAACTTCTGGGGGTCCGGGGAGATGCCAGTGCTGCTGAACTTGTAGCCAAAGAAAGATATTTCCGTTTTGAAGAATTCACATTTTTCTTTGTGAATAGTTAACCCAGCGTCTTCTAGTCTGCCCAGGAGCGTCTGCAGTCTCCTCAGGTGTTCTTCTCTGTCCTGAGCATGGATCAGGATATCGTCACTCACATTTAGGTCCTGGATGACCTCCTGAATAGTCTGTTGGAAAACTTCGGCAGCCGACGAGATCCCAAAGCTTAGACGTTTATATCTCCGTAAGCCCAGGTGTGTCGAGAAAGTGGTTATGTATCGAGAGTCGTTATGCAGCTTGAGCTAGTGGTATCCTGCTTTCAGATCAACTTTGGAGAAGACTCGTGACCCGGTGAGGTCAGCCATGATTTTGTCAAGCGTAGGTGTGATGTGGCACTCCCGCTTGATTGCAGTGTTCGGTAGACGCATGTCTATACAAATCCGGACTTTTCCCGGCTGTTTGGGTTTTTTTGTGACCACCATCGGGGAAACCCATGGTGTCGGCCCAGTTACCTCTTCTATTATGCCTGCTTTTTCCAAAGCTTTAAGTTCTTTCTCCACTTATTCACGCATGTGGAACGGGGTTCTCCTGTGTCTTACGGCCTTTGGCTGGACCGACTCGTCTATGTGGAGCTTGATTGTCTTTCCTTTCAAACACCCTATCCCGTTTTGTAGGTTGGGATACTGTGACAGGATCTTCTCGACCTCTTGTGCTTCCTTCACGTGACAGACGAACTTGACTAGCCTTAGGTCTTCAGCCGTATCCCCACTCAGAAGGCATTCGATCCCCGCATTTACGATGTAGATTTTTGACGGTAGCTTGTTTTCGCCATGGCTGAGGGTGGTGCGGAATCTGCCAACCACCGGTAGGGGCTTCCTACAGCCATACGCAAACAGTAAAGTGTCTGTGTTCTTCAGATCTGGTTGTGGTTGCAGTGTTTGGAATGTGCTTGTGGGCATAACCTTTACGGACGCTCCCGTGTCAATGGTCATCCATACCTGCTGGTTTTGGAGAGTGACCTGGCATTTGCGCCTCCGGAGCCTTTTTTTTTGTGTTGCATGTCCCTGATCCATGGCTGATACCAGGTAGACTTTTCTCCCTTTTTTCCACTGTTCCCTGCCGGATTCATGTTGGGTCCCTGTGACATCATCCCCTTCTTCCTCAGTCGAAGAGTTTGTCGTTTCGACTCGCCTTGCATTGGCTTGCTTCTTTTTCTTGGTCCCGCTCTGGGGAATATTCAGGAGCGGCAGTGGGGTGCCCGATGACCGGCACACCTTAGCATAGTGGTCCTTTCTGCCACATGCCCCACATGTTGTTCCTTGCGCGGGGCAGTTTCGCCGTCCATGTTGCGGTCCGCCACACCATCCACATTCCGTGGGTCCCTGGATTCGTGGCTGCCACCTAGCTTGTGCGTAGTTGCCGCCAGCCTCATCCCTTGTGGACTGTCTGTTGGTGACATGGGCCACCATTGCTGTCGTGAGGGCAGGCTGTAGTTTTTGAAGAGTCGCCCCCATGTTGGCGGCCCTAGTATGTGCCAGTTCCCTTTGATGATCCAATTCCAGAATGCGTGTTAGAGAGATGCCCTTCTCACTCAGTACCATCCTTCTCAGTTTCTCCGAATGGATGCCGTTGATGAGCTGTCTCCGGATTTCTTTCTCGACGTTCATGAACTCACACGATATTGCCAGCTTCCTCACTCGGGTATGGTAGGCATCCTAGGTCTCCTCTTCTGCCTGAATGGTGGTGCAGAATATAAAACTTTCATAATCAGGGTTGAGCTGTGGGAGAAAATGAGCCATCAGGGCATCCTTCGCTTGCTGGTAGATGTCCTGGCCATCATCAATGGTTAGCGAGTTACAGATACATAGTACCTCGTCCCCCACGTTTAGCAACAGCTGCAATCTCATCTTCCTGTCAGTGGTTATGTCCTTGCATTCCATCTCCATTTCGAATTTTTGGATCCATAGCTGCCACCGGGGGCCAACTGATGATGGGTCCGTAAATGGATCAAACGGCTGAATCATTGCAGAGGAGTTCCCTTGTGGGCGAGCTTGTGGTGATGACATTGACAGATTGGCCGCCATTCTAGAAGGCGTGCCGGGCCTGGGGGTGGACGTGCTGGTCGCCATGGCAGGGCCTCACTGTGTCTTAATGGGGTATGCACGCCTCACCTTAATGCCTGTCCTCAGGTGACTGTGCCCCTCCGTGGTTGAAAGTCTCAAACTATGGTGGATGGGCAGCTGCGTCGATCCAGGCGCTCACCATGTGTAGTAGCCTTGAACACATGAATATGGAGCAAGTGTGAAGGCCTCCCACGCTGTGCCGTGGCGCCTCTGACTCCTGGAAGTTAATGGGTGGTTGTTGCACTTCACTATGGGTGTCCTTAGGGAGTGTGTCCCCTCTAGCCGACGGTGGCCCGTGTTGAAGATCAGCTCGATTGGCATGGAAGAAGGAGAGAGGAAGAGAGAAATGTATATATTTTTTTTTCCTGGGTGGGGGTTTTGTGTGCCCACCCACGGGTGTCCAAAAATTTTGCATGTCGCCGTGAGTCAGCAACAGCTGGCAGAGCGTCGAGCACGTGTGCTGGGTTCTGTTTCCCTCATCGCCATTGTTATGTCCTGTCTCCGCGCCTTGGCACGAGGGGAGACAGAACGTGCAGGGCCTTATCAGTAGGCCGCAGTGGCGCAGCTCCAGCAGGAGCGAAATGAGACACGCCACACTCTGTTCGTCACTGTGCCTGGAACTGCTCCCCATCTGCGGGGGCGGGGCTTTTATTGAGACGCCCTGCGTCGCCGCGTTACGGGACGCAGGGCGGATATAACAACGTCCAGCCATAAAGTGGATGGAAATGTGCGCACTCCTGAAATAGTGCAGTGAATTTAACAAGCATCACACATATTCCTTGTATGTTTAATCAAGTGGAAAAAATGTTGTGGGCCACAGACAGACAATCTGCGTTTGAAAGGTTACGCTCTGCATGCAAACGTTACCAACTGGTGCAGCGGCGTTGAAAATTCCCTGCAAATGCCAAACTAATTAGCAAAGTTGGGTTGAAAATGCTGTAAACAACTGAAGTTATTTTTCATTCAGCAAGCACCCACATATATTTAAATTAAAGTATATGTTTTCTTACCTGCTGCCAAGCCGAGGGATTCCTCTCCCAGACAGGCATCCGGCCGAGCTCCCTGCGTGGCGCTATGTTGGCAAAAACAAGGAAGCAGAGGCTCTCCCTGCTTCCTTGTTCCTGACATGTGCAAAGGAGCCAAGGCACCTCCATAACAAAGAAACATTGTGGTTGCACCGCGGGAATGGATCTTTCATCCCGCAGTACAACCGGAACATTTCTGAAGTAAATCATTTCTTTCAGAAGTCGAGCTCTGACTTGTGAAAGAAACGATTTCTTTCAGAAGCCTCTGGAGGCAGGACTCTCCCCATGGACATGACAGAGTGGGGCTCCCTGCACCCCAGGGGCTGCAGGGCTCCCATGACACCAGTGTGTGGGACCAAAACCCTTGCATCTTTATACAATAACAGAACATGTGGATTAGGTCTGCGCCACCCTGGTGGCACCAAGGGCAGACCGGGTGCTTGCCTTTATTGAATATGGCCACTCTACTGGTGTCATATATGCATGATGGAGCACATTCATTTGGATTAGTTTGAAGCGAGTGTTTTGGGATACATTTCTAGGAAAACGAAGTATCCATTCCCACTCCAGCTACTTAATAGTAGTTTCCAACTCTGAAACCCATAGCAGTTTCAACTTAGAGCCCTGTGGGTTAGGCTGATTCGACAGGCAATGGTATAATCTGGACACAGGCTGCCAGCCATCTTCCAGGGTGCACATTAATGTTAAAAGTTCAGTTTCTTCTAGCTCAGCAGTCCACCCGCTCCACTTACGTCTAGCCACCACCACCACTTTCATGTACTCTCAAAAATTGCCCTTTGGGCAGACCGGTTTGTTGGGTTAGGTTATCCAGATCTCTAAATTTACCGTTTTCAAACATGTCTCCCCTAGTAGCAACTCCCCATTCTTCCCAGCGTCTTGCAACCGCAAGGTCATCCCTGTTCTTACACACGTCAGCCACTATTGTGATATTAGGCGAGTAAGAAATGCAATATGAAGCAGCCTCAGCGTTCTTAGCCATATCTTCCTCCCAGTTCCACAAGTAATGGTAAAGATTTCAAGCAGCTGGTCGGGAGCCACAGCATGTCTTTAAGGCAAGCAGGAGCTACCAATTGCTGCAGTAGCAGCATTTCAGACGTAATATCACTTGATAGCCATTTTGTTACAAATCTAAGTTGTGCCGCCAAGTAATAAAGTTCCAGCTTCGGTAGCTACACACCTCTTTCCTTGTGAGGCAAGCACAATATTTTACGGGCTATCTTGTGTCGGGCTGGGCCCCATAAAAATCTTCTAAGCAGTGTGTCTAATAGCCGGAAGAAGGGGGCTTTGATATCGTAATGGGAATTGGTGAAGTAGTACAGAAATCTGGGGAGGACAATAATCTTTATGATTGCTATTCTGCCCATAAACGAAAGTGGCAAATGGGGCCAAAAGGTCATAGATTTTTTAAGGCCCTTTACCACCACAAAGGTGTTACGAGTGTGTGTGTCTTCGGGTGTGTGCATGATTTGTACGCCCAGGTATCTAAAGGAGCTTGTTTCCCAAGGGAGCCCCAGTTCCGGTAGAGCTGTTTCATTCACCCCACATAGACCTGCCAAAGGAAAAAGACAAGACTTCCTTCTATTGAAGGAGATCCCTGAAAGTGTAGCAAAATTGTCCAGTACGTTCAAAACTATTGGCAGGTTGTGTTGCAGTTCACACATCTAGAACAGAACATCATCCGCATATAATGATATTAGGTGTCTAGAACCACCAACCATGATACCTGCCTCCAAGTATTCCTGGCGTAGATAGACCGCCAGGGGCTCCAGGGCCAATATATACAGCATGGGTGACAGCGGGCATCCTTGGTGTGTCCCACGTTAGATGTCCCACACTTCAGATACTTGCCTACCAGACTTGACCCTGGCAGTCGGCTAGGAGTACAGCAGCTTTACCGAGTGAATAAAACTCACATCAAACCCAAAGCTATGCAGCACTGCAAACAACCATTCCAGGTAGAGAGAATCAAAAGCCTTGGTCGCGTCCAATGACGCCACCACATGTTGCTCTGGAAAGGTGTTAGTCTGTGCAATAATGTGTTGTAGCCTACAGAGGTTCAGAGTAGTGCTACGGCCAGGGACAAACCCATTCTGATCAGTGTGTAGCAGGTCTGTAATAACTCTACGGAGCCGTCCCGCTAGTATTGTGGTCAGCATTTTCATATCATAATTCAGCATGGCTAGGGGGTGGTAAGATTCATATCTATCTATTGGTTTCCCTGGTTTAGGTATGGGGATTACCAAGGTTGCTTTCATGCTAGCTGGGAGTACACCTTTAGTGTAGGCTTCTTCATAAACCTTCAGCAACACTGGGGTTAGCGTTGGGCAATATGTTTTTTAGAATTCAGTGGGGAGTCCATCGCTGCCAGGCGTTTTACTCGTAGAAAGCGAGGCAATTGCTTCGCTCACCTCCTCCAAAGTGATAGGCTGGTCTAGAAGGGATTGCTGAATGACCATGAGTCCCGGAAGTGCAATAAGGGAAAGGGCCTCCATCACATCCCCGGAGGGTACCTGTTCATTGTGACTATATAGTTGGGAGCAGTACGCAGTGAAGATACCATTAATCTCAAGTTTCGATCTCCATGGGGCCCCGCTTTAGTCACATAGTAAAGTGGTCAGAGGCCTGGGGTGTTCACGTTTGCAAAGCCACGACAAGAGACTTCCTGGTTTGTCCCCCTTGGCGTGTGCCCTAGTGCTTTGTATAACATAGTCGAATATAGATAACCTCTATCACACTTCAAGGCAGCAGGATCAGACTTAGCTAGTGTCTCTTCTTTGGACCGCAGACCCGTGTGTCAGGCCTCCAAATTGCAGATTTCTTCTTCCATAGCTTCCAACTTCTCCCTCAGTCTCATAGGGATGCCCCCAGCACTGGCTATAATTTCTCCTCTGGTCACCACCTTCATGGTTTCCCAGCTAGTGCCCCACTCCTCCACACTGCCTATGTTATGCTCTAAAAATTCAAACAGCAAGGTTTGTAACTTGTTTTTAAAAATGTGGTCAGTCAAGGCGCAGCAGGCATGAGCCACACATAGAGTGGGGGTCTAGAGCTCCTAATGTTTCATGTGATCACCAAAGGGGAGTAGTCAGATATCGTACAGCCCAAATAATCAGTGCCACAGATGTCAGTCATCTGGTGCAGCCCAACAAACATATAGTCAATCCTAGTATGCAAAGCATGCAGGGAGGAGTAAAAGGAGTAACCCTTGACCTCTGGTTGTAGTTCCCTCCAGACGTCTCCTAAATCTAAGTTTGTCATTGCAGCATTCGGTGTGGCCGATGCAGATGGTGCTCCTCCCCCGGGGTGGGTGGGGGGATATGTCAAGCACAATGTCCCTAACACAATTAAAGTCACCCCCAGATGAAGAAACATTCATGTTGATGTGCAATCCGAGCACAAAGTGTATGGACATGAGAAATGGGATGTTATGGTTCGGAGAATATGAGTTAACTATACACACTTCAATGTGGTCTAGGTAACCTCTTAGGATCAAGTATCACACTTCCTTATCTTTGTTCACCTCTAACATGTGACAATACCAGTAACACACTGCATCCACTAGTGTACCTTCTGCCTCCAAACTTGCATTCATCTTTCAGATCTCTTCTAAATATTCATGTGTTTTTGGAGAACTGGTGGTTTTCGTGACCATAAACTGTTGTTGGAGTGAGTCATTTAGACTGGATTGATGTTGAAGCCTTCCAGTGACGGTTTCATTAGTCACTCCAACCCAGTTCTGTAGAGCATGTACACAAAGTGAGTTAGAATATCAATGCAAATTAGAATTTTCCTCAAATATGTATTGTTTTCTTTTGTTTATTTAATGAAGTTTGCAGAAGAAGGTGTCTCAACAGGGCCTTCTGTTACGGAGATCCCTGGGTCTGTGAGAAAATCTTACTTGTAGTTCCAAAACGTGGGTTTGTGAGAAATTCTTACTGTTATTTCATAAAAGTGGTTATTTTGATTTCTATCTGCTAGACCAGGGTCTTGACAGTCTTAGCCTGCTGCTCATCCACTTGCCTTCATGCCGGCTGCTACACAGAACCTTTCAGTAAATATATCACACTAGCTGTTCCTGGCGTAACATACACCGTTCTCGCATATCTTAAAGATCAATGTCGGTCGGTAATTCATAGGGTCATTTCTATCCCCCCTTCTTAAATATCAGAATTACCACCGACTGATTCCAGGAAGTTGTAGGTTTCTGTGACTTAATGGTCATTGAAAAGGCTAAATGTATCAGATGGGATGAGAGGCATGCGCGGTACAAGAATAGTATCTAAGTTCAATCGATCACACAAGACTCTATGATGTGTCTTTGTAGACGCGTAATTGTCAACCTTGTTCAATTGCAGAGGCCCTGTGATGGCATAAGATTGCGTAGTAAAATAATTACAGCAGCTACTTTCAGTTTTAGCTTGTGAGGGGGGATTCGTCCTACAGCTTTTGGCTCTTTAGAGACTGAAACGTTGAGCCGATAATTAACTGTTGATTGACAATGGAACCGCTGTGCCCTGTGTGACGAGAAGTGGGGGTGGAAAGAAGTAACTTTGATATTGATATTGATATTTTATTTCTATTGCGCTCGTACACAAGTGTTTCAGAGTGCGATAAGGCAAGGGAGGGGAGCAGGGGAGAACATAACAACGATCTTACTAGGCCCAGTGACATTAAGAACGCGCAAGTGCATGGGAGATGGAAAGGGAGAAGTGCATGGAAGGGGGGCGAAGTGCAAGAGTAAAGAAGAAACAGATAAATAATAATATTAAATACATTAATGAATTAATTATAAAGGCAACAAACAGTGGTAGTGCAGCCAGCAAGTGGCAAGTGCTGGGTTTAAGGCAGCAGACAGGGTAGGTCTGATAAGTGCAGGAAGAAAAAAAGGGGGGGCGCTGTATGGGTACAGATACAGACCCCAGTGCAAGTGGTGGCCCGGAAGCAGTGCGGGAGGGTGGCAGGGTGAGCAGGTACCTGGGTCCGGAGGACAGAGGGTGGCCAGGTGCACGGTGCCGAGAGAGAACAGATCAGCAGTGGAGAATGGGGTGAAGGCAGAAGCGAAGAGAAAGTTCTTGAGGTGCTTCCGGAACCGGAGATGGTTCTCCTCAAGTTTCAGAGTGGCAGGGAGGCTGTTCCAAAGCGAAGCCCCAGGCGAAGACAGAGATCTACCCCCAGCTCGTTTCTTTGAAAAACGACTGACACTGAGGGGGTTAGAGGTAGAGAAGCGAAGAGCTCGAGAGGGGAGCTATTTACAGAGGGATAGCTGAAGATATTTTGGACCCAGGCCCCAGAAAGCTGTGTGGACAATGCAGAGGGTTTTGAATGTAATCCTTACATCCACTGGGAGCCAATGGAGCAATTTCAGAGCTGGAGAGATACGATCCCAGGGCTTGAGGCCAAGGACAAGTCTCGCAGTCCTGTTCTGGATTGGTTGCAGAGGGCGGAGAGTAGAGGCAGGTAGATTTAGAAAGAGGCTGTTACAATAGTCCAACCTAGAGAGAACCAGAGCTTGGGAGACAGTGAGCTTCTGGGGGAAGGAGAGGAAAGGCAGAGTACCTCTGAGGAGGTGCAGTAGGAAGTTTGACTTTTTAGAGACGTCAGAGAGGACCCCAAGGTCCTTAGCCTCGCAGGTGGGGTTAGGAGGAGAGTCAAGGGAGGATAGCCAGAGAATGAGGGGAAAGGATGGTGAAGGTGTGCCGATGAGAAGGATCTCTGTCTTGTTGGCGTTCAGACAAAGATCGTTGGCGGCACATCAATCTTGAGTGGCCAATCTTGAATGGCAGTTTGGCAATCAGAGATGAGAGAAGGAGAGGTGGTGGCTGAGGGCAGCCTGAAAATGACAAAAGAAGCTCATCAGAACCAAAATGCATGGGAAATTCATGTTAGGCAGGAATTATCCCAGAGGGGCTTCAAGTGAAGAATATTCCAAGGGTGTTCACAGACAACCCCAAATGTAAGAAAAATTTCAGCGGGGTTGGGAATGAGTGCAGCAGCGATTGGCTTATCCTTGTTATAGATACAGCCGATGAGGAATGTAAAAAGCAGGGCAAGGAACTAATGGAGTTAGAGAAGAAATTCATGGAGAATCTCATGATACAGGATGCTAAGAAGAAATTGGAGCAATTAGAGGAGGAAATTGCCAAATTCAAATTGATCACCATTGAAAGAAAGGTTCTGAAATTTAAAAAAGATCTACAGAACTATGGAAAAGACAAAACATACCCATATAAAGGGGCCACTTTATGTGTAATAAGCGCAACACTCGCACGGCTCGATATTGATCGGCACGCAGCACCACCCTACTACAGTAGCCATTGCAGTGTGCTGCCTGCTTTTTTCTACACAGCAACACGACTGCGAGTTAAGTCAAGAACTTGTGTAGCTAACACACGTCACGTTATAATGCGTTACTTGTATGCACTTAAGCACTTTTCTTGCCCATCTCACAGGGATATACTAACATACTGGAGGGCTCACTCTATATCATATGGCCACAATAAGGGGTTCTATGTCATTTAATCACCTGCAATTTCATCCCCTGTCATTTTAACATGTACATTTGAACGAAAACGCTCCTTGTGTTTTTTGGGGGGGGGTCCCCTGGACACCCCCCACACTTATTTTTAGCTTTTCCCTACCCCCCCAAACCCTTATCCGCCCTTTCTAACCCCCCCTAACAAATTCAATGAGCATATTGGTTTTAATATACACGTTAAAATGCCAGGGGATGAAATTGCAGGCAATGAAAGGACGTCATACCCAATAAGGTTCCCCATGACTGTAGAGCCACAATTTTTGCCTGCTCTCCCTGCAACGCAGTACAAGGGTTATAACCTCTGTTTTTTAACCCTTTTTCAGTCTGTGGAAGATGTTTTAGATGAACCAACACACTCCAAGGGGATGATTCCATGATTTTGCCATAGAACTTCCAAACTGAATCAATCAAGGTGCTTCCACCCTAAAGTAATATTTCTTTGACTCTCCTTTGAACAAGACTGAGAGCAATACAGACTCACAGCCACTATAAAATTCTTTTTGTGTGGTTTTTCCTTCCATTCCTTTTGTTATCCATAGGAACTGGAGACTAGCAAATAAGACTACACTTTTCCAAGACTTTACGCAGGAGAATCGCGACCAACACATACCGTAGCAAATCTGCACATACCAGTGACCTACATGTCATAGATAGGTCCCTCCATTGCTATAATTAAGCAGCATTTATATGCCCTCTCCAATGATACTAATCTACACTGAAATCCATGCACATTTTAAACCATACACGTCTTGTAATTTATTGACAGAGATCCGTACGATCCAACCTGTTTGTCCATCCTGATGAAGGCCGACCATTTGCCAGCCATACTAAAGAGCCTATGAATTTGGCCGAAACACAGTAGTGTCGACTACCTTTTTGTATATAGTGTACATTTGCCTACACTGTCAATTGTGTACTGTTTTCTGTACTTTATGCATATGTTATTCGTTCATCAATATCCCTAGGTTATGTAAGGGATTCTACATGTTTTCCTCTATTTATTTCCAGCCAATATAACTGGACTAAAAATCTCTGGGGCAATGCATTGTCTTTGTGCTCACACTGCAACTAAGAGTAATATTTTTATTTTAGGTCAATGCAATTAATTTATTTTATTTCTTTGCATTTTTAAAGTGCTCACACACAGCCCGGGGGCATCGAGGCACTGTTACAGGCGTATGTCTCTTAGTTGCGCATTTATAATGCACTTAATACCCAGAGGTTTCTAAGCACCGACCCGGGGTTCGAACCTGTGTTGCTTCATGTCGTTTTGTTTCCAAGGCGAGCACGTTGCCGCTGAGCTATCCTCCCGGTCAATGTATGTGTGTGGTTTCAGTCACCCTGATCACTTTATTATATAGTTCTAAACCTACCTGGGTAGATCAGGGCCGAGCCAGGAGCGCTCTTTATTCTAGGAGATACAAAGAGCCTGCAGACAAGACATTCAAAAGAGGAGTACGTTTGCGAGGGAATGGTTCCATGTCATTTCATCGTGGGATGTTTTTTCGCAGGGTATTTTACCTTTATTTTGTTAAAAACCCATCAATTTTTTTTTTTGATTATTCCCCATTCCCTTTAATGTTTTATATATTCCCAAACACCCACACCCCATATATATAAAATGTTATAACCCCCCCTAAAAAATTCAATGGGGTATTGCATTAAAAAATTTGCAGTAAATAACCCCGCAAAAAAACATCCCGCGATGAAAGGACGTCGTACCGTGGGAATGATAGAGGCAGGAATCCACTCAGGAAACTCAGCAAAGATCAGGGCTACACCGCCCGACCCCGGGCCGGGTGGATCTGGGAGCAGAGAGGATCTTGTAGCCATCAGGGAGGAGAATGTCAAAGCTTGTGACAGAGCTGGCCGTGAACCATGTCTCGGTGAGACTGAGGACAACAAGGTCAAGTTCTTCCAAGAGGTGGCAGATGTCAGAGGAGTGTTTGACAGCAAAGCGAGAGTTGAGATTGGCAAGATGAAGAAGGTTGCCAGCCTTAAAGACCTTCCGGGGAGGTGGGGTACAATTCAGAGGTACACCCTGCGGAGGTGTGAAGGTAGCCCGAGGTGGAGCAGAAGAGGAGGGAAGAGAGGGCAAGGTAGCCAAGGGAGGATAGGAGGAGACAGCCAGAGATTAAAGGAAGTTAATGAGGCGAGTGAAGCGCCTATTGAAGAGGAGGAGATTAGCCTGAGGGCCTTGGACCATGACAGTGCCATTTAGGTAGACATTAATGATGACTCTCAAGGAGTCGAAGGAAGCCATGAGGACTTCCCAGCAGATGCCACCATTAATAGGAGAGGCGGAGACAGGACAGAACACAGAGATCATATGAGGGGTCCATAGACCTGGTGAAGGAACGACATAGAGGATGTCAGTGAGGGTCTGTCTGGAAGAGGTGCTAGAATAGGTATCAGCGATGGGGAAACCTGGGTTGGAGGCCAAGATATCTTTTTTAAACTTCTTCCTACCAGACTTAGTGAGAAGGGAAGGATAGTTGATAGAGAAGCAGTTGGAGTAGATAGGAGAAACAGAAAGCTCCATGGGTGAGTAGAGAGAGGAGGCAGTGGGAAGAGTATGCAAGTACAGTGGTATGGAATAGTCACTGGGCGAGCAGGTTACAATAAATGGTCAGAGATGAATGCAGAAACACACACAAGTTTGACTTTCAAAGTTAAATGCAAAACACACCCAAGTTTGATTTTCAAAGTTAAATGCTAAGGCACAGTAGGTATAGAATCACAGTATGAATCAGAAGTTAGAGGTGAGTGCAGAAATGAATGCATTTGAGAGCATAACAGGGAGAACTGTGAGAACAAGCAGAGAAGGAAGTGAAGGTCCCAAGAAGGGAAAAGGGGCAATCAGAAGGAGCGAACTAACCCATGGTGAGTGAGGTAAGAAAGTCTTGGCAGTCCCTTGATTCCCTCCCTCCACTCCCTACTAACCCACTCTCACCATCTCTCCTCCTCCTTCTCCTCCCCTCCTCTCCCTCTCATTCCCACTGCTCTTCTCTTCCTATTCCCTCCAGTTTAATTACTCTTCTTACTGGTTTGTTGATTAATTCATACTGTAATTTGCTTATACCGTTGTATTGTTTGTTTTTTGTACCAAGTTGTTCAATTGTGCAGCGCTTTGGCGTATAGCGCTATATAAACAAATAAATACAAATACAAATAATTGGTGACAGGTCTTCTGTCCCGGGCGATGGGTGCTCCCTCTCGTCTCCTGTCCTGGGTGCATGGTGATCTCTCTCGTCTCCTGTCCTGGGTGCAGGGTGCTCCCTCACGTCTCCTATCCTGGGTGCTGCTCCCTGAAGTCTCTTTTCCTGGGTGCCCGAGATCAGGAAAGGCACTCTCCAACACATCACGACACTCAGGCTGGTTTTCAAGAGACATCAGTTTATTCTTTTCAGCAGACCAGGACACGGCATACAGCATATTGAAGAAAAATCTGCAACTCCCAACTTCCCTCAGATTTCAGCCCCTTATATACTATTTTAAAAAGTGAGGTAATGCAATTATCAATATAAAACATCCTGATTCGCTTTGTTACAT
Source organism: Ambystoma mexicanum (assembly GCF_040938575.1). Taxonomy (NCBI): domain Eukaryota; kingdom Metazoa; phylum Chordata; class Amphibia; order Caudata; family Ambystomatidae; genus Ambystoma; species Ambystoma mexicanum. Next base: position 707,070,577 of record NC_090921.1, read on the forward strand.
GAAGACAACCGCTTTTCCAATCCCTGGTTGGTTGCCTTAGCTGCCTCTCAGAACAAGTTTAAACAGGTTCCACCTAGCTCATTCTACACCAGTGGACTTTCCATGAACTTCTATGAAACAATTATTCACTGACATCATCATGACTATGTACAAATCAACCATTTTGTATGCTCAAGCATCCATTTTAGAGTTGCCTGACTTGTCTTAACAAAAATGGCTGACCAAATTACAAAATGTCTGACCAACCCATCTTTACTCTTGGTACCTGCTCAGTTTTGAATCTAGTTGGTTTGATAATTTAGGGGTTTGAAGGGGGTGGGGTCTATCTCCTTTACAGTCAGTTGGGGGGGGGGAGTCTACCCCTACACACCTTAGAAAGAGACGCTATTCTGGCTCCCTCCACTTGAGGCGTGCCTTAGAAGGGAACGCTATCCATGATCCCTCCTCTCAAGGCGTGCCTTAGAAAGTAACGTCAGTCCAGCTCCCTCCATGCCTTGGACACAAAGGGAATACCTTTCCAGCTCCCTTCCCTCAGGGTGTGTCTTTCAAGGCCCCATTTGCCTGCTGCCAAGCCACCGGTGAGTGCTCTTGTATTTCTAGGTCATTTTGTTTATAAATAGCTGCCCTATCAGCACAAGTGCCTAAATTCCCTGATTCCACCCCTGACTTCCCTCCTGCAACCCTCTCTCCTTCCCTGCTTCCTGATCTCCCACCTCCCGCCTCCCGACCCGCCCACCGTGCCCCGATTGGCCAGTAGGCCGTGTTGTGTTCCATCTAGCAGTCCGTGCAAGCTCCAAGGCCCTATTTGCCTGCTGCCAAGCCTCCGGTGAGTGCTCTTGTATTTCTAGGCCATTTTGTTTTTAAATAGTTGCCCTAGCAGCACGAGTGTCTAAATTCCCTGATTCCAACCCTGACTTCCCTCCCCCAACCCTTTCTCCTTCCCTGCTTCCTGATCTCTAACCTCCCGCCTCCCGACCCGCCCACCGTGCCCCGATTGGCCAGTAGGCCGTGTTGTGTTCCATCTAGCAGCCCGTGCAAGCTCCAAGGCCCCATTTGCCTGCTGCCAAGCCTCCAGTGAGTGCTCTTGTATTTCAAGGCCATTTTGTTTGTAAATAGCTGCCCTAGCAGCACAAGTGCCTAAATTCCCTGATTCCACCCCTGACTTCCCTCCCGCAACCCTCTCTCCTTCCCTGCTTCCTGATCTCCCACCTACCGCCTCCAGACCCACCCACCGTGCCCCGATTGGCCAGTAGGCCGTGTTGTGTTCCATCTAGCAGCCTGTGCAAGCTCTAAGGCACCATTTGCCTGCTGCCAAGCCTCCGGTGAGTGCTCTTGTATTTCTAGGCCATTTTGTTTTTAAATAGCTGCCCTAGCAGCACGAGTGCCTAAATTCAATGATTCCACCCCCTGACTTCCCTCTCGCAACCCTCTCTCCTTCCCTGCTTCCTGATCTCCCACCTCCCGCCTCCCGACCCGCCCACCGTGCCCCGATTGGCCAGTAGGCCGTGTTGTGTTCCATCTAGCAGCCCGTGCAAGCTCCAAGGCCCTATTTGCCTGCTGCCAAGCCTCCGGTGAGTGCTCTTGTATTTCTAGGCCATTTTGTTTTTAAATAGCTGCCCTAGCAGCACGAGTGCCTAAATTCCCTGATTCCAACCCTGACTTCCCTCCCCCAACCCTCTCTCCTTCCCTGCTTCCTAATCGCCCACCTCCCGCCTCCCGACCCGCCCACCATGCCCCGATTGGCCAGTAGGCGTTTTGTGTTCCATCTAGCAGCCCATGCAAGCTCCAAGGCCCCATTTGCCTGCTGCCAAGCCTCCGGTGAGTGCTCTTGTATTTCAAGGCCATTTTGTTTTTAAATAGCTGCCCTAGCAGCACGAGTGACTAAATTCCCTGATTCCACCCCCTGACTTCCCTCCCGCAAACCTCTCTCCTTCCCTGCTTCCTGATCTCTAACCTCCCACCTCCCGACCCGCCCACCGTGCCCCGATTGGCCAGTAGGCCATGTTGTGTTCCATCTAGCAGCCCGTGCAAGCTCCAAGGCCCCATTTGCCTGCTGCCAAGCCTCCAGTGAGTGCTCTTGTATTTCTAGGCCATTTTGTTTTTAAATAGCTGCCCTAGCAGCACGAGTGCCTAAATTCCCTGATTCCACCCCTGACTTCCCCCCGCAACCCTCTCTCCTTCCCTGCTTCCTGATCTCCCACCTCCCGACCCGCCCACTGTGCTCCGATTGGCCAGTAGGCCGTGTTGTGTTCCATCTAGCAACCCGTGCAAGCTCCAAGGCCCTATTTGCCTGCTGCCAAGCCTCCGGTGAGTGCTCTTGTATTTCTAGGCCATTTTGTTTTTAAATAGCTGCCCTAGCAGCACGAGTGCCTAAATTCAATGATTCCACCCCCTGACTTCCCTCTTGCAACCCTCTCTCCTTCCCTGCTTCCTGATCTCCCACCTCCCGCCTCCCGACCTGCCCACCGTGCCCCGATTGGCCAGTAGGCTGTTTTGTGTTCCATCTAGCAGCCTGTGGAAGCTCCAAAGCACCATTTGCCTGCTGCCAAGCCTCCGGTGAGTGCTCTTGTATTACTAGGCCATTTTGTTTTTAAATAGCTGCCCTAGCAGCACAAGTGCCTAATTTCCCTGATTCCACTCCTTGACTTCCCTCCCGCAACCCTCTCTCCTTCCCTGCTTCCTGATCTCCCACCTCCCGCCTCCTGACCCGCCCACCGTGCCCCGATTGGCCAGTAGGCCGTGTTGTGTTCCATCTAGCAGCCCGTGCAAGCTCCAATGCCCCATTTGCCTGCTGGCAAGCCTCCGGTGAGTGCTCTTGTATTTCCAGGCCATTTTGTTTTTAAATAGCTGCCCTAGCAGCACGAGTGCCTAAATTATCTGATTCCACCCCCTGACTTCCCTCCCGCAATCCTCTCTCCTTCCCTGCTTCCTGATCTCCCACCTCCCGACCCGCCCACTGTGCCCCGATTGGCCAGTAGGCCGTGTTGTGTTCCATCTAGCAGCCCGTGCAAGCTCCAAGGCCCCATTTGCCTGCTGCCAAACCTCCGGTGAGTGCTCTTGTACTTCTAGGCCATTTTGTTTTTAAATAGCTGCCGTAGCAGCACGAGTGCCTAAATTCCCTGATTCCACCCCTGACTTCCCTCCCGCAACCCTCTCTCCTTCCCTGCTTCCTGATCTCCCACCTCCCGAACCGCCCACCGTGCCCCGATTGGCCAGTAGGCCGTGTTGTGTTCCATCTAGCAGCCCGTGCAAGCTCCAAGGCCCCATTTGTCTGCTGCCAAGCCTACGGTGAGTGCTCTTGTATTTCTAGGCCATTTTGTTTTCAAATAGCTTCCCTAGCAGCACGAGTGCCTAAATTCCCTGATTCCACCCCCTGACTTCCCTCCCGTAACCCTCTCTCCTTCCCTGCTTCCTGATCTCCTACCTCTCGCCTCCCGACCCGCCCACTGTGCCCCGATTGGCCAGTAGGCCATGTTGTGTTCTATCTAGCAGCCCGTGCAAGCTCCAAGGCCCCATTTGCCTGCTGCCAAGCCTCCGGTGAGTGCTCTTGTATTTCTAGGCCATTTTGTTTTTAAATAGCTGCCCTAGCAGCACGAGTGCCTAAATTCCCTGATTCCACCCCTGACTTCCCTCCCGCAACTCTCTCTCCTTCCCTGCTTCCTGATCTCCCACCTCCCGACCCGCCCACCGTGCCCCGATTGGCCCAGCTATCCACTACTCAGCTCATCTCTGCCCGGCAGCCCCATCGGCTAAGGACCGCAAGGCAAAGGACGGCTCCACGAAGACGGCTCCAGGTCGTATCAGCAGGTATCCGCAGGAGAAGCAAGAAGCCAGCAATAAGTAAGTGTGGCAAGGGCGGGGACAGAATCAATTACTTCTCGCTATACTACCCTACCACTCAACCTTCACCATTTCGGATGTGTGCTCATTAGCCTCTTTATACAAAGCTGAATCTAGTAGTGTCCCATTTGCCTCTCTGTGAAAGCTGAATTTAGTAGTAGAATTTAAAGTGCGCCCAATATCCTCTGTGAAAGTTGCATTTAGAAGTGTGTAGTAAATTGAATTTAGAAGTGTGCCAAATAGATGCCCTGTGAAAACTGAATTTACAAGTGTTCCCAATAGCCTCCCTGGGAAAGTTGCACTTAGCAGTGAGCCCAAGATCCTCTGTGAAAATTGATTATAGAAATGTATCCAATAGACACTCTGGAAAGTCGCATTTAGAAGTGTACCGAATAGCCTCTGTGAATGTTGCATTTAGAAGTGTGCCCAATAGACAATCTGGAAAGTTGCATTTAGAAGTGTGCCCAATAGCCTCGCTGTGAAAGTTGCATTTAGAAGTGCTCCCAATAGCCTCGCTGTGAAAGTTGCATTTAGAAGTGTACCGAATAGCCTCTGTGAATGTTGCATTTAGAAGTGTGCCCAATAGACAATCTGGAAAGTAGCATTTAGAAGTGTGCCCAATAGCCTCTCTGGAAAATTGAATTTATAAGTGTACCAAATAGACGCTCTGTGAAAACTGCATTTAGAAGTGTGCCCAATAGCATCTGTGAAAGCTGCATTTAGAGGTGCGCCCATTATCCTCTGTGAAAGTTGATTATAGAAGTGTATCCAATAGACGCTCTGTAAAAGTTACATTTAGAAGTGTGCCCAATATCCTCTGTGAAAGTTGATTATAGAAGTGTATCCAATAGACGCTCTGTGAAAGTTGCAGTTAGAAGTGTGCCCATAGACACACTGGAAAGTTGCATTTAGAAGTGTGCCCAATAGCCTCTCTGGTAAATTGAATTTTAGAAGTGTGCACAATAGCCGCGCTGTGAAAGTTGCATTTAGAAGTGTGCCCAATATCCTCTGTGAAAGTTGATTATAGAAGTGTACACAATAGACGCTCTGTAAAAGTTACATTTAGAAGTGTGCCCAATATCCTCTGTGAAAGTTGATTACAGAAGTGTATTCAATACACACTCTGGAAAGTTGCATTTAGAATTGTGCCCAATAGCCTCTGTGTAAAATTGAATTTAGAAGTGTGCCAAATAGACGCTCTGTGAAAATTGCATTTAGAAGTGTACCCAATAGCCTCTGTGAGAGTTGCATCTAGAAGCGTGCTCAATAGCCTCTCTGGTAAATTGAATTTAGAAGTGTTTCCAATAGCCTCTCTGGAAAACTGATTTTAGAAGTGCGCCCAGTAGCCTCTCTGTGGAAAATTTAATTTAGAAATGTGCCCAATAGCCTTGCTGTGAAGTTGCATTTAGAAGTGTGCCCAATACCCTCTGTGAAAGTTGATTATAGAAGTGTATCCAATAGACACTCTGGAAAGTTGCATTTAGAAGTGTGCCCAATAGCCTCTCTAGAAAATTGAATTTAGGAGTGCCCCCAATAGCCTCTCTGGAAAATTGATTTTAGAAGTGCGCCCAGTAGCCTCTCTGTGAAAGTTGACTATAGAAATGTGCCCAATAGACTTGCTATGAAAGTTGCATTTAGAAGTGTGCCCAATAGCCTCACTGTGAAAGTTGCATTTAGAAGTGTGCCCAATAGCCTCGCTGTGAAAGTTGCATTTAGAAGTGTGCCCAAGATCCTCTGTGAAAGTTGATTATAGATGTGTGTCCAATAGACGCTCTGTGAAAGTTGCATTTAGAAGTGTGCCAAATAGCCTCTCTGGAAAATTGAATTTAGAAGTGTGCCCAGTAGACGCTCTGTGAAAATTGCATTTAGAAGTGTGCCCAATAGCCTCGCTGTGAAAGTTGCATTTAGAAGTGTGCCCAAGATCCTCTGTGAAAGTTGATTATAGATGTGTGTCCAATAGACGCTCTGTGAAAGTTGCATTTAGAAGTGTGCCCAATAGCCTCTCTGGTAAATTGAATTTTAGAAGTGTGCCCAATAGCCTCGCTGTGAAAGTTGCATTTAGAAGTGTGCCTAATATCCTCTGTGAAAGTTGATTATGGAAGTGTACACAATAGACGCTCTGTGAAAGTTACATTTAGAAGTGTGCCCAATATCCTCTGTGAAAGTTGATTACAGAAGTGTATCCAATACACACTCTGGAAAGTTGCATTTAGAATTGTGCCCAATAGCCTCTCTGTAAAATTGAATTTAGAAGTGTGCCAAATAGACGCTCTGTGAAAATTGCATTTAGAAGTGTACCCAATAGCCTCTGTGAGAGTTGCATCTAGAAGCGTGCTCAATAGCCTCTCTGGTAAATTGAATTTAGAAGTGTTTCCAATAGCCTCTCTGGAAAACTGATTTTAGAAGTGCGCCCAGTAGCCTCTCTGTGGAAAATTGAATTTAGAAATGTGCCCAATAGCCTCGCTGTGAAAGTTGCATTTAGAAATGTGCCCAATACCCTCTGTGAAAGTTGATTATAGAAGTGTATCCAATAGACACTCTGGAAAGTTGCATTTAGAAGTGTGCCCAATAGCCTCTCTAGAAAATTGAATTTAGAAGTGCCCCCAATAGCCTCTCTGGAAAATTGATTTTAGAAGTGCGCCCAGTAGCCTCTCTGTGAAAGTTGACTATAGAAATGTGCCCAATAGACTTGCTATGAAAGTTGCATTTAGAAGTGTGCCCAATAGCCTCACTGTGAAAGTTGCATTTAGAAGTGTGCCCAATAGCCTCGCTGTGAAAGTTGCATTTAGAAGTGTGCCCAAGATCCTCTGTGAAAGTTGATTATAGATGTGTGTCCAATAGACGCTCTGTGAAAGTTGCATTTAGAAGTGTGCCAAATAGCCTCTCTGGAAAATTGAATTTAGAAGTGTGCCCAGTAGACGCTCTGTGAAAATTGCATTTAGAAGTGTGCCCAATAGCCTCGCTGTGAAAGTTGCATTTAGAAGTGTGCCCAAGATCCTCTGTGAAAGTTGATTATAGATGTGTGTCCAATAGACGCTCTGTGAAAGTTGCATTTAGAAGTGTGCCCAATAGCCTCTCTGGTAAATTGAATTTTAGAAGTGTGCCCAATAGCCTCGCTGTGAAAGTTGCATTTAGAAGTGTGCCTAATATCCTCTGTGAAAGTTGATTATGGAAGTGTACACAATAGACGCTCTGTGAAAGTTACATTTAGAAGTGTGCCCAATATCCTCTGTGAAAGTTGATTACAGAAGTGTATCCAATACACACTCTGGAAAGTTGCATTTAGAATTGTGCCCAATAGCCTCTCTGTAAAATTGAATTTAGAAGTGTGCCAAATAGACGCTCTGTGAAAATTGCATTTAGAAGTGTACCCAATAGCCTCTGTGAGAGTTGCATCTAGAAGCGTGCTCAATAGCCTCTCTGGTAAATTGAATTTAGAAGTGTTTCCAATAGCCTCTCTGGAAAACTGATTTTAGAAGTGCGCCCAGTAGCCTCTCTGTGGAAAATTGAATCTAGAAATGTGCCCAATAGCCTCGCTGTGAAAGTTGCATTTAGAAATGTGCCCAATACCCTCTGTGAAAGTTGATTATAGAAGTGTATCCAATAGACACTCTGGAAAGTTGCATTTAGAAGTGTGCCCAATAGCCTCTCTAGAAAATTGAATTTAGAAGTGCCCCCAATAGCCTCTCTGGAAAATTGATTTTAGAAGTGCGCCCAGTAGCCTCTCTGTGAAAGTTGACTATAGAAATGTGCCCAATAGCCTTGCTATGAAAGTTGCATTTAGAAGTGTGCCCAATAGCCTCGCTGTGAAAGTTGCATTTAGAAGTGTGCCCAATAGCCTCGCTGTGAAAATTGCATTTAGAAGTGTGCCCAAGATCCTCTGTGAAAGTTGATTATAGATGTGTGTCCAATAGACGCTCTGTGAAAGTTGCATTTAGAAGTGTGCCCAATAGGCTCTCTGGAAAATTGAATTTAGAAGCGTGCCCAGTAGACGCTCTGTGAAAATTGCATTTAGAAGTGTACCCAATAGCCTCGCTGTGAAAGTTGCATTTAGAAGTGTGCCCAATAGCCTTGCTGTGAAAGTTGCATTTAGAAGTGTGCCCAAGATCCTCTGTGAAAGTTGATTATAGAAGTGTGTCCAATAGACGCTCTGTGAAAATTGCATTTAGAAGTGTACCCAATAGCCCTCTGCCCAATAGCCTCTCTGGTAAATTGAATCTAGAAGTGTGCCCAATACCCTCTCTGTGAAAGTTGCATTTAGAAGTGTGCCCAGTAGAAGCTCTGTGAAAATTGCATTTAGAAGTGTACCCAATAGCCCTCTGCCCAATAGCCTCTCTGGAAAATTGAATTTAAAAGTGTGCCCAGTAGACGCTCTGTGAAAATTGCATTTAGAAGTGTGCCCAATAGCCTTCTGCCCAATGGCCTCTCTGGTAAACTGAATTTAGAAGTGTGCCCAATAGCCTCCTCCGTTGAGGAGAGTGAGTGTATGGAGCGGGTGAGTGTATGGAGCGGATGAGTGTATGGAGCGCTTCAGTATATGAAGATAATGAATGTGCAGAACAGATGAAGGTATAGAAAAGATGAGCTTAGAGATGAATATATAGAACACGATATTGCTGTTGATTGCGTGAACGCACAAGTGCTTAAAGCGATGAGTGCGAAGAGGGGATGAGTGCGTGGAGCGGATGAGTGCGTGGAGCCGATGAGTGCGCGGAGTGGATGAGTGTGTGGAGCGGAAGAGTGCGTGGAGCAGATGAGTGTGTGGAGCAGAGGAGTGCGTGGTGCAGATGAGTGCGAAGAGGGGATGAGTGCGTAGAGGGGATGAGTACGTAGAGGGTGATGAGTACTTTGAGGAGGATGAGTGCGTAGAGGGGGATGAGTACGTAGAGGAGACGAGTGCGTAGAGGGGATGAGTGTGTAGAGGGGACGAGTGCGAAGAGATGGTGAGTGCGCAGAGGTGGTGAGTGTGCAGAGGGGGTGAGTTTGCACAGGGGGTGAATGCACAGAGGGGGTGAATGCGCAGAGGGGGTGAATGCGCAGAGGGTGTGAGTGCGTAGAGGGGGTGAGTGCATGGAGGGGGTGAGCGCGTAGAGGGGGTGTGTGCGTAGAGGGGGTGAGTGCGTAAAACAGATGAATGCATAGTACGCGTGTGGGCATAAAGCAGACGAGTACCTGAAGCGAACAAGTGCCTGGAGCGCATAGAACTGCATGACATATATAGTCCGGTTTGGAATGCAGGGAACGTTTGAAAGAGCATATACCCCATCATATCACACCACCACGCTTACTCTCTCCTTTACATCACCACTCAACTAGAACACAGAGATACTATGACACCATTCGGTATAACTGTTCTCATACCAACATCCGCCGCTTACTCCACAACATTCTATGTAAACACTGCTGGTTTCACACCCCCAGCCAGGCGTTCTCCTCAGGCCTAATGCAGCCACATCCGTTCCGGATAAATCCCGCCAGAACGAACACATTCTCCTGATCTCTCAACCACCACACCTACCGCTAAGAAGCAGCTATTACACGAATACTGCACAAGCTGCACACATACCCGGTGCTCACATGCACCTTTTGACTCTCTCTACCTACTCTCTCTACTGATCTGAACTTCGGTTCCCAAGGGCGATCAACCTACCAGCGCCTTCAGACCATACCAATGGTATATAAGGCGCTATATAAGTGCAAAATAACATAACATAACAACAAGTTAATGGTGGCCAGGCCTAGAAAGGCTTCAGAGGTACAGCAGCTTACTTATAAAAGGACAGGCAATCGCCTCCTGTACGTGGTTTGTATTTTACGGACACTTTTTGTTCTCTGTTGTTCATTGTTTGGAGGAAGTGTCCTGGAAGGAAATGGACCCCATAACTCTAGATCGTGGAATTACATCGTTGGAAGACCCTCCGTGTTCCGTTTGTGCTGCTTTGGTCATGAGCCTTGACACCTAGTTAGCTGCAAGGCCAAATCTTTCGAAAATCCTAAAAGACTGGCTATGGAAAAACAAAGACAATTCAACAAAGCTAACCCACAGACGTAAACAAGAAAGACCAACTAGTACAAGTAAGTGGGATGTGTAATGGCCCCCTCCAGACTGCTACAAGACTAGGGAAATGGAGCAATAACGTACAAAAGGGTTTGGGCAGAGCATGCTATCGTCAGCAACACAGGCCCCCTAGTCTCCTTGTGTTCCCCTCTTACATCCACCCCCCGAATGTCTGGATCATCCCATGCCACATATTGTTACTTCCCTTCCCCCTCCTTACCTCACGCTCCGCTCAACGAGCTGTACAGAGCTCTGTTGCTTTCTTGCTCGGTTTGCGCTCTATGAATCCCCAAATACAATACAAAGGCACATTTCTCTGGCAACCAAGATATGATGATCACAACCCTTACCTAAACAAATGAGTGCCAAGCTGTCATCTCTTCTCATGGCTAGCACATTCTAGTTATCTGGCATTAATTTTTAAACAGAGTGTTTTGCATTGCTGCTTGGCGATACTAAATCCGCAGTTGGTATGAATTTATGAAATCGAATGCAAAGTTCCCCTTCTCTACAGTGTGGTACAACCCAACTGGGTTGCAAGGCAATAGCTGGTAGTCTGCCTTTATTTATTTATTTCTTTCTTTATTTCTTTCTTTCTTTCTTTCTTTCTTTCTTTCTTTCTTTATTTATTTATTTATTTATTTATGTTTGACATTTATATAACGCCCAAACACAAGGGTAGCACACCGTTTGTTGCTATCAGCAAAATAGGGGCGGGGGGGATAATACATACAGGGGAAGATGCCTCATAGTTAGTCAGTTACAGTGAGGATGCCAATCGGATTTTTCAAAGAGACAGGTTTTAACAAGTTTCTTAAATTTATTGTAAGATTGTTCATTTATAATGGAGGTCGGCAGAGTGTTCCATCGAATGGGGGCGGTAACTGCAAAGCTGGCACCTCCCGCCCTTTTACTCTCATAGCGGGGAATGTCAAGAGAGGTGCTGGAGCTGGACCTTAGGTTGTGTCTTGGTATATTCTGGTTGATGCAGTCATTAAGAAATGGCATTGCTTCTTTGTAAATGCATGTGTGTGCAAGTGTAAGTGTCTTAAAGGCAATCCGCGCTTTGATGGGCAGCCAATGGGCATCTCGTCTGGTTGCTGAAATGCAGTCACTGTGTTTTAGACCAAGAGTGGCTCGTAAGGTTTTGCTCTGTAGTAGTTGTAGTTTGGTTAGGTTAGTAGCAGATATGCCCAGGAGAACATGTGTTGGTGGTGGGAGGATAAGGGCAGTGGCACTAATGTTAGGTAATTTACATTACAAGTGTGCCCCAATTGTGGCAATGGTTCATCTTAGAGTAAGAAATGTCCATTAGTACTGATTATTCACAGACACTGAGCCCTTGCTTTATCTTTCCCTGTTTTTGTCTAGCTGATGATTCTATCGCCCATTTACCTGATGATGAACATGAGATGGCTGGTAATTCTGACTCCAAAAATAGGTGGTGATGAGTATATTCTACTTCTATGATTTAAACTTCAGGCACATAATATTAGGAAGACTATCCTGAAGAAGATGGCCTTACTTGGAATAGTCACTGAAACTGGTCGCCATCATATCAGGCTGACGGCAGTGGTCTGCGCAGTATACTGTTGAAAATCAGAGTTCCAAAAACAATACAGCCCTCTACCTGGAATTTTCCAATAAAGAGACAACACAGAGTGCATTGTGGTATGCCAAATGCAATGTAACCCAGCTTTATTGGAAGTATGCAAAGCTGATGAGAACACAAGATCAACAGCAAAGCTCTCTCTCTCAAATTCCTCTTCGTTTTGAACAGCAAACACAGTTTATATAATGTAGATGAGTCACTCTGATGTCATCATAATCACTGAGCTATGAAAACCTATCTCTACTGCTCATTGGTCCTAATTGCTAAGCTAAATATACTATATGTATGTCCCACCCAATGATTGGGTAACTCTCTATCTAATATCCCACCCATACAACATCCCATAAAAATGTATGACCTCAACATGCTTGAATATTTTTGGTAAGCTCTAAATTACTTCTATGGTGAAAAGGACATATGCTTATGGGTTAATATGCGGTTACACTCACCGTGAGCTGGCCGCATGATGACATGTTTATGTAGATGGAAGGAGAGGACAAGCATATCGCATTTGTTGTTAATTAAATAAAACAGCCCATGTTATCTCTGCCATGATGTCTCTGAGTTTCAAAGACCTTCTACTTGCCTAGCTTCCAGTAATTCTGGCCCTCCCTGTTCTTGCAACAGTAAGCGTGCCATTCTATTCTTGACACATTTATGAATAACTATCTTGTGAGTCATCCTACTTCCACCATGTTAAGATTTCATTGTGCCAATTATTTGTCTTTTTAGCCACGCCTGCGTTTCTCTGTCATGCCTGGCCAATCGCTGAGACATTAATCTGTCAACTACTTATGAAATATCCTAGTCTGCGTTGTTGTCATAACTGATTTACCTTAATGATTGAACGGTCGGTGCCCATATATTCCGTATAGGAAACTTGGTGTCCTTGGCTTTTGACATTCCTTGGAGGCAGCTATGTCCAGCCACCGCAGCATTTCCCTGAATTAAATGTATTATTTTCAATAGCGTGCTTAGCTGGGGGCCTCTCTTAAGGCTGCAGAGCTTAATTCTCTGCTGTGCTGCTGCAATTTAAAAAGGCAACTGCTTATCATGTTTTTTTCCTCTGCAGGACACATTTGCTTTGCTACCTACCGATTTCCTGATGCATGCCTGTCACATTATTTCCCTCCCTTTGTGTACGCCGCAACTTTATCTACCTACAATTTTCTGCCCTACTTGTGTAGTGAGTCCCTATCTTGTGAACACGTCTTCCTGTCACCTAACCTATTCTATTTGAAAACACAGTATTTGTGCAAGCTAATGCCTTATCTGTTCCCTACTTATGTAGCACAAAATAACTATTCTTTGTGTCAGCTGCATTTCCAGAAGAATTTAAAGTGCAGTTTCAAATGTATCCTTTCCTATCTTATTTTTTGTAAAATTAAAAACGATATAGTTTATTTCTAAACTTTTAATTTATCTACAATTCTTGATTTCTATGCTCGTATTCGAACAGGATTAAAAACAGAGTCTAGGGATTTGTGTCCTCTGGTTTTGAGTCTTTCTTTAGGATTCTTCTCGAAAATTGAATAATCGTGAATATCATTTTGTTCTTGTTGCCTAGGAGAATTTCGTCCCATCGATCTTTTGCATCCAATTGTGTCAGGAGTTTCACATACATTTCCCTATAGGTGTTTCTCAAGTCCGACAGATTCTCACATTCCATTATTAGATGGAAAAGTGACTCCGGATGGTCAGGGTCTTTAAAGAATCTGCAATAGGCCAGGCCTATCGGTAGTTGCTTTATTTTCGTCAGTCGTTCGCGAGTTGGCAACAAGTTAAAACGTAGTCGCAGAAATAGATCACGTATGTCTTTGTCAGGGAACAGTTTCAGACAATTGGGAAGCTGATTAATCGTCCTAGCCTCTGATATGCAGTTGAGATTCATGCGATATTGTGTTTTGGCTTCGATTGTATGAATCCAATCATTGAGCATGATATTTTTTTTTGCATGCTGGGGGCGGTGAAGCAGCGTCTCATTTGAGATTTCTGATTTCACAAGAGCAAGGTCCATAATCTTTTTCCAGTTCTGTAAGGAGGTTGTTACTCGAAGTTGCGTTGCCAGAAAGAATTTCCATGGCTGGAACTCGATCTTCGTTCTGAGCTTTTCGGAACATCTCAAGATTTTTCCATAGTACAATGGATTAGAGTGATTGTGTGGCGATCTCGTAGCAAATCCTGGCCATGGGGAATGTTGGGGGCAGTGATAACACCTTACGCCAGAATATGGCCTCAAGGTGTTGCCATATATCTGGGTCAAGGTTAATCATTGCCTCAGCTCCATAAGTAAGCATCGCTACTACTTTCTGGCGAAAGAATATAAGTACCGGTTTCAATGAAAATTTTCCATATTTTCTATGGATGAAGCTGCTGTCAGGTTGACAGTATTCCTGTGTCCGGGGAAGCTGCTGAACCCCCGACAATCCCCCTCAAGTGTAATTCTCAGAACCAGATTAAACTTAGCTCTGTTAACTACACCCCAAAGGGAAAGGGGGAAAGTGGATAACATAAAAAACACCAGGTTAGAGATGTCACGACTAGCTGCTGCTGAACCTGCAGAGAATACATAAACAAATACAAATCCTCATATTACTTACTTGACATTGAGGTTGAAAGACTCTAAATCCTTAACTATAGTGTAAAGAATCATACCTGGTTCTTCTCATTAAGAAATCACTGAGAAGATTGAAGAAATTGCTGAAAATCTTTCTACCTCTATTCTTGAGACTCTTGAGAAAGACAGCAACTCCTTTATATTAAGTAAAACAGCTGACTCTTGATCTTTGTCATTAAAACAGTTTTTAGTTCAAGTAAAATGTAGATTTAAATGAATTCTGTTCTTTATACTCTTCTCTAGAGTTTTTAAACACGCACACGATGATTGAGTACGTTGTTTCATGAAGAACGCGCGTAACCGTGAAGGAAAACATGCAATAACCTGTTCTGCAAACGCGCGCTAAAGAAGAAAACATGCGCTGAAGAACCCACGCGCTGTAGAAAACACGTGCTGAAAAACACACGCGCTGTAGAATACACGCGCTGGAGAACACACGCACTGTGGAAAACACGCGCTGACAAACACGCACGCTGAAGAACACTCGAGCTGAAGATTTCACGTGCTGAAGAAAACATGCGCTGAAGAAAACACGCGCTGTAGAAAACACACGCACTGTGGAACACACGCGCTGAAACAAATCATGCAGTGAAGAACACACGCGCTGAAGAGCACGTGCGCCGATGGACACATGCGCCATAGAAAACACCCGTAGCAATATTTATCGCGCGCATGCACTGAAGTATTCTCGTACTAATTTTTACACGCACACACACTCTGAAGAATATTTGCAGCAGATGAAGAGAGAAGGAAAACACGTTACACGTGCTAGTACGTAACGCTCACAATCCACACGCATGCATTCAAATGAAAGCCAAACTCCAAGTACACTTTTAGACAGTGCAAAATAACATTTCAAAACTCCAAAATGCTTTTTCTTACTTTAAATGTCTCAAACAAAATCTGAGCAACAGATTAAAACATCCAAAAATAAAGTCACTTATCTTTTGAAAGGTTTTTCTAAGAACTTCAGGAATTCCAGGCTTTAGTAAGTTCTCCTGACAATCTGGATACTTCTCCTGAACCCCCTAAAGAGTAGCCGCTCGACTGCCAGGGACCTGATAGTTCAAATCCACAAGGCCCAAGACTTCAGCAAGAGCAGCTACAATACACGTCCTCTCAGCTGGGTTATGATGATGAAAGGCAGAGAGTGACAGTTTAGACTGTTCATTGTTGTCCTGCTGACCTCTCTAGCCAATCAAAGCTTCTATTGAGAAACTCCATCTTGCCTTGGCTCAGAACCAGGATTCTGTATTGAGAAGTTAAGGCCAAACCAAATAAAGTAGAAAACTTCCAACCCACACCAAACTAATCTACAGACCTCTAATTAAAGGAAATAAATAAAGGGAACCTGAAAATAAAGGGGACTAAATAAAGGAAACCTGACAATACCCCCCTCCTAATGCCCAGTCCTTGGGCCAAATGTATGTGGATTTTTAGCATGAAACTTAGAAACTAACCTAGGAGCATGTGCATTAGCTGAATCTTCCCAAGTACGTTCCTCAGGCCCATAACCCTCCCAGTCAATTAAATATTGCAACTTTCCCCTCACTTTCCTGGAATCCAAGATCTTTTTAACCACAAACTTCTCAGACGAATCCTCCATAATCAAAGGAGGAGGAGGAGTTCTAAATCTGGTGCCTGGATTAACTGGTTTCAAGAGACTAACATGAAAAGTGGGGTGTACTCTCAACTGCTTGGGTAACTTCAGCCGTACTGCCACAGGATTAATGATTTTCTCAACTTCAAAAGGTCCTACAAATCGAGGACTAAATTTATTCTTCCTTTTATATCTTAACTTGCCCTCCCCCAGCACCTTTTTTGCTCTATCCAAAACAAATTTCATCACCAACAAACGTTCCTCCATTCCAGGATTTCCTGAATCTTCCAAAACCTCAAAACTAAGAAAACGAGGATGAAATCCACAATTCAAATAAAAAGGTGACATAGAAGTAGCATCCTTATCACAATTGTTGTAAGAAAACTCAGCCAACCACACCAAATCAACCCAATCCTCACCAGCTTATAGATAGCACCTTAAAAATTTCTCCAGCTCCTGGTTGACTCTCTCTACTTGTCCATTAGCCTCTGGATGATACCTAGAAGTTAAGCTCACCTCAACCCCAGTTTCTTACAGAAGGCCCTCCAAAATTCTGAGATAAATTGAGACCCCCTGTCAGAGATAACTTGACTAGGAAGCCCATGCACTCTCACCACTCCTTGCAAAAAACTATGAGCCAGTTTTTCCGCAGTAACCTCTCCCTCCATCGGTAAGAAATGCGCTTCCTTAGTAAGAAGATCGATCACAACTAAAATAGTTGTACAGCCCTTATCTGAAGGAAGATCACAGATGAAATCCATGGAAATAGTGTGCCAAGGACGAGGAGAACAGGTAACAGCTCCAATAAACCATGCAGCTTCCCAACTTGACTTTTTGCCTGTGCACAAACTGCACACGTCTTGACGAAAATTTACGTATCCTGACAAATCTTCTCCCACCAAAAATGTCTTCAAACTAACTCCAATGTTTTCCTAAAACCTGCATGTCCAGACAAGATTGATTCATGGCAGTTCATCAAACCTTTTCTCTTAGCTCTTCTCTTGGCAAATAAAGCTTGTTATCAAAAAATGGTAGACCCTCTTTTAAACTCCTTGCCGGATCCAATTTCACCCACTCCTCCATCTTCTGCAAGGACATAGACTGGCGAACTTCGTTCAAAACATCCATGCCTTTAAAAACTCCAGCTAACAGAAAACGTTCTGGAGCAATAAGAAGTTCTGGCTCTTGAACCTCTCTCATCTCACTTCCAGGAAATTGACGAGATAATGCATCCGCTTTTCTGTTTAAACTCCCGGGTTTGAAGGTCACAACAAAATCATAGTCTGCAAAAAATAAGGACCAACGAAGATGTCGCAGAGACAAAGTTTTTGCAGATTTCAAAAACAATAAATTTCGATGATCAGTAAGTACAGTTACCGTGTGTCTTGCCCCTTTAAGAAAATGTCTCCATTCTTCGAAAGCGGTCTTGATAGCAAGCAACTCGTGATCTGAAATTGTATAATTCACTTCCGCCGCAGAACATTTTCTTGAAAAAAAAGCTACTGGATGTAACTGTCCCGTAGTTTCATGTCTCTGTGAAAGCACCGCCCCCATTGCTAGATTTGAGGCGCCCACTTCCACAAAGAAAGGTTTAGAAAGATCAGGGTGTATTAAAATCGGACTGGTAGTAAACCTTTTCTTTAATTCTTGTAAAGCTTTTTCTGCTTCCAGGTCCCACTCAAATTGTACTCCTTTCTTCAGCAGTCTTGTTATAGGAGTAACTAGTCGAGAAAAACCTTCAATAAATCTCCTATAAAAGTTTGCAAATCCCAAAAAAGTCTGTATTTCTTTAACCCTTGTTGGAGTAGGCCACTCTTGAACTGCTTGTACCTTCTTAGGATTCATTTCCAACCCCTTAGGTGAAACTATAAAACCCAAGAACTCCACAAAATCTGTCTGAAATTGGCTTTTTTCCAGCTTAGCAAACAAGTGGTTTTCACACAGTTTTTGCAAAACCAGACAAACATGTCTCAGATGTTGATCCAAGTCAGAAGGGAAAATCAAAAGGTCGTCTATATACACAACAACAAAAATATCCAAAAATTCTCTAAAGACTTCATCAATAAAAAATTGGAACGCCGCTGGAGCATTGCATAAACCGAATGGCATCATTTGATATTCGTATAGCCCAAACCTGGTCTTGAATGCTGTCTTCCATTCATCTCCTTCTTGCACACGCACTAGATGGTAAGCTCCCCTCAAATCTAATTTAGAAAAAATAGTGGGTCCTTGAATTTGATTTAGCATTTCTGAGATGAGAGGAAGAGGATACCGGTTCTTAACTGCGACTTTGTTGACTGCTCGATAATCTATACAAGTTCGGAGGGTTCCATCTGGTTTAGGTAAGAAAAATAGAGGAGAGGCTGCCGGTGATTTAGAATGACGAATAAATCCTTTAGCCAAGTTCTCTGTTAAATATTCTTTTAAATAGTCATTTTCTTTCTCTGTGAGAGTATATACTCTGCTACTTGGCAAGATTGCTCCTGGCTCTAACTCAATTTTACAATCGAAGGGCCTATGGGGTGGTAATTCTCCCGCCACTTTCTCATCAAACACATCCCAAAAGTCTTGGTAACACTGGGAAAGTTGACCAACAACTGCCCCCACATCATGACCTCCTACCCCAAACTCAGTCAAGAAACTAGACACAGAATTAATCTGTTTAACAACTTCCTCAAAAACCCTACCAGAGAAACAATTCTCTTGGCAGAAATCAGACTGCATGTCAATGGTCCTGCACTGCAATCAATCAACGGATTATGCAGAGTGAGCCAAGGCATTCCCAAAATTATCTTTAACAAAGGAGCATCAATTAACTCAAAAGATATCCTCTCTCTGTGGCCCCCTGTTAACTCCAAAATCAAAGAACTAGTCTTGTGGGTAATAGAATAGGACCAGAAGAAAGAGAAGTTCCATCAACAGCTCTAACTTGCTCAACTACCTTCTTCTGAATAATGGGGATTCCCAAGGATTTTGCAAGACCCCAGTCCATAAAATTCCCAGTGGCTCCCGAGTCTACCATAACTGGGCCATTCCCCTTGAACTCCAACTCCAAAAACAAGGATACATTCACCGTGATATGAGGAACAGCAGTCGGCACTGTGTTGACTATCTGCTGCACTTTGCCTGTTGAAGTGGAAGTTTTTCTTGGAGCGTAAGGACAATTCCCTAGGAAATGGCCACTTCTTCCACAATATAAACACAAATGGTTATCCCTTCTCCTAGCCCTTTCTTCCTTGGTTAAAGGACCCTGAACCCTGGAAGGAGGATCATTCCCTTTTGTCTTCATCTCTACTTTGGGTCTATCCACTTTAACTAGAGATTTAAAATCACTCTGACTATGTCGCCGCTCTGCTTTTCTTTCACTCAAACAAAAGTCTAATTGGATAACCAAATCAATCAGAGCATCACAAGTAGAGGGGCGTTCTACAACTCCTGACAACGCATCCTTTAACTCATCTCTAAGGCCCTGATAAAACAACGAGGCCTGTTTATCCTCGGGCCACATGCTTTCTAACATAAGGGACTTAAATTGTGTAATGTAATCAACTAATTCTCTATTACCTTGCTTCAACTCTTAAAGTTCCCCATCAACCTCCAAAGATATCTGCCTCCTGTCGAACATTTTTCTGAAAATCTCCAAAAAATTGGAATAATTTCCCAGAACTGCACTCTTTTGACTCACCAACAACCCCACCCAAGCAGAGGCCTCTCCAGTAAGATAAGACAACATGAAAGTAACCTTGGAGGCATCTGTAGGGAGGACCTCAGGTCTACTCATAAAATGTAACTCACATTGAGTTAAAAACACCCTAAACCTCTTTGAGTCCCCTTGATAACGTTCAGGTGACGCCAGGGGAACCGGCATAACTAAACTTCTAACTCCTTTATTAGCTTGTGAGGACCGTAATATATGGGGTAACCGGTCACCTCCAACCCTTTCAAACTCTGGCGGAGAACCAGCACCCCCAGACACCTCATCCTCTCTCCTTTCTCCCATCTGTTGAATTTGGGTCACTTTTCCATTCAAGTCATCCACTTTTTGACTAAGTGAAGCATTTTCATTACGGGCTATTTTCAACTCATCCCGTAACTTCCTGATCAAAGATCCTAAAGCCTCCATGGAGGTCTTGTCGGGGTTCATGACAGCTCAGGCGGACTAAGGTTTTTAGGCCTTTCACTCTGTCAGGCTGAGAGTATTCCTGTGTCTGCGGAAGCTGCTGAACCCCCGACAATCCCCCTCAAGTGTAATTCTCAGAACTAAATTAAACTTAGCTCTGTTAACTACACCCTAAAGGGAAAGGGGGAAAGTGGATAACATAAAAAACACCAGGTTAGAGATGTCACGACTAGCTGCTGCTGAACCTGCAGAGAATACATAAACAAATACAAATCCTCATATTACTTACTTAACATTGAGGTTGGAAGACTCTAAATGCTTAACTATAGTGTAAAGAATCATACCTGGTTCTTCTCATTAAGAAATCACTGAAAAGATTGAAGAAATTGCTGAAAATCGTTCTACCTCTATTCTTGAGACTCTTGAGAAAGACAGAAACTCCTTTATATTAAGTAAAACAGCTGACTCTTGATCTTTGTCGTTAAAACTGTTTTTAGTTAAAGTAAAATGTAGATTACTCTTCTCTAGAGTTTTTAAACACGCACACGATGATTGAGTACGTTGTTTCATGAAGAACGCGTGTAACCGTGAAGGAAAACATGCAATAACCTGTTCTGCAAACGCGCGCTAAAGAAAACATACACTGAAGAAAACACGCGCTGAAGAACCCACGCGCTGTAGAAAACACGCGCTGAAAAACACACGCGCTGTAGAATACACGCGCTGAAGAAAACACGCGCTGTAGAAAACACACGCACTGTAGAACACACGTGCTGAAAAATATCATGCACCGAAGAACACGCGCGCTGAAGAGCACATGCGCTGATGGACACACGCGCTGTAGAAAACACCCGTAGCAATATTTGTCACGCACACGCACTGAAGTATTCTCAGAACAATTTTTACACGCGCACACACTCTGAAGAATATTTGCAGCAGTTGAAGAGTTCTGGCACGAGCAGGAGTCCAATCGCACGCGAGAAGGAAAACATGTTACACGTGCTAGTACGTAATGCTCACAATCCACGCGCGTGCATTCAAATGAAAGCCAAACTCCAAGTACACTTTTAGACAGTGCGAAATAACAGTTCAAAACTCCAAAATGCTTTTTCTTACTTTAAATGTCTCGAAGAAAATCTGAGCAACAGATTAAAACATCCAAAATAAAGTCACTTATCTTTTGAAAGGTTTTTCTAAGAACTTCAGGAATTCAGGCTTTAGTAAGTTCTCCTGACAATCCGGATACTTCTCCTGAACCCCCTAAACAGTAGCCGCTCGACTGCCAGGGACCTGAAAGTTCAAATCCACAAGGCCCAAGACTTCAGCAGGAGCAGTTACAATACACGTCCTCTCAGCTGGAGTTATGATGATGAAAGGCAGAGAGTGACAGTTTAGAATGTTCATTGTTGTCCTGCTGACCTCTCTAGCCAATCAAAGTTTCTATTGAGAAACTCCATCTTGCCTTAGTTCAGAACTAGGATTCTGTATTGAGACGTTAAGGCCAAACCAAATAAAGTAGAAAACTTCCAACCCACACCAAACTAATCTACATACCTCTAATTAAAGGAAATAAATAAAGGAAACCTGAAAATAAAGGGGAATAAATAAAGGAAACCTGACAGTTGCCTTGTCTCGCCAGGGCGTGTGCTTTAGATTTTAGGTGGATACACCATTCTGTTTCGGACTTAGATTGATTGATCCATACTCCCAGATATTTTACGGAATTCACCTGGACAAGTTTTTTGTGTTGTATGAACCATGAAGGTTTCAGCTTGGAATGTTTCTTGGTTAACAGCATGATCTGGGTTTTCTCGATGTTGATCTTTAATTCATTCAGCATCATGTAGTCTTCGAGTCGATCTAGGCAGTTCTGGAGGCCTCTCAGTGTTTTGTCAAAGATCATGATGTCGTCAGCGTACATGATCTGCGGTAGGGCTGTAGTGTTAAGTTTCGGTGGGTTTCGGGACGGAATGTTCATATACTCATCGAAGTCAAAGGTGAACAGATTGAAGAGTATCACCGCCAAGGGACAGCCCTGTTTCAGGCCGTTTGATGTCATTATTGGTTTAGAAACTATGCAATCCGCTGTAATACGTATTTGTATACTGGTGTTGGTATATAATAGTTTGACAGGCTCTAGAATGTCCGTAGGGCATCCCCAGGCTTTCGGTTTGGACCAGAGCGCTTGTCTGTTGATCATGTCGAAGGCAAGTTTTAAATCCACAAAGACCGCATATATTTGAATTTTTCCTTGAATGGCTTCTTGTTTCAGCAGATTTAATAGAAACAAGTTGAGGTTGGTACCGACCGTTTTAACAAATCCAGTCTGTCTTTTCGCCTGTCTCTTATTGTTGGCAGCCCAGTTGGTTAATTTTTGTAGTAGGTATGTGGCAAATACTTTCCCAAGGGGATCAAGCAGGGCAATAGGATGGTAATTATTTGGTTGTTTTCTGTCTCCCTGCTTGAAAATGGAGACTAAGATTGCTGATTGCCATGTTTGAGGTACGTCATTCAATCCCGAAATCAGGCTGAACAACTGGATACAAAGTTTTGTCCATTGCTGCGGATTCTGTCTGATGAATGCATTGGATAGCCCATCGGGGCCGGGGGCACGAGACGTATTTAATTTAGATATTATTTCAGTAATGTTCTCTTGGTTGAACTCGAGTGACCATCTGTCAGAGTGTTTCTCCACTTCTACTTTGGTGTTTGAGTCATGTGTTTTATATAACTCTGTGAAGTGGGTAATCCAACTGGATTCAGGTACATCCGAGATTAATCTGTCGTTGGAACTATCGTGTTGATTTAAGATGTTCCATGCATTCCTGGTGTTTTTATGGGACAAAGCTTCAAGTTTCTTTCTGAGTCCTGTTGGACTAACAAGTATCTATTGGTTTTGGTCCAATTTGTGTATTTCTGTTTCGCCTTTTTGATCAAATGTTGTTTATTTTCTTCGTTACTTTTGTTGATGGCTTTGATGTTCTTACGCATTTCTCTTTTTATTGGGGGTTGAAGGTATGTAGATGTCATGTCGGTTGAGTGATCTTACGGATTCTGTTTTGCTGGAAAGGCAGTAAGAGCCATTCATAATTTAGCTTGCTCATTCCATTTCGTTGTGTGGCCAGGAAACTTTCAGGTAGTGAATTTATGTGGTTTGTGTTTAGACGCAAGCTCATTCATCTTTCATCCGACTCGACTCTTGGTAGCAACAATTTTGATCTTATTTGATGTTTTGAGGCCCGGGTTAGATGTTGCATCCAGTGGTCGCTATTATTCGAATGAGTGGTATCAAGTCTCAATAGGGTTCGGGTTATTCCTTGAGAAGCATACATGTGGTCGATGATTGCACAGGGAGAGGTGTCTGGACCATATTGGATGTATTTCTCCTTTGTTGTTCAACGGTTTAGTTATAGGTAAGAGAATTCGACAGTCCATCTCTTTAGACCACCGTCTTGCTCTCGAGGGGGGGAGAGCATGGGTCTAGAAATTTCCCTTAGGAGTCGTATAGGTGTAGATTTAAGTCTCCACATATAATGAATTCTGTTTTTCGGAAGCACTCGATGATGTTATCAATAGCTGTAAAAACAGCATCTATGAACGCTTCGTCGTTTACTGCTACCGGGTTCCAGTAGAGATTCACATTTGTCAAGATCTTTTTGTCTGTTGGTGAGGGTCCGTCGGTTTCTTATCTTATAATTTCGTTTCTTCTGAGGAAGACAGGGGGACAGAGCCTGAACATGCTCTCTAGTCAATAATTGCCCTACTACACTGTAATGATCAATTTAGTTTTTTTCATTGATCTTTAAATGTCTTAATGTAGATTTTTTTAATATTTTGGTAGAGGTCCAAATATCTGGGATTATCAAAAGTGTGTGTTTCCGTGATCGTGACTTCCCTTTTTATCTATTTTGAATTTGTTCACATTATTGCTTGCATTCATTGTAGTTTTGGGTTTTTGTATTTGCACTTATATGTATTTTTTTTTAAACCTAGCAAAAATGTCCACCATCAAGGAAACCCACAACTTGTCAGGAATGGCTCAAAATGTAATATATCATTAAACTGATTGGATTGAGAAATAATTCCTTTCTTCTTATATCCGCTGTTAGATAGTTGGCACAGCACCGTTGACTTGGAGCAGTGTGTGGTGTTTACTAGGGGCAGTTAGACTTTCTCTGTCCCTTTGTACCTCCCTATCTAGATTTACCTCTAGCGATTACCAGCCTAGGTTCTTTTTATCTATGTGTTTGTGAAACTGTTCAATTATTGTTTGAAATGACTTATGGTTCCCTGCCTTTTGTGTGTTAAAATAGGATAAGGGCAGTACCAAGGCTAGGAATTACCTCTATTTAGAGCTGGAGGTGAGCAGGGAGTTGACAGTGGTGCAGCTGTGGACAGTGGGCGTGTGACAACACCATGGATGAAACTGAACAGTGGGGATGTGAGTTGGCATAATGACAAGTCTGGGGCTGAGGGAGAACACCAGGAATGATATGACAGGGGAGTCTCCATGGCTTATGGCAAGAGCTGACACTGTGCGCTGGCCGTGGATGGGGCATCTAAGGGAAATAGCTAAATATGTGACTGGGGTGAACTATGATGAAGTGGCTGGTTGTAAAATGCTGGGGCTTGGGTGAGCAATGCTGTGGCTGGGTGACCCAAGTAGAGCTTAAAGTAGGCACAATGTCAATGCTGAGCCTGATGTGTCTCTCCCTGTTTTGGGTTCACACAGTGATGCTGACAAGGGTATCATCATGGTGTGGTTAGAAGTGAGCCTCAGCAGACAGCCTGGATCAGATACAAGCATTGATGTCTGGTGTGGAAGCAACCATTGATACTGGGGTAAGCTGGCATGCTGAGTTTGTCTCTGTTCCTCTTCCATGCTTTGATTGCACAATACAGGAGCTTGTGGCAGAGCTGGCTCATCTTAATGACAATATCCAGGCTGTGGCAGAGTACAACTCTGCCGTTTTCCAAGTTACCAACCTTATACTGAGTTATTTTTCTTTCTTGATCATTCAGGCAGACTCAAGCAAAACTCATGTCACCAGCTCTGACTCTTCAGACAGACTTAAGGTATTTCATTGTCATTGGTAGTCTTCTGTGTATGGGCCAAACAGGCTAAGACGGGTTCCCACTTATTGGCATTTACTAAAACTGTGTAATATAGCAAAATCAAGAGGTCCGCTCCAATACTGAGTTCTAGCCTCTGACTATGAAGAAAAGATATTTGAGCTCTGACCACTATACCGGAAATACATATATCTGTGTACTCCCCTTAAAAGTAAACTATTTGAGCTCTGACCACTAGCCCATGAACATAGTAAGCTAAGCTCCGAGCACTATCGGGGAGGAAAACTATTTGAGCTCTCTCCACTGTCTCTTATATAAGCTATTTGAGTTCTGAATATCACAAAGTAAAGCTGTTTGAGCTCTGAACACTAGTCCTGGGACAAAGACGAACCCTGACCGCAAACACTGGAGCATGCCTGTTTAAATTCAGGCTTCTAACATCTTAGTGATGTTTTTTCAGCTCTTTGCGATTGGACCTCAAACAAAGCTGTTTAATCACTGATCTTTACCCACTACAGATAACTTATAGGCTTGTTCTTGAGGCTCAAAACAGGCTTCTATGCCCTTTCCACAGTTTGCAACGGGTCAAGACACTTGCTTTCAGTGGATGGAGTCTACGGCTTCTAGTGGAATGAGTTGGCAGTCAGGTCAGGTGAAACGATTGCTTTCATTGGGTCCAGTCGGTGTTCAAGATGGGCGAGGTGATTGGTTCAAGCCCTTCCCATCCAGGAAGGTTACATTAGAGCACTTGCAGAGGCTGGCCCTTCCAGTGAGCATGATTCTGGTTCCAGTGTTCAGTCAGAAGGTAGACCTTGTCCACACAGCAGTTCATCCCAAATTACCCTTAAACCATAGGCCCACACTCCCTTCACTCCCAACCCAACCTGCAGTGATGATCAAAAATGGTGTACTGGAAATATTCTACATGAGTTGAGTTATGGCACTGTCACTGTTGGAGAGGGGAACCCCAGTTGTTATAATCCTGATTGGTTGCTTGCTAAGCAGTTCTACTCTGCGAGCATGGGTCATTCACATGGAGGGGATCAGGGGCATCAGGGCCAACTTCACACATTTCTGGTGTGGTGTAAAGCACAAAAATGGAAATGGGAGCCGAGAGACCTCATGTGTCTGGGGAATCATTCAAGCCATCCATTCAGTTTCCAACACATGCAGTCTAACAACCATACTCCCAAGTTACCACCTTACTGGGTGGTAACTTGGGCTGTAGGCAATACCACCTAGTACTGCACTTGTATTCCTACTTCCCCTGCTCAACCCTCTTGAAAACCCATTGACGACATTGCCCATTTCCCTCAAGCAAAACTCCAAACGTAACGTTGCACTCCCATTGGGACTAGAACCGGAAAGCAGCAAAACGTGTCTCCATGGATCCTCTTCGTGGGGGGAACTAACAAACCATGCCCAAGTTGCTCCCGCTGTGATCAACCATCAGGCATTCACAGACTGACATTTGAGCTCGGAAGAGCTTTGCTCCAGCTTTTTGTCTTTTTTTGCATTTCAGCACATCAAAGAAATAGGGTGGCACAGCAGTATATCAAGATTCCTTTTAACTCTTCACTTTATTTCAGCAGACTATTTAAAATGGGAAGCAAATAAGCAATCAATATAATATTGCAGAATACACTGCAGTGAGTTATTTTAAACTGGCTTCGTTCGCCCTACGGCATCCCACATAAGAGCTGTAAATGTTGGGTGATTACAAGTTGAGTTGCACAAACACCCTGAGTATAACACGGCAGAAGTTGATGAAGACCTTTTTGTTGTTGAAGGGTCCTTTACATTGTGTTTTCAAAATGCTTGGATGCACATATTCTCTGAAATACATTAGAATTGTGAAGATAAATTAGCACCATTTCCTTGAGCCTACACAGTTCTTCAAAATAACTATGTCCGTCAAATGCACATCAGCTGAGTAGAGCGCATTACTCTGCAGCCAAGTCCCCAAGGTGTCCCTTGCCCACCCCTCAGATTGTATGTGTCTCCTACACCCCTGCTTGCCAGTGAGAACAATGGGCTTGCTGGGTCTGACCCCAAATGGTATGTTTTTGGTGACATTCCGTTCAGGACACCTAGATACATAAACTCTGACAGGGAATAAGTCACTAGAAGCCAAGCTAACAAAAAAAAATGACACCAACAGGTTGGGCCAGTATAACTGTAGAATCCCAGTGGCCACCATGTGAAATCTGCCACCAGGCCCTGGGAGCACACAATTATACCATTGGGATCAGGATTGCCCAAGGTGAAACACAGTCCCTGCCCTTGCTATTGGAACTTTGGGGTCCATCAAGCTGTTTTCAAAAATGCACATGCTACTCTGTAACTGCCATATTGTCATACTGCAAGGCAGCTCTTGGGAGGTGTCAGACAGGCTCAGCAAGGTTACATGTTTGCACTATACGTTTCAGCAGGGGTGTTGCTAGATCTGGAAAAGATCTAGGGCTACGGTAATTTTGGGACTGTTGGGACTGGGGGCTATCTAGCCTTTTTGGTTGTAACCCCTGAGCTTCTATCCGGGGCTACAACCAAAAGACCCAGGGCTATAGTCCCCTAAGCCCCCCCCCCCCTCAACCCCTGACCCCTAGCAACGCCTCTGCCTTTCAGCATGGACTATTGTGGAAATGAGTATGATTAGCAGTACTCACTTTCAGATGCTGAATTACCAGCACCCCTTTGAGTCGCAAAAATCAAAATAGCTCAGACTAGCCCTCCCTTACAAACGGCATTCTGTCACATTGATGATTTTTATGAGATATTAGAGTACAGTTTATTATAATAAAAATGCTTACAATTATCTTGTAAAGTGAGATGCTGAACTAATGGAGGAAACTATCAGTATTGTTACTTTCAGAGACACTGGAAGGAGCTGACCGCTAGTAAGTCTTTCCTCCATGATATGTCTGGATTCAAAATGGTCTCTCTGCTTGCGTTGCATGCTGGGGCTTCCAAAGAAATTATCCGCCACTGCCTGAGTGATCCCCGCCATTAGAAATCTGAAAGAACAAAGCGTCTTTAGATTTCCTACACTCGGGCTTTTAAACTGCTGCTACTGCCCATAAAATATGCGCAGACAATGTGGGTTATTACATTTAAGCATGTCTGATTCCCTACAGGTGCTCAGAAAATAGAAGTGCGAGACGCCAATTATATGTATACAGAGCCATTTAAATCTATGAAATGCCTGTGTAATGTATTGCTGCGATAGAACTCTTTATTTGCAACCCTGCCGGGTTCTCTGCATCACTCGTGAAAGAGGCACAGAATGCCAAAGTTCCATGCTGCTGTTGATGGCTAGCTGAATTTGTTTTTCGCCCCTTCCCCCATTTCATATGGGTAATCATGATTTCCTTGGATGTCCCCCTTCTTAAAACGCCCTACTCCTTCTTGTTAGACACCATAATGCTGGAGTAGGTGAATCTCGTCTACTGTGCCAGTGGTTCTTGTATTCCCTTTTCTGGCCACCTCTTTTCTCCCCTAAGTAGTAGTTTTGCCACTGTGTGGTTTTGGTGGTAAGCAGATCTCGGGTTCCTCTCTCTGGGCTCGTCAATTGACTTTGGTTATAACTGTGACAAACCACCTTCTGAGTTGTCTGTCCATACATGTCTCATTTTCAAGGTTCTTTCTGCCTGTCCCCCGCTAATATGACAGACCATGCAGGTTTCCCTACCAGTAACACAAAACATAAAACTATGCAGTATAATATCAGAAATTCAAATAGAGAAGTACAGCTTCTTCCATCATGTACACCGACGGTGCTGCATTTCACAAAAGAGGCCCATTTTATATAATAATATGTTTTTATATAGCTCTTCATACCAGACTCCTCCAGCTTCTAATCCTTGTAATAACAGGTGCTATTCCACCATTTTAAATGGTACTTGATATACAGATGTACAGTCCTCGGAAGGATGAAAGGCTAACTCAGCCCTACCATTGGATTCGAACTTGGGAAGTGCAGGATGCTCTTCTGTCATAGACCACTGCTTTACCTACGTAGCTATCCACCCTTCGCAGTACTGCCAAAACCTTAGGGTATTGTGATGAAGTCCTATTGGATAGCCCATCCTTGGAGTATAGAGCACCTGTGGGGGCCAGGAATGCCCAAGCATGCTACACGGTGCTGTGTGGATGTGAGAATTTGGGTATTTAACCAAGCCAATTCCTTCCGCCCAATTTCTTGTTATGCTTTTCACAGTAGGGCCTGTGCCAGGCCCTTAACATGACCAGTTACCACCAGGGGTCTATAACTCTTTTTTCCCCACGTTATGTATCAGTTCCCACACCAACCCTTTTGTATGCAGGTATCTATCTGTGAGCAGATCGGTAGAAGTATGGTGGTCCCCACTGACTCGAACACTCCTGCTTGTGAGCCTCACACATCCTTCTGTGAACATTCTCAGCTGAAAGATACATCTATGCTCCAAGCACTCGCTTGCGAATGCGGTCCCTGCTTTGGCTCTGACCAGCGGTGGGAAGACCCATCCATGCACAAAGCTCCTGCTCGTGCAACATATACACTTAGATGCAGACTCATGAGCAAGAGGGAAACACACTCACCCAGTCAGTTTCCGAGCCACATCAAGGTATCCCACAATCCGGTAAATAACTGTGGGTACAATCCCAAATGGAAGACGCTAGAGCCCCACCCTTAATTCTTAGGAACGGGAGGCTGCATGTACCAAAAAACTCATAGACCACCTGTAAAGACCTATAAAATGTGACAAGATATGGTAAGGAAACGGGTCTTGGATATCAGCGCCCAACCCTGTTAATTCTCTCAAGATCCAATTCTAAATTTGTTTTTCTTTCTTTTTTAAAGTACAATGACAGATTGTTGTCCAATTAAGTACAGCTGTCAGCACAGTATGATACAGTCAATTGAATTTTAATAGTCCTATTAGCAGAGTTCCTCAGCCGACAAGTGTTTCGGCCCCCTCTGGGTCGTCCTCAAGGCAATTCAAACAGTGTTCAAAATCCTTGCCCCAACTGTGCATAGAGCAAGGTGAAGAGAATCAAGCGTATATTTCTTATCAGAAAACCTCAATTTGTATCACAGGGTTGAGATAAATTCAATTCCTAAATCGTGTGTCTTTATTCTTGACCTAATTTTGTTGCTGTAAAGATATAGAAACTGCAAGTCTGGGTTAAATCCCTGAGCGAAATGTATATGAGCTCTATGTCATCCGGCTTTTCGACAATCAGCACAGAGACACAGTACTGTGTCGCTATGATACTTCTGCCTGACTTCAAAATGGAAGTCAGATCCTTTAAGCACTCAGCCTTTCAAGCACATCACCACTATTAATTAGTCATTACTAATAGAGTAATACTGATTAGCCAGATGTCAGTCCTTAGAGGAAGAGACAATTGCTGGATGTGTTATAGGGGAAAGGGGAGAGAGGGGTGATGACGAGCAGTATCATCACGCATGGAAAGGAATACAGAGTCGAGAAGCCAGCGAAAAGGGGATTCTGAAGTGACCATTCACACTGGTGTACAGGTGTCTAATTTCGCTAGCAGAGCCCACGCAGCCTCGCGCTGTGAAAATGCATCTATTTTGTGGTATTCTGTGTTAGCCTAGGCACACACATTGAAGTGTGCCATTCAGATTCCATTCAGGTTTCTTCACTCACTGGATTTTCATTCTGCATGCAGAAAATGATCGCAGCCTGAAAGGCTGGCAAACATGTCTCTACGAGGAATGCTTAGCCAATGGAATTTACCAGCTCAATCCTTGAACAGGCAGACACAGACTGACAAAGATAAAGGGTAGTTTATGTACCTTCCTGTCTTCTGCTTTCCTAAGATAATCGCACGGCTCATGTTCAGAAAGCATGATGTACCATGATGTACCATGAACATTCTAGAGAGGAAAAGCTAATTGAACTACCGAGCCGAAATGCAAAGTGTCCTTTATGTCTAAGACAAACATTGATAATGAAGCACAAGGAAAGTCTCTTTGTGATGAACTTCCTCGCTCTGAGAACAGTAAATTGTACAGAGATGACACAGAGAGAGGTATCATGTGTCGCCATGGAAAATGCCCACGTTACATGGGTCATAAACTATATATTATTTCAGCAACCAAAGCCAATTTGAAGTGTACTTAAGACCGCCTGTCCCCCATGTGAATTGCTCAATTTCTCTATGACTGTGCTCAGACATAGCTGAACTTGGGTCCACTTAAAGTTAGAATAAACTCTTGTTATATATTTGTTTTGTGACTGGTGTGTTCTTCACTTATTTGCAGTAACTCAGATTTGAGACTTACAGCGGTGCTCCCGGCTTAGCGAGCACCACATTTGGCAACAGGCCGCGTTGCCAACATTTGATTCCCCGACACGGTGAGCATGCACACCATGGGGACTGCAGCCCCCCCTGCGAGGCAAGTGGATGAGGCAGCTCGCTGACAGCAGACCTGCAACGGGATCGAGCACAGCAGCTCCCGTACACATGGGAAGGAGGTGATTGGCAGCGAGACAATACCTAGCCAGCCCACAGCACTGGTACATAGGAAAGGAAAACCTTGCTGGGAAATGCCTCCCTGTACACCACGCAGTCTGGAAAAGAAAAGAAAGCAAACAAGACAGTAAGAACAAGTAGGCTCAGAACAGCCCACCACACCACGACCTGCACAACTAATGACAGAAGATGTCCTAGTGTCACCTGTAGTTGCTAAGCAGTGCCCTGTGAAACACCCCAGAACGTAGAAGCGAGTGGAAACCACTAGTACACCGGGAGGCTGGGAGAAACAACCCACAGCAGACATGTCGGAAGAGCAACAATCGCCACCAGCAGGACAGAGCATGTCCAGGCCCCTGGGAGAATACCCCAACCCCATGCACACACAAGCAAGAAGGAGCATGCGGCACGAGTCAAAGCAAAGCTCCCTCATGCTGCTATTTGAACCATATGCAGAAGATGCCGCGCTTCAATGGGAGCTGTGGCTACAGCAATTTGAACTCCACCTCAAGTCCAGGAAGGTCATAGCAGAGGAAGAGAAGTGTACACTACTAATGTTGAACCTAGAAACACTGGCGTTGGGCCTGTTTAATACCCTGCCAAACAGGAGTCGAGAAGATGACTATCAAGCAACCAGACCAGCACTAAATGGGAAATTCCGACCCAAGTTAAACCTAGACTATGAGAGGTCCCAGCTAAGTTTACTGAGACAGAGACTGTCAGAACCAATTGATGATTTTCACACCCAGATACGGGAACTGGCGCTCGGATGTGAATTCCCTGATGAAGAGTTTGCCGTGAGGCAGCAGATAATCCACAGCATCGCATCTGAAAACTGTCTGAAAGAAACATACCCCTCGAGCGCATATTAGAGATGGGATGCCAAAGGGAAAGGACAGAGTCACAGGCGGCGACCATGGGAGCAGCAATGAGCCGGTTAATAATTGAGGCTGAAGAGCCAGACACCCATGTGGCAGCAGCGATAACAAAGGGTCGACCCCGTGACAAAACAGCCAGTCGGCTTCTACAGTGCAGCACCCACTAGTTGCTGCATGATTGGTCAGCCGCTTTCTTTAAACCAATCTTGGGGCACCCGCAGGCTTCAGCCGGGCCCCAACAAAGGCACAAAAATAAGGCCCCTGTCTGTGCATGTATTCACCCTGACACCAGCGGACTAGGAGCAGGAGCTCCCATTCTTTGGGGACTACTGGAGCAGTTCTCCCCCTCGCCTGGTCATATCCTGCTAAGGTAAGCCAATGGGCTTTATAGGATAGCACATGATCTCGAATTGTATCGTGCTACGTTCATCATCCGGCTTTGTTCACACGACTTCCATAATCCACCAGCTCTTCGATCCTGAGGAGGAACTAGTTTGTTTGGCCAAAATCTGCTGCTTTACACCGTGCACCGATGATACAAGCCATCAGGCTTGCACCTAGAAAGATGGCGGCCGCCGTGGCCAGTCGGCTTCTACAGTCCAGCACCCACTAAGGTAATTGATTGGTCAGCCGCTTCCTTCAAACCAATCCCGGGGCACCGGCAGGCTTCAGCCGGCCCCCAACAAAGGCACAAAAATAAGGCCCCTGTCCCGTGCATGTCCAGTGCCTTTCCAGTCGCCGTCGCCAGAAATCTCTGCTCAGCGCCCATTCCCTCCCTGGCTTCTGTAAGTCCCCCTAAGACATTTCCAGAATGCCACAGACCCCCATCTGATTGAGTACACGGTCTGGTAAGACCCTTCATTCCGATATTTTCTACCGTCCTGGTCTACCTCCCCTTACCCTGCGAACAACCACATTATCTACAAGTGCCATACCAGTAAATACTATGCCTTGCTCATCCCGAAACTAAGGGCGGCTCAGAAGCGACAATCTTGACTGTCGCACAGAACTCATTCGACCGACTGCACACCAGTCCATCCCAGATATACGCACCTAGTTATAACGGCGTAATAAGTCTTCTTAATTGACCTCCTGACCTCTTGTTGATACGCCAGTGACATTGTCCAATTGTATTACTTGTATTCAAACTGTGTGCGTTACTCGCCTAAAACTAGCAAACATTCATGAAGTTGAATTGTGCATTATTATTGAAAGTACTCGTATTTAGAACTCGTATTGTATACTTCCCAGCGCAGGCCATTATCACCTAACTATTCGCTGTCTACTAGAAAAGGCTACTAATAGTGTCATGCCACCCTGCATGGTAAAGTAGTGGATTCGACTAGCGTGCAAACCAGTTCAGGTCTCGTGCTTCAACCCTCTGACTGGATTAGTACTGTACCTCCAGGCCTCATGCTGAAACACCACTGTCATTGCTGAACTGTACTACTCGCACTCTAATTTAGTCTACTAATTGCCAATATCTAGTACCCACTAGCAAATAGTGTATGAAGCTGAATTGTGTAACATTACTGAAAGCTCTCGAACCTAGAAATTGTCCTGTCTATGCTCCTCCTCAGTTTACTATTAACTATTTTTTCCACTGCCTACCAGCAAATGTTAATAATGGGTTCATTCTATTTTGCATAGAAGTATTTGCCTAGCTCTGCATGTAAACCAGACCAGATTACCAAGTTTTGTACCCTCTGATTATATTACTGCTGCACCTTATCAAAAGCTAAACCATCTGCTCCAACTACATAGCGCCTGCACCCTTTTCCCTCACCACATTAGTACCACGCAGCCCTTAGCAGCCAGCACATACCAGACTAGCAAATGTATACCAGAGCCCCCAAAGCACCCTGGTGAGCAGAAACCATTCTACTACTCATAATCACACTGCCATACCTGCCCCAATACACATACTCCCACTTGAGATTCAAGACCCAAGCTAACCGCACACCTATACAAATGATGACCTGCCAACTGATCACAATCACCAGAGAAACCACCTCCTGCTCTAATGGCACCTTTATCCATCTAGGCGCAGGCCTAGCTCGCGTACACTGCCCAAGACACCACCCATTAACATGCTCCACCCCATTTCTGCCCAACATAGCAGCCTTCCCCCTCTGTACATCCAATAACCACAGTGCTCATACCTTTTTAGCCAACCCAGACGTATTTATTTGTATTTATTTGTATTTATTGTTTTTATATAGCACTTTACTTCAAAGCGCTTTACAATTTAACAAGAATACATAGAACATGAAAAACAACAACATATCCTCCCCTGAGTACACACTCCCTCACGCCTCGCACCAGACCCATACAAGGCACCACAAAGAAAGCAAGACTCTCCGCCCGTACTGAAAGCACCTACCAACACTTTCGCCCCAAACAAAGAATACTCACTACAACCACATTCACTAGACCCATACAAGGTTACACCAGAAGAGCAAGACTCTCCTCTCGCACCCAACAACCTCCCACCAAGACAAAATACATCACCCCCGCCCATTTGTACACCACCCCCACATCCACCACCCAGCACCCGTCTAACACCTCCCGATCCACTACCTCCCAAGCACCACCGCAACCTTATACACCCACCACACCTCTTACTACTGTACAGGTCACCCCAGCTGACCCCCTGGCCACTCCACCTAATACACCATCACTACCACCACTCAAAAAAGTCCTTAAAGGTGGTTTGCTCAACATCAGATCCCTAGGTGCACATTCTATCGACGTGCATAACTTCATCCTTGAACATCAATTAGACTTCCCAGCGCTAACAGAAACAGGGCTACACTCAGCATCCGGCCCAGTAATTATGTTAGCCATCCCACCTGAATATACCATACTTAGAATGGACCGATCCGACACCACAAGAGGTGGAGTCGCTATAATTGCCAAAACATCCCTCCAATTCAAGGAATGCAAAATGGACTCATTAACAGGATATGAACTATTATCTCTCAAAGTAGCTACATACGTTAAAAACACCATCAACTTCCTGATAGTGTACAGAGCCCCCAGCTCTACCAACAACCCAGACTCAGACCTATCACTGCTTATCAGCCCCATACTCAAACCCAAAACTAAGTTCATACTGCTAGGAGACATTAAACTGGGTTTTAATGACAGAACAGACCGTAAAGCCACAGCTCTACACAATGCATTCTTAGATATGCAATTCACCCAGATAATCAACGTTCTTATTCATTCAAAAGGAAGAATCCTAGATTGG
Source organism: Ambystoma mexicanum (assembly GCF_040938575.1). Lineage (NCBI taxonomy): Eukaryota > Metazoa > Chordata > Amphibia > Caudata > Ambystomatidae > Ambystoma > Ambystoma mexicanum. Next base: position 707,106,111 of record NC_090921.1, read on the forward strand.
ATTCTCACAGTGAATACAGCAGCCACACTAGAAGATATCTTAAACATATCTTGGACGGATCCCCTGCTAATACAATTTAACATAGCCTTAACCACTAGCCCGGCCCCCTTCGTACCTCTACTCTTCCCATACTAATGAGAAACACACGTTAACTCACTCGAGAAAATCTGATGCCCATTCTCATCAACTCACTGAATACACAGACTCCTATCATTGCTGACCCAGGCATAATTTCAGCACACTACCACACCTGCCTAAAATCCACGCCCCTCTCAGAAGCAAGACTCCCAAGCCTAAACATAGCAACAACTGGTACGATGATGAACTCATTGAACTACGAAGAAAAAAAAGATCCCTTGAACATCTTTTCAGGAAAAATCCCTCCAGTGAAATCAAGAAAGAACTCACTGATATCTCCAAAACCTATAAACTCACAGTCATCTCCCACAAAGCTAATTACCTTAACCAACGCATCACCAATGCTGCCTTTGATAGCAAAGAACTTTTTACAATTATCAGAGAACTTGAAACACCCATTTTACACCCCAACCCCATCATCGTAAGTAAATCATGGTGCACCACTATGCAGGACGCACTTGCATCCAAAATAAACACGCTTTAAAATAAAATTGCCCTACAAAGAAAAATACTAGCACAGACAGCAGAACCCTCCACCACTGACTCGGTAGACACCTCTTCCAACATACCACAATTCCACTTTTCACCAGTGACTAACTCTCAGGTACTCAAAACATTAGCCTCCCTCAAACCCTCCAATTGTAAACGGGATAACTTCCCCTCCAAATGAGTCAAAGACTGTGCCGCGTATTAGCGCCCACCATCACCAACTTTATTAACACCTCATTCAGCACCAACCACATCCCCGCCAGTATCAAAGAAGTCTGGGTCACACCCCTCCTCAAGAAACCTACCTTAGACCCCCCTATCCCCACCAATTACCGACCCATAACCACAGTTCCCTTTCTTCTCAAAGTCATTAATAAAATTGCCTATACCCAAGTCCATTCCCACCTTGAAAACAACCACTTACTAGGAGACAGACAATCAGGCTTCCGCCCTAGACATAGCACGTAGACAGCACTAGTGGACATAAAAAACCAAATGGAGGCCATTAGAGACTCAGGCAAACTATGCATCCTTCTACTATTGGATCTGTCGGTGGCTTTTGATTTAGTGGATCATAGTTAACTTTGCCTAACTCTAACCAATAACTTCCACTTCTCCAAAGAAGCAACATCTTGGGTCAAATCATTCCTGTCAGACCGAACATCCAGAGTAGCCATCGCAAAGAAACAGCCAACCCCATCCCATTTCCCCTGGGCGTACCGCAAGGCTCATGCCTATCCCCCACGCTCTACAATGCCTATGCAAAACTATTGTTCGCAGCCCTTGACGCTATGGGAGTAATCTATACCAATTTTGCAGATTATACGCAGATACTCATACCCATCTCAGGAAACATCGAACACGATAACATCAGTATAAATAAAATCTACTCCATTATCCGGAACTGGATGGCAACCAACAGCTTATGCCTCAACGGCGAAAAAACAGAGATCCTAATAGTAGGTGCCGCTGCCTGCCTTAGCAAATTACCCCCTGAGTACACTGCTATAAACATAGATGGCACCACCATCACCATTTCACATCAAGTCAAAACTTTAGGGGTTTATCTGGACTCCAGCCTCAATATGAGTAAGCACGTCAACGCCCTTGCTTCATCCACCTCATACACGGCCAAACTCATTGCACTTAGCCAGGGCCCTTATACTAGCGTATACTATACTAGATTGATTACTGTAACATCCTTTTACTAGGTACCTCAAAGGAAAACCTGAACAAATTGCAACTTCTGCAGAATAAGGCCCTAAGAGCAGCACTAGGCATTAACAAGAGGGAACACATATCCCAATGCAGAAGAAAGGCCCACTGACTTCCCATCCAGGTGAGAATATGACATTAAACGCTCACAACCACACACAAATGACTCACCCAACAGGCAACATATTACCTTAATCAGTGCATCACACGCAAATCCAACACTAGAACACTACGCTCTAATGCTAACACTCTTCTGCTCACCCCCCGGTTCAATAACACCAAATCAGGCAACTCCAGCTACCCTGTAGCAGTCCCCAGAATCTGGAGCTCCCTACCCCCCAATATCCACAATGAGCCCTCCCTCCTCCAATTCAAAACGTTACTGAATACTTGGCTCTTTAACAGATACTAATCAATGAGAGTATTCCTATATCATGTAAGAAACCAAATGTCCTTGCAACCTACGCCCTGATACCGCAGGGTTTTGGGCGTATAACCAAATGCAATAAATAAAATAAATAAAAAATAAAATAAATGAAACCCCTGCACTCAGATTGCGCTCATCACAAGCACAAAAGTCATGTGAATGGCACTGAGACGACCTGTGTCCTGCCTTAGGTGCAATGTGTCGTAAGGGCGGCAAGCTAAATCACTTTGGGTCAGTCTGCCTGAGCTCAAGGCCACAGCCCGAGCTAAGAAAGTCACCCCCAAGAAATGACCAAAAGACCTGTCCAGGCCACCCGACACAACGAAGAAAAGCCAGGACCATAGGACTCGACCAAAGCACCAGCAAGAGTGGCAGTAGTGAAAGTGGACAATTTAATGAAGAACTGCCCCAAGACGACACACCACGCACAGGAAAAAGCATGGAGAACGGATACACCTCATCTCCGCAATCCAGCCCGATGACAGAGTGAGATGACACAAACGCAAGGGCCAGCCAACATGCATGGTGCTCATGAATGACGTGCTGACAAAGGCAGTAAATGATACAGGGGCAACCATGAACGCCTATGGGAGCAAAACCTCACTACCCGTGAAAGGATCTTTCAAAATAACTGTCTCTCCCAAAGCTGAAGCATGCCGCACATGATACTACATAGTAGATGCTGGGGTAGAGACACTACTAAGCTGTCGACAGCAGAGAAACTAAGACTAATCCACTTCGCATTCCAGCTACGACAACCAACCATCGATGCCCTATTAGCCAAGCACAGCAAGCTTTTTGAGGGGATTGGCTGCCTAAAAAACACAACTGTTGCACTCCACATCAAACCGAGGGTGTAACCGAAGGCTGTCCGTCCCATTTCACATGCGAGCAGCAGTGGAGGAGGAGCTAAAGAAGCTGGAGGACCAGCGAATTATAGAAGACCTCAGGACCTACCCCTTGGGTGTCCCCAATGATGGTCACCAAGAAGCCCAAACAACCCAACACAGTACGAATCCGTGTCAACATGAGATTCCCAAACAAGACAATCAGGCGTAAGCGACACATCACACCGACTGTTGATGAGCAGATTGTCGACCAAACTGGAGCAACGATATTTAGCAAGCTGGACCTTCACTCTGGCTATCACCAAATCCATTTAGCCAGAGAATCCCAGTACATAACAACTTTCCCTTCACATCTAGGAGTCAGGAGGTACCGCAGACTCAATTTTGGAACATCATCAGGTCAGTGGCAGAAGTCTTCCAAAATGAGATTTGCTGATTATTACAAGACCTTTCCAGGACCACAAACATTAGTGATGACATCCTAGTGTATTGCCACTAAGAAAAAGAACACCACACTTGGTTGGCCGCCATGCAAGCCTGATTAGAAGAATCAGGCCTAACCTTACACTCCAAAATGTGTGAGTTCGGCAAGCCAGAACTGTCTTTCTTTGGATGTGTGTTCACAGCCAAGGGAGTACTGCCTGGCCCAGCTAAAGTAGCAGATGCGCAAAGCCATCAGCCATCAACACTACAGCAGAAGTATGTAGCTTCATGGCCTCCTACTGCAGTAGGTTCACACCCAACTTAGCAACCATCACAGCCCCCCTCCGGAACCTGACCAGGAAAGATACACCATGGGCGTGGGAGCAGGATCACAAGCAGTTGTTTCAGCGCATAAAGGATTCCGTCACAACGCACACAACAATGGGGTTTTTTAACACGACTCGGAAAACAGAGCTACCAGAGATGCCAGCCCTCTCGGGCTGGGTGAAGTGCTCACGTAAACAGACCAGAGTGAACAATGCACCCAATTGTGGTTGCCAACAGAGCACGAACCAAGACCAAACATAACTACATCCACATAGAGCAAGAGGCTCTCGCCATCCTATGGGGGTGTCGTCACTTCCAGGTATACCTCCCAGGACACTGTGCAACAGTCTACACAGGCCACAAGCCGCTCGTGCCAATCTTTAAAGGCTCAGCACCTCATCCCCTGGTGAGGCTTGAGTGGTCGATGCTCCAATTACAACTCTTTGACATTGAGGTGGTCTACCGAGCAGGTGTAGATAATCCGGCTGACTACCTCTCACGACACCCGCGACCAGCCACTCAAGCAGAACAAGAGGTGGCCCAGGAGACAAACAAGCATGTCTGCCATGTGGTTGCGTGGGCCCGGCTTAAACGCCTGAATCTGGAAGAAATCCAGCAGAAAACAGAACAAGACCGTTACCTATAACGTACGGTTGAGTCAATCAGATCCGAAAACGGGAAGAACTTCCTAACAGCAACAGCCCACCGAACACCAACTTCCCAAGAATTGCTACCGAACCTATTTGGAGTGTGCAACTAGCTCTCTATCTCTGCAGATGGGGCTGTCTTGAAAGGACATCTCGTTGTCCTGGCAGCAGCCTTGGAAGAAAGGGCCACCAAGGCATCACCAAGACCCAAGCATTCATCAAGTCACGTGTGTGGATACTGAACATGCAGCAAAAGGTGATGGCCCTCGTAGGGTCCTGTGCCACGTGCCAAGCATCACAGCAGCAAAGCCAGCCAGAACCCGTGGAAAAACCCCCATGCAGTCGGCAGAGATGGTACGCAATCAGCGTGGACTTCTGTTCAGTCACCAACAAAGCGTACCTACTCGTGGCTGTGGACGAATTTAGCAGGTATCCTGAAGAAGAACCAGTCTGCTCCACAGGTGCAGGATCGGTGATCACAGCACTCGAGAAAATGTTTGCTATACATGGCATACCCAACAAACCTAAAAGCGACAACTGGCCTCCATTCAAAGGTTGTGAGCGTCGAGGCTACCTGGACAACCTGAACATGCAAAACCACCAAATCACCCCTTACTGGCCCCAGGTGAGTGGGGATGCCGAGCGCTTCATGGCATCACTAAACAAAGCAATCCTCATCTCCAAAGATCAAAGGGTGTCGTGCTTACTGGAAGTATATAGATTCCTGTGCACATATCGACAGTTACCCCACTTTTCCACCCGTGTCTGCCCCGCAGCCCTCATGTTCGGGACCCCCATTCAGGTAGGGCACCCTATACACTCCAGCTGGACGGGGCCAAGCGTAGTCCATGAGCAAGTCAAAGAGGACAGACAAGCATGGAACGGGCGAGAGAGCCGAGCATGTCGAGCCACACATAGTGACATAGCTCCAGGAGACACAGTGTTAGTCCAGAACTGATCCCACCCGACCAAGTTAACACTCTCATACGAACCGACACCATGGGTCATGGTTGACAAGGACCATGGGATGGTAACAGCACAGAGAGGCCAAGAGTCAGTAACATGAAATGCTTCTCACTTCTGACAAGTACCACCCATTATGTGGAGGCAATCGACCCCGGATAAGGAATCGTCTGCCATTCAAAACCAGTCCCATGAAGCACCAGAGCAGAGAGACAGAGAGAAAGAGGACACCACAACCAGTTCTTGATGCCCAGATCCAGACCCTCCCAAGGCCAGCTCAGATCGACCAGATACTTTAAGGACTGACCCAGAGACGCCCCGAGGGAGCAGGTCCAAATACTCCCTGAGGGAGAGACCGTAGCCCTCCACGAAGCTATGAGGTTTCAACCTGGATGGCATGTATTGATATTGATATTGATATTTTATTTGTATTGCGCTCGTACACAAGTTTTTCAGAGCACGACAAGGCAAGGGAGGGGTAACAAGGGAGAACAAAGCAACGATCTTACTAGGCCCAGTGACATTGAGAACACGCAAGTGCATGGGAGAGGGAAAGGGGAAAGTGCATGGGTGGGAGGGTGGCAGAAGTGGAAAGTGCTGAGCAGGGGAATACAAATATTTAAATAATACATAAATAAATAATAAAAGCAACAAACAGTGGTAGTGCAGCCATTAGGTGGCAACTGCTGGTTTAAGGCAACAGGCAGGGTGTGTCTGATAAGTGCAGAAAAAAGAAAGGGGGTCTGTAGGGTTACAGATACAGTCCACAGGCAAGGGATTGCCAGGAGACAGTGCGGGTAGGTGGCAGGGTGAGCAGGTACCTGGGCCCGAAAGTCAGAGGGTGACCAGGTTCACGATGCTGAGACAGAACAGATCAGCAGGGGAGAGGAGGAGCGAAGGAAGAAGCAAAGAGGAAGGTCTTGAGGTGCTTCCAGAACCAGAGATGGTTCTCCTCAAGTTTCAAAGTGGCAGGGAGGCTGTTCCAGAGGGAGGCCCCAGCCAAAGACAGAGATCTACCCCCACCTCATGTCTGTGAAAAACGACTGACCCTGAGGGAGTTAGAGGTGGAGGAGCAAAGAACTCAGGAGGGAAGGTATTTAAGAAGGGACAGCTGAAGGTATTTTGGACCCAGTTCCCAGAAAGCCTTGTGAACAATGCAAAGGGTCTTGAATTTAATCCTTGCAGCCACTGGGAGCCAGTGTAGAGATTTCAGGGCTGGAGAGAAATTATCCCAGGGTTTGAGGCCAAGGACAAGTCTTGCAGTCCTGTTCTGTATAAGTTGCAAAGGGTGGAGATTAGAAGCAGGTAGATTAAGAAGGAGGCTGTTGCAGTAATCCAACCCAGCGAGAACCAGGGCTCGAGAGACAGTGAACTTCTGGGGCAAGGAGAGGAAAGTCAGAATACCTCTGAGGAGGTGCAGTAGGAAATCTGACTTTTTAGAGACATCAGAGATGTGGGCAAAGAAGGAAAGAGTGGAATCAAAGCTGGCCCCGAGCTTCTTAGCATCGCAGGTGGGGGTAGGAGGAGGGCCCAGGGAGTCTGGCCAGAGAGTGACAGGAAAGGAGGGTGAAGGTGTGCTGATGAGGAGGATCTTCGTCTTCCTGGTGTTCAGGCAGAGATCATTGGTGGCACACCAATCCTGAATGGCAGGTAGGCATTCAGAGATGAGAGAAGGAGAAAAGGTGGCCGAGGGAAGCCTGAAAATGAGTTGATTGTCACCAGCATAGCACTGAAAATTGGAGCAGAAAATATCAATGCAGTGGGCAAGTTGCAAGGTATTGATTGAAAAGCCAGGGTGAGAGGTTAGACCCCTGGGGAACACCGCAGGTAGAAAGGAAGATAGATGAAAGGAAGGACCCAAGATGGAGGAAAGAAGCCAGCCAGGCCAGAGCCTGATCAGTGATACCCAAGTTGTCACGGAGACGGTTCAGCAGGATGGTATGGTTGACCGTGTCAAAGGCAGAAGATAGATCGAGTAGGATGAGGACAGAGGGGATTTAAGAGTCAAGGTTGGAGAGCAGATCTTCACTGATGTTCATGAGAGCAGTTTCCGTGCTTCTGGCAGCTCTAAAGCCAGACTGATAGCCGTGAAGACAACCAACAGAATCAGAGTGAAGGGTGCTTCAGAGGGGAGGGGAAGGTTCCTGATGCAAAAAAGAGGTTGCAGAAATCAGCTAAGGCAAGAGCGAGGGTGTCAATGTGGTCCTTGATTGTTTTGGAAGAACAGGGGGGAACCTGTTTCGACAAGACTTTCATATATCGATCTTGTCTAAAGACCTCGCCAAGGTGAAAACTGTGTGATGATTTTATATTGATTCCAAAAGTGGGTTTTTTATCTGTTCAACTGCCCAGTTGGCAGTATCTGCTTGAGGTTTGTCATATAAGTTGGGGAGTGATGTGGTATAGAGGAAAGGGGAGAGGCGCATGATAACGAGCAGCATCATCACGCATGGAAAGGAATAAAGAGTCGAGAAGCCTGCAAAAACAGGATTCCTGAGTAACCATCCACACTGGTGTACAGGTGTCTCATTTCACTCGTGGAGCCCGCGCAGCATCACGGTGCATCCAGCCCAGCAAGCACCACACTTGGAAAGAACAAACGGAAAGGGAATAACCAATTCCATCCCAGAGATTGAAAGAAGAATGGGAATAACCAATAATGCTAGTCAGAAGGACTAGAATAGGGCCATGGATTTTGCAGCAAGGGAGAGGTAATCTTACCCCAAAAACACTTGAAGTAAGAACGGGGTGAAACCAGAAAAGCAGAGAGATCCAAAAGCTTTCTGGGAGCCAGACCTCAGACACTGGGTGAGACAAGATCAGAGAGCGAGACAAACGCTTGCTGGGAGATATTTCAGAGACACTGGACAGGGCCAGACCCTTTGTTATCCTAAGAGGTTGCTGAGAGCTATATCTCAGTCACTACTTGAGACGTAGCAAGAAAGAGCATTCTGGGCACTTCCTCCCTGAAACAGTGAGAATAGGTACTTGCTGGTCCAAGGAGGGGTACTCTTGGCTGAAGTGCTAGAAGATCACAGCCTTACCAAAATCCCTAAGCAACTGAGAAGGCATACTTGCTGAAATGAGTGTAAAAAGGAATTTATACTGGCCCAGGAGGTTAACTCATATCTCCAGAGTCAAAATATCTACACCTGACATACACCCTAGGTAAGGGGTGAGAAATACATGCTGTTCGGAGATTGAACCCTACATTGAAGCCCGAGGATTGATGTACACTTGGAACAGAGACTGCCAAGAAAGAGGTGGGCACTGCCGTTTCTGTATTCAAATATTTAAGCCCTTTGGACCTTTGAGTTAGTCTATCTTGATGCTGTTTTGCTTCGATTGTTCTCAATAAAGAATATCTAATTTTGTTGTGAAGAGACCATTTGCCATCATAGGCGTTTATCCCAAGCTGACGAAATTAATAAACCATGTTTGAACCCTATATATCATTTATGTCTGTCATCTATATTGAGATATTTCTGTAGTCCAATGACTACATAAGGGACAATGATCTTGCAAAGGATTGAGCAATGGGCTGAAAAGATTAAGTGAGATGGGGAGTGATGCAAAGAGCAAATACGTCTTGATGAACTGAGGGACAGAATGGGAACACATTTGATTTGCTGGAGAATGAAAGGACAAGATGAGAAGAGGAGGGGCTGAGCCTGTGATGAAGAGACATACCTGTTGAGAAGGGACTATTGTATTTGAACCACATAGATCAGCTAACGAATAGGTTATGTTACAATGTTTTCATACTGCAACAAACCACTGTAGTATTCTTAGAGTGCCTATGCTTGTCTGAAAGGCCTTGTCCTCCGCTTGAGGTTTACAGATCCTAGTCTGCAAGTAAAGAAAAACGGTAAAGCAAAGGGAGAAACAAATAAAGGGCAATCATGGACCGAAATAGTCTAGTAGATAGAAATCAGGGCTCAAGTCCTAAACACAAAAGTGGAGTAACTGTGACGCAAGCATGGGAAAGTGATGTCACATGAAGTGAACATTGGAAAAATATTACTGTGCTTTGATGCTCACTTCATCTGGTCTTGCGGCTAACAGCATTGCCTTTCAACATTGCAACCTGGGTTTGCGCCCCGGCAGCGTAAAAGGAAGATAGGTATGTAAATGAAATGTAAGTATTTTTTCAAATTTCTAAAAACACACTGCGTCCACCTGCGGTGTCCCTAGACTGGAGCCCTACATAGGTTAATGCTTGTGAAAGGTTGGGTGCTTGATGTTCCAATAAGCACAGAATCTAAAAGAATTGATCAGAAAGATGAAAGTAATGTCCAGAATGTCTGTATATTTGGGACAATTTCATTGAGGTCAGATATAATATAGAATATTTGTAATTTTATTAACTCCCAGAAGTGGATGTTGTGGGCCCTCACAGCCAATCCGGAAGCTCTGAAGGGTGTTTATACCTCAAGGTATTGCCTGCGTTCCGAACCTCCTCACAAGCGGGAGGCCATCATCGTAATTCCGGGGCAGTTAAGCCATTGCTGCCCCTCGTCCATTGCACCTGCTTTCCCTCGCCATTTCCACTTCCCCCCACCCACTCCTCTCCCTAACCTGGTCCACTTGCATGCTGCCCGCTCGTCCCACGCACACAGCAGGAACTCGCTGTTGTGGCCCTTACCCTCCGTGGCAATGGCTGCCATGGAAAGGGAGAAGGGACTACATGTAGTGCTCTCCATACGTTCATTGTGGCCATTTTGTTGTTTTTTTGTAAGTGGTGAAACAACGGCGCAGTTTTCTAACTTATTAAAAAACACTATTGGCACACCAGAAAGCATGCTGAGGTGCTATTACAAATAATAAACCCCTCCCTGTGTGGGCATCAATGGTCAGGCAATGTTCCAGCGTCCACGTTAAGGCCTGACAGAAAATGCTCGCCTTGGTAGAGGTATATTAGTGCTAGAGTGGGATAACTTTCATCAAGCTTTCAAGTGATAGGTGGCCTCACCCCTTTAGCATGCCCCTGAACCCCTATACATTTTATTGAACCCCTATAAATGTAATGCCCCCAAAAAATGTTATATACATTTTATATGAACTCAATAAGAGACCCACTGTAAAGTATATGACATGTCTCATAGATGTGTCTGAACCCCTATAAATTTGACTGAACCCCAATCATTCTGATGACCCCAAAAAATTGAATACGCATTTTATATACATTTGATATGAATTCCAATGTATTTGCCATACAAATGTAATATATCTGACCCCCTATAAATTTAATTGAACCCGAAAACACGTAATGAACTCCCAGAAAAATGTTTATGTACATTTTATATAAATTCATTTAAAATTTGATACGATCTCCAATAAATTTGATAATGCCCCAAATGTTTAAATATAAATTCGATATTCATTTAATTGAACCCCATAAATGTAATGACCCACCAGAAAAAGGTAATATAAATGTGATATAAATTTGATGAGAACCCCAATAAATGTGATGACCCCAATACATGTTATATAAATTGGATATACATTTGTTAAGAACCCCAATAAATGTGATGCCCCAAATATTTTTATATAAATTATATATTCATTTGATTGAACCCCTATATATTCAATGACCACTCAAAAAATGTAATATAAATTTGATATACATTTGATAAGAAGCCCAATAAATGTGATGACCCTCAACATTATTTATATAAATTTGATATTAATTTGATCTAACCTTTTTAAATTTAATGTTCCCAAAAGTGTAATATAAATTTGATTAGAACCCCAATAAATTGATTACACCAATGCATTTAAAAAAAATTCGATATGAATTTGATAAGAACCCCAATAAATTTGATATAAAAATACAACTTTGAGAGCAACCCTATTAGTTTGATATTGAACTATAAAATGAAAACGTGTGCATTTAATAAATACTATTGCTATCAAATGACACATCTCACAGTAATATTTAGCTATTTGGTCGCAGACCACCATGCTTGGGATGTTTTACATATTTACACTCAGTTGATACAACAGCGCCCCGCTATATTTATGTATTTCACAACAGATCAATATTCTTTATAGCGATACATAACTTTTATAACTGTTGTTAGATATATTATATTTATATATGTGATTGCTGTTAATAAATGCTTGTGTCTAATGGTACTTTGAATATAACGACATTGATTGTAGGCTTGTGTAATAAGTGTATTTTAGATGTTACTGTAAATAACACAACACTCAGTCTTTACGTTTTACATGGTGGGGCCCACATAAATAAACAGCTCAAGCTACAGCGGAGAGTTATCACAGGGTCGCATGAGACAGCACAATTGCTACACCTTCTATGACATGTGGACAAAATCTGATAATCCTTAGCAGGGCGTTAATATAGCCTTTAAAAGACGACTTGGTATCATGGGGTGGCACACTAAGACAACAGGTGAGCTGGTCCATGGTGATAATGATGAGCTGGACCCTTTGAAGAGTAACTCCTTATGCTTGCTCAGGACACGACCCTGTGTTATAGCACATGTAGAGATAAAACTCAACCGGCAGCCCCTCTAGAGGACAGCCCTGCAAGACTTGACCGGCATCTGACCCACGGTCAAACACTCCTGTGAGAATAGGTAAGACAACAATCCTTAAACTAGCCAGAGGCCCAGATGCGTGCTATTAATCTATAGCTATTTTAAACCTCTGAAGAAATTTGATCTATAGACCTGTTGAGATCATATATTTTAAATCCAAACCTTCTTTTTTTCTCTTTAGGCATTGCTATTTCCATACAGAGAAAGCAGCTGGGTATAATTTTACTATCTAAAATTACCAGGATAAAGATTTTGTACTTCTATGGTGCATGATGCAATCATTGCCTATGTGCATGTACGATTAGGTTTCTGTATTAACAACAACACACCAATATAATGTTTTGTTTAGATGAGTACAATTTTTAACACATTAAGCAGTTCATAATAGGTCTTCCAATCAACCCTGACAACTTGTTACAAACATTATAAACACAACCCCTTGTAGGAACTTTTAATCAAAATTTATTTCATATCTGATCTCATCAGTGATGTCATCAATTACATTTGTGATGTCATCTTTGATGTCCTGGGTGCTAGTCTTAGCAGAGCACAGTGGTGGCGTGAGTTATGGCTGCTTGGCTTACCAAAACTGGCGAATTATTTTATTTTCTCAGTTTTACTTGTAACCATAATATCCCTTTAACAAAGTTTTTTCACAGAATTTCATAGATTTTTATTAGTGCAATTTAACCATAACACTCCTTTAACAACGATTGTTCACTGAATTTGATAGGTTTTTACCAATGCACCCTTAATTTGTTACAAATTCCTTATATTGGACTGACCCCTAATGTAGCAGCTGTAGAGCCGCGGACAGCATGATATCCGTGGACAGCAGGTAGCATTCACAAAGCCCTGAGTACAGGGGACAACAGAAAATGTTCTACCCATTAACCAACAAACAGATACACATAAAACAAATTTACTACATACAAATATACCTTTTTGTACACCTTATTACTTCAAAATTTACAAATTATTTTTTATTTATAACACAATATAATGGAATGCACCAAGAATAAACCATAACTGTACACCTCATATCAATTCAGTACAACTGTTCATAGAGACTCACGCACACCAAGCGCTTTTTCAAAAACAATCTTTCACCAAACAGTAAGTACACTGTATTTTCTTTATTTATTATTACCATTGATTATGTAGACATTTCCTATAAGCAAATAGTACTGTTTTTTAATTTGAACAGAAATGGCAAACACGCTTGAGTGGTTGGAAGAAAGCTTTCCAACAGAAGAAATAAGTGATGATAACATCTCTAATGGCAAACAATACATCTTCTAATATAAACAAATAATGCAATTTGTGCAGATCTCAGTGAAATAATAATGTCTTTCTTTCTTAAAGTACATAGTTTACATTAAGTAACAACAACCCAATGCAATTAAGGAGAATGCCAAGAATCATCACAAAGAGAAGCCCTATCCCCAACTGTACATGGTGAAATCATGATATCTGCAAAATTAGATAAACCTAGTAATGACTTTAAGGAACTTTTAAATTATGTTAGAAATCATGTTATTAAAATGTTCATTATCACTGTCCTTCTTGCACCTGTCCCCCTTGTGTCCAGCAATCATCCCCATCAAATTCCCAAAATATAAATGAAAGACTCTTTGATGAAACTTCACTCTCTTCCTCCATGTTATTATACAGAAATTCCAAGTTCTCCCATTTGTTTCCCATTCCGATACCCCATCATTTCATAAATAAATAGATTTGTATACCCAAAATATCTTGTATATTATTCTCTCATAATTTCTTTTTAAAACTCCAATTAACAGTACACAGACTTTCGTTTACAAAATCGTGTTGTCTCCGGACAGCACACTGTGTCTGGACATGTCAGTTTTTGCATGATGCACTTTTACTTGGTCTGCGGATAGAATGTCTGTCCTACAGACACTCATGTCCATGCACCCTGCGTCTCCTGCCCGATTGTGTCCACGGACAGGCGTCAGCGCTGTGGACGTCCCTGGACTTCATCATGTGACCTCAACCGTGCAGCGGGATGGCCTGACTGTGAACAGTGTCCCTTTCTGCAGACAGCTTAAACATGGCATTTTCTGCCAATATAGGGTGTTTCAAGTTGAAAGATTACCCTTCCATAGCTCCTAGATTCATTCTTAGTTGATCTGGCAACATTTTACAACTTTCTAAGGCCTAATTTCAATTCGGTAGTCTCATGAGTAAAACCAGAAAAAAGCCCCAAAAAATAAAAAAACACAAAACAACAAGAAAAACGGTTCATTTAGTAGCCACCGCTCCTTTGTTGTAACCTGGCGGGCTGAACGGCACCCGCTCGCAGACCTTGACGGATGCACCAGCACCATTCATGAATGGTGCCGGTGCATTCATCCTCCCATTCTCATTGAGTCCAATGGGACTCGAATGAGAATGGGGAGTAATATATTCTGGCGCCCGGGAATGAGGAATTGCCGGGGCCGCCAGGACCGTAATCCCCCAGTAAGGCACCATTGCTGGGCAATGAAAAAAAAATGACCCGGCGGCTCCAGTGCCATTTTTACCGGCACGGCTACCGCCGGACTCATAATGAGGCCTACAGTCTGGCTAAACCTTGGTCCAGATTCATCCTGGAAAAAAGAGTACTTAAATCCTACCAAGAGATAGAAGAAATAGCCACAAATGTTCCCACCAACCAGGACATTTTAAAAAACTATTTAAATGACACATACTACCCAAACAGAAGTGCTTCTTGGAAAACATGTGCCTGTACGACATAACCCAAAACTACTGCTACAAAAAAAGTCACACCAGATGAGATAACTGGCAAAAACTCTGTCTCAACTTGTGAAGGAAGCCTAGTGAAACTTACCAACCTAGCCTTATTAATCATATAAAGTTCTCATTTAAATCTCTGCAACATAGAGAACTTTATTGTATGGCCCTACAGCAACTTTTTAAACCTTGGAGAAAATAAGAAGAATTATTAGGTGACTATGACTCATTTAAAGCTGCATTCAAAACAAATGAAAGCGATATATATAACAAATGTCAATTTCAAACAATACAAAGAAATGTTGGGCAATGAATACCAGCAAGAGGAAGAAATTGAAGCTCAACTAGACAACTGAGGGCAGTCCACCTTTCCTTACAGGAAGCCAAGAACCACTTGGAGAACCACTCATTCTAAATGAAGCAGAAATAGCCATGACTGAGGTAGAACATACCATGCACCAATGTAAAAAATCTGAAGACTTGTCGGTGCTAAAATCACAGTTAAATGATGAACAACTCACCATTTATCTATAGGTCACTGAAGAAATTGAACATGGTTTTAAACATGAAACTGAAACTTGTAGCTGTAAAATGTATGGACCTCTGCTCCTGTATTTAAGTGGTGAAGCTAGTTCTGGTAAAGCATACTTAATTAAAATAATCAGCACATTTCTATAAAACCTAACAAACAACATCCTTTCGGCTGTTGTAACAACCCCCACAGGTTTAGCTGCCTACAACATAGGAGGTGTAAATTTACACCGACTACTGCTCCTTCCAGTTGAACACAAAAAAAAATTAAAAAATTAGAATGCTACAAATTATCAGCAGAAGCTGCTACTGAAGTACGCAGATTTCTGAAACAAATGAAAGTACTCCCAATAGATGAAGTGAGCATGGATTCCAACATCATGTTGGCTTTAATTCACCTTAGAATGCCAGAAGTCCTGAAAACCGACTACGAAAAACTGTTTGGAGGAAAACATGTTATTGTTTTCTGAGACCTCCTACAGTTAGCACCAGTAAAAGGTCAGCCTATTTTGAAAACATTAGGGCACAAACAATGCTGCAACACACTCGGCAGCATTGGAAATGTAAATCTCTGGCAAAATTTTCACTACAGAGAACTAACTCAAAACATGCGTCAGTCTGCAGACCTCACCTATGCTAACATTTTAAAAAGCATCAGAACTGGTCTGCTTACTAAAGATGCAAAATACATCTTAAATAGTAGACTAATCCATGACCTATATGGGTGAAATACATCTGCTCCTGATGTCATGGAACAATTAAGTCAACAAAATATAAAATGCATATTCTTAATGCCAATCCCTGCAAGCTGTAGTGAATTCAATGAGACAATGTTAAAAAAAAAGAAATGCGACCCATACTGCATATAATCTCCACAGACAAACTAGAAGTACACGGCATGACACTCCTTATGTGTTAACAAGCAACAGCACAACTAAATAGCTTAGAAAAATGTATCTTCAATAGAGCTGGATTGGAAAGCATATTAACTTTGTGTCTAAACTGCAGAGTAATTCTAAAACATAACCTTGACGTAGAACAAAGTTTAGTCAATGGAGCAATTGATACAGTTGTTGGCTTCCAAACATATCCACATGACATCATTCAGTTTGTCAGCATCTACTTTGACAAGCTTGCAGAAGTAAAAAATTGTGGCCGCACAATAGCATGTTTCCTTTTTTTCAAAGACATGTACGTATGCAAAGAAAACTTCTCTCTATCTCTTGCATATGCTGTCCCTATTCATAAATCGCAAGGCACAGTCTTAAGGAAGGAATGAGTTACATAGCACTTTCATGTCTCCATAAATGGTATTTTCCTAGGTAACTTTGATGCAAATAAAGTCAACAATGACATTCCTTGCATCGTAGAATGCAACAGGCTGCATGGACTGTACACCCCCATCCAGATATGTACCCTGTACCTCAAAAAAACAAAGCATTTAAAACAAAAACCAATACAAACAGATCTCCCAACTACACTGCTAATGAAACAATGACCAACTGCTTCTCTATCAAATAATACAACCACAAAACTGTCTACTACAAACTCAACTGCACGTCCAACAAAAAGACAAACAGACAAATATCTCTCCTCAAAAAAGATCTACAGGCCCATCAAAAAATATAGAGGCACAATTCTCTGGTTCATTTAAATTCAGCAGCACAACTGGAATACATTGCTATACAAATGTAACAATCAATCTTCTCTTCCAATTTCCACCAATTGTTCACAACATGTACTTAAAGGGCTTGGACCAGTTGTGTTTGCAAATTGTGATAAAACACTACTTCAATGATCTACAAGAACACTTAAGACTGACTTGGAGGAGATGCAGCAGTTCGGGGTACTGAAAATCCTCCTGGTTGCCATGTATCCTCCTGTCAATGGACGACTTAAGAGGGGACAGGGTTCCCAGGGAAACCCTCTTGGGGAATAAAACCATGTGGTTCTGTCTTGGGAATATGCCGATGGTTTCAGCTGCTTGGAAGAGTGTTGACTGGATGAGTGTGGTGAAGGTACTACATCAAATGGTTTCCCTACAATAGAGGTAAAGGTTATAACAAACGTTGACAGGATTTGAGTAAAGAGAAGTTAAAGTTCTATGTGTGTAGTTACCAGAAAGAAAGCGCCTCTTGACTGAATTTGTGGCGATATGGGCCGGGAGGCTTCCGTTGGAAGACAACAGAATGCGAGGATGATTCAGCAGTGTTTCCTAAAGATTTTAAAGACAAACGGAGCCGGCAGAAAACATCAGATAGGGAGGTTCTATTTGTGTGGCAATGAGCGGACAATAGCCTGAACTTACCCGCTGCCGTTAACAGTAGAGCGGGCTGAGAGAATTTTGAGGATCTGCACTGGCATTTGCTGATATGGAGATTGTGTGGGTAGATTGTGTGTTCGGAGGTTTCTATCCGAGATGGAAACGGACTCCGGGTAATGGCTGAGAAAAGAAAGGCAGAGTTCAGAGCACAGCGGGGATTGGCTAAAGGAGCGTTGCCTAGGTAACGTTTGGAAACTAAACCTTTGTACATGGAAGCGGCGAGCCTGGTGAATACTGCCAAGAGGGACAGGAGATTTGTGAGAGGTTTGTTCCTATCTAAAGGGAATCAGACAGATTAGAAGAACACATACACAGACAGAATAGCCAGGAATAACAGAGTGAACAGATCGAACATACAGAGTGTGTGCTACGAAGAGTAGCTACGCAAAGCCTCTCTGTGTGTGAGCCCAGATAATCCAATGCAGCTCCAGGGGGCAGAGACAACTTCCTGCATGCATCAGGAAAGACTAGAATGTTGCAGAAACTGTTGGATACCCTCTTGGAAGGAATCCTGGATACAACTCCAATCTGCCTCCATCGTCTCACAGGGACCATCATAGGAGGCGACCCATGACACAAATGCTCATCCTTCACAGAAATGTCACAAATAATCCTGACAACACTTACAGTGTCTCAGGTATAAGGCAAGAACTGGACTGCTGTGCAGGAATGATACAATTTACGATAAACACACAGGACGATTAACAATAATTACTAATGTACTTACTACAAGTACTGGATACCAAAAACATTGCTATATGGAAACATACATGCACTCTCTGCAACCATGTTTCACAAGAGCACATCCCTAATGAACGATTTGTGTATGTATCCATGCCAAATTGTGACTCCATTCCATTTCACCAGCTTATGCAGAATGCAAATCATGGCATATTATGCCCTTTCTGCTAGTCAGACAATCGCTCCAGCATGCAAATAAACTCACATAGTCAATATGTCATACTAATGCTGCTAAAGTACAATGCAGATGGTATTAAAAATAACTTTAAGCTCACTAGCTTTACACATGGCCAAGTATCTCTTGGCAAGAAAACCTTCACATCAGTAGGGATATTATACCACTGTGGTGCCACAACAACTTCAGCTCCTTATACTGCATATGTCAAAAAAAGAATTGGTTGATTTGAATGTAGCGACACCTCAGTTACTCCAAAACATACGTTACCAGCTAATCTAACAAATGCCTACTAAATATTCCTTCAACCCAAATTTACTCACTAAACTGTAGCACAATAAACAGTTAGAATACGGCAACAGGTATCTAACTACATCCCTAGTACTACAATACTACTTTTAAAAGTCAAGATAGTTATAATACACCAACAGGTGTCTAACTACTTGAAAAATACCATTAATTGCAATACACTCCAAATACCCCATCACAGTTCTTGTTACTACAAAACTTCTTCTAACGTCCAATATAGTTAAAATACGCCAACAGGTATCTATTTTAAACATTCCCTTAATTACAACACACTTCAAACAAACATACTATCACACTTACACTCACATAATTATAATAGTTGTTTTTAAATCCTCTATGGATTTTTTTCCCCAATGACCCAATGATTAATGTCAGTACAACAACAGTGTAGCACACACTAATGTTGTGCCAAACATAGTACATAGAATGTACTGTTTATGAGGGTAAAAAAAGTCAATATATATATAAAATTGTTTGCAATATTTTTAAATATCTTGCTTAACAAATTATACAATTTTTTTCCACAGTAAAACAACCAGAGATTCCAGCTTTAATACTGTATGCAACTAAGTAACCATACCAAGTATAAACAAATACGTATTACATAAGCACTATACTCAATTGTACTACAATCATAAATACCATACATACTTCAATTATATCATTCCACCATATTACAAATACTGTATACTCCCCCTACAGAACCTATATTTACTATACACATATTACTATTGTGTGTGTGGCTAGGGCAGGCCATGTCCCCAAGAATCTGGACACTGGCCACAACCACAACAATATCATTAAACCATATAACAGGTACGTACAATATACTGTCAAATAACAAAACACGCCCTGAACCCCCTGCAATTGAAATAATGTCAGCGTACACTAAAATTGACCGCAGACTCAGCGGCATCTGCAAACCCTTTTTGTTCACCTATGAAAGCAGCTCCATATAATCTCTATTCCACCCTACTACCCTTTCCACACCCACTTCATCAAATAACCCAAAATGTGTTTTCCAAACTGTTTGTTCACAGTACTGTCCGCTGACTACTGCGGTGTCCATGGATTCTCGCAGCACCTGCACATACCTATTTCAGCTATAAAAACAGCCCCATGTCATCTTTATTCCACCCCTCTCCTTTTCCAGGCCCTCTTTCGACCAACCCCAAATGTGTTTTCCAGACTTTTTCCCCACCAATCTATCTGCAGACACACAGCACCCCCTGATTGGTCCAGGGGGGGAGTCTCCGCAGATCGGGTAGGGAAGTAAGTTTGTGGACCAGACCCAGATATCACTAATTTTGTGACCTAATCTTTGGTAGTTTTTTAAAAAACTACTGGACGGATTTACACCAAATTTACAAAAGCATTGTTTAGGGACCAAGTCACTGCTCCAGGTGCAAAGTTGCTGAAAATCCATCCAGTGGTTTGGGCTGTAGGCGTGAGAAGAATTGTTTTTCAATTGCATCCATGAGTATTTCCACACATTTTGAGATGCCCCCTATAACATTGCCCCCCCCTTGACGAAACCACACCAAACTTTGCAGAATCGTTCCGAGGGGGTCGTATACTTTTTTGCAATTTTTGGTGTGGATTCCTCCAGGGGGAGGCAAAGTTTTAAGATGCCCGAAAAGTGGTCCTTCTATGAGTTGAGCAACTTAACCATAACTACAGGGCCGCTACCGCAGTCCTTAATAAATGCGTGTGTCTAATGGTATTTGGAGTATAACAACATTGGTTGTTAGGCTTGGTAATAAGTATATTTGAGATGTTATTGTAAACAACAGAACATGCTGTCTTTATGTGTTACAGGGGGGTTTCACATTAAAAAAAATAAAAACAGCTCTAGCTACGGCAGAGGGTCTTTGGCGGTTTGTATGAGACAGCACAATTGCTACTCCTTGTATGACATGTGAATGTGAGCACAATCTGATAATCCTTAACAGGGCATTACCATAGCCTTTAAAAGATAACTTGGGATCATGGGGTGGCACACTGAGACAGTAGTTGAGCTGGTCTACGGTGATAACAATGAGGTGGACCCTTTGAAGAGCAAAGCCTTATCCACGCTCAGGAAACTACCCTATGTTAGAGCACATGTAGAGATAAAAGACGATCAGCAGCCCCTCTACAGGACAGCTCTGCAAAACCTGACGGGTGCCTGACCCAGAGTCAAACTCTCCTGAAGAATAGGTAAGTCAATAATCCTTAAAAAAGCCAGAGGCCCAACCACGTGTTATTAATCTTTAGTTATCTTAAACTTCTAAAGACAGTTGATCTACAGACATGTTGAGATCATATTTTTTAAATTTAAACCTTCTTTTTTTCACTTTAGACATTGCTGTTGCCATACGGAGATAGCAGCCGGGTTGGGTCTGTGAAGATAACAAGCCTTCAGTGCCTTTGACCACTGTGCACAATGCAGTATTTGCACACGTGTACATACAAGACTTGCATGCTGCCCACGTTACTGGGCATAATTGCGAGACACAAGTACTACATCTCTAATGGACTGCCCTATTATAAGCACGGGTAAGAGAATGTTCCTTAACATTTTTAAATTTGAAATCCAGAATCTCTTGTACTCTCTTTTGTGCTGGAGTTGGGGGGGTTTCACACCCTACTTGGGCCCACACGTATAATGTTGTATACCCACATACATCGGCTGTGTCATCTATAGTGTTGATACCAGCGTTTAATACCATTTTTGAGTGTCAGCAGGGCCCACCTGGCGATTATCACACACCCCCTCCAAGACATTAACATTGCTCATCTGAGTTTCAGCATCCTGATCAATATATGCGTTTTTGTCATTTATAATAGTGATACTGACCGCACCACCATCGCCACCATCTTGAATATCAGTGGGGACAGCATGGGTCTTCTCACACACATAATCTGAATCTCTGACACAGTTCTTTTGAGTTTCAATATGGTGATCATTGTGTGTGCTTGTGTGTTTAGTGCTTGTACTCGAGTCATCGACAAATGTTTCAGGGGTCATTTGGAAGAGTTTGTAAAGCATTTCACAAACCTCCTGAGTGGACATATTAATAGAGGGTTGTAACTCATCAGCCCTCAAAGCACTCAGCGCTGCATCTATACAATCACACTGTAAACGCTCATTGACTGGCCTGTCACAAGGCCCCACTAATATATCCTCATCGTCCCACAGGCTGATGTTTTCATACGGCAGGAGATCAGGCTCATACTGGTAATTGATCTTATATGTGCTGGTGAATGATTGCCCTCGGGTCTGGTGGTGTTATTGGATGGGTTTGGTAGGGGCATTGACAACAGTATTTGCAATAATTTGATCATTACAGTTACCTATATTATTTTCAAATTCACAACTAATACCTGTTACATTTTGCCCATTAGATAACAGTGTAGATTATGTTTTTATCAAGGTGTTACATGCTATCACAGCGTCATCATCATCAATGATTACGACAGCTCGGGCTGTGTCATTGCTCTGTTTAACACGCATGTGCAACCCCGCTATAGCAGCCGTCTGTTTTTGCGATGGCCTGAAGACCAGGAACACCAGCACAGTCCATAGCAATGCTGTTTGGCAGCATAACACCCCCGACCCACTGGCAGACACGTTTACTTCTCTTGTGGCTCGATCGAGTCCATTTAGACCTTGCCCCTACTTCAACAACATGTTTATTTGTAACATTGTTCTGTACCGGGGCTTGAGGCTTTTGTCTTTTGTGACATTGCGCAGTTAAAACTGCTCTCGTATCTAAACACCTTAGCTCTTGCTCACCTGAGGTTGTTCAATGCTCCAGAAGGGTCGTGTTTAGCCCAAACGATCCTGCATCCTGCATGATGACACAAGACTTGCAAGCTGTCCCAACCCCATTCCTACACATCCAGCAGTGGTTTGCACATATAATGGAACTGTCGATCTACAAAGATTGGGTATTTTGATCTTAGAACATTGATTAGTGCTTGACATAAAGACATCTGGCAGTGTTGTTGGGGTACCGGTTCCAGGGCCCCTTGGTGAAACAAGACTGCGACCTACAGCACCCCCATAATGCAGATCACCCCCCCTGGAAAAGACACTCTGATCTGTTGAAGGGGCCCTGGCACCAGGGACCCTTGGTAAAATAAGATTGTGACCTGCAGGCAGCACCCCACGATGCTGATCAGCACCCACGGAAAAGGCACAATGATTAGTTGTAGGGCCCCGGCTGCAAGGGCCCATGGTGAAATAAGATTGCGACCTGCAGCACCCCCATGATGTAGATTAGCCCCCATGCAAAAGGGCCTCTGATCTGTTGTAGGGGCCCCAGCTCCAGGGACCCTTAGTGTATCAGAAAAGCAGATCTGATCCGCTGCAGCCTCCTCCACATTGTAGCTATAACCAAGAGGCATCAGAGGTACATTTCGACTTTGTTGAACAGATCTAGGATTGCTGTTGATGGGCTCTGTTTCATGCTGTTAGCCCTAGCCCGTGGATCCCCCACTGATGGCCGTGCAGCCCAATTAATGGAACCCATCATAATTTTAAAGAGAGTACAAGAGAATTTGGATTTAAAACATGCACTCAACATGTCAATAACACAGGTGTCTTTAAAAAATGTAAATAGCTATAGACTAATAACATAAGACATGACCTCTGGCTATGTTATGGCAATGCAGCCCAGCTTATCAAATGCATTGTAACTTTAAAGAGAGTACAGGAGAATGTGGGTTTAAAATATGCACTCAACATGTCTATAAAACTGTTGTCTTTAAAAGTTTAAAATAACTATACACTAATAAAATAAGGCATAGCCTCTGGCAATTATAAAGAACATTCTCTTACCTGTGATTATAGTAGGGCTGTCCAGTAGAAATGTAGTACTAACGTCTTGCAATAATGTCCAGTAATGTGGACAGCTTGTGCACAGTGGTGGTCAAAGGCACTGAAGGCTTGTTATCTAAATAATATCTTATCAGAGTTTTGAGTAATGTTAAACATGGAAACATAGCTAACAATTCAAGACTTTCTACATGCTTGTGTTAATACAAAGAATACATATGAAATCCCACAAATCAGAGGCCCTTATAGGGAAAACAAAGTAAGGAAATAAGAAACAACTGCACCAGAAAATTTCAATAACATTAAAGTTAATCTTCATGTGTATCAATGAATAGTCTGTTTGAGGTCTCCTTGTTGCCACATGTATGTGCACCATGAGCTGAGACCAAACTGTAACATACAAGAAGGTTAACGTCTAAATATATAGCACCATTCCAATTTTCATATTCTAACTGCCAGTAAACAAAACCACCTGGCCTAGATATGTCAGTGAACAAAAAGAAGTGGCCTAGATATATGATGCCATCAGTGATGTCATCAATTACATTTGTGATGCCATCTTTGATGTCCTGGGTGTTAGTCTTAGCAGTGCACAGTGGTGGTGCAAGTTTTGGTTGCTTAGCTTACCATAACTGGTGAATTCTGGGTACGGAGGTTCGGTTTTACTTGTAACCATAACGTCACTTTAACAAAGTGTTTTTACTGATATATATATATATGAATATATATATATATATATATATATATATATATATATATATATATATATATATATATATATAAAACAACAGTTATAAAAGTTAGGTAGCGCTATAAAGAGTATAGATCTATTTTGAAATAAATAAATATAGCAGTGCACTCTCAAGTCTGCGTACAAAATTTATTACATCCTAAACGTGGTGGCCGGCATCCAAATAGCTCAGTATTACTGTGAAATAATTCAGATGATAGCAATAGTATGTATTTAATGTGCACTCTTTTATTTTATTGTTATTATTGTTATTATTATTACTATTATTATTATTATTATAGTATGTATTGAGCGCGGAACTAGCGGAGAAGCAACAGAGCACTCTACAAAGGTATACAACAATACAGATACATAGCAGAGTGCTTTTCAGAAGTAACAACAGAACAGATATACAGCGGGGGTGAGATACAGAGGGGCACAGAGGAGGCGTACAGTTGTACAGAGTGGCAGGGAGGAGAGGGGTGGGTGACGTATAGCGAGTCAGGTGGCACGAGGGGCGATGTGATGGCCTAGGTGTTAAGGCAGAGAGATTCCTTGAAGAGTTCAAGATCAAACGGATAGGGTCGTTCTCAAAGTTGTATTTTTTAAAATCAAATTCATTGGGGTTCTTATCAAATTTATATACAACTTATTGGTGGTCACCACATTTATTGGGGTTCTTGACAAATGTACATCAATTTTATATACAATGTTTTGGGGGTCATTACATTTATAGGTGTTCAAGCAAATGAATATCAAATGTATATGAAAATGTTTGGGGGCCATACAATTTATTGGGGCTTTTATGAAATTTATTTCTAATTTACATTACATTTTTTGGGGGTCATTACATTTATATGAGTTCAATAAAAATTGATATTGAATGCATAATAAACATTTTGGGGGTCATCAAAATGATTGAGGTTCTTATCAAATGTAAATCGAATTTATATAAAATGTATTGAATGCCATCACTTTATTGGGGTTCTTATCAAATTTATATCGAACTAGCTGATATACCTGGCATTGCCTGTGCTTTCATTCCCTCATAGATACAGGTAACTGTGCAAAATTTGGTACAGATTGGTGGAATTGTATAGGGAACATACGCGAAGCCACAAACCCACATCCAAATTTGCACTTTTGCTGAAATCCGGGGGAAGGGGTGGGGTTTGCAGATGTCATGTAGCCAGTACTGTCAAGAGGGTCCTAACAGCTGACTGTGCACAATGTGGTGCAGATTGGTGAAACAGTGTGAAATTGTATAGGGAACATACACGAAGCCACAAAGCCACACATATTCATTTTTAAATATGTGAGGTATCTCATTGACATTAAGCACTTTATCATACCCTATAACTACATAGGAAACAGGATTTGGTATTATTCTCAAATCTTGAAATATACTTTGCTATTTTGCACACTACAATATAGGAAACTACAATTTGCACTTTATTGAATAGCCCATGTAATTGTATTAAGTATCATTGAAAACACGAAGCTGTATATTTCTGCACATGTAATCGCACTTTGCACTTTAGGATATTACTGAATGATATGGTCATCTACATTGTACAATTGGAACTGCATTTTATACTATCATGCCTTGGTGCCACATACAATATGTTATGAAAAATTGCATTATGTACCTCAGGGTGTTGTAGTATTAAACAATCATAAAAACTGATAACCCTTGACAACATCTGATCAAATTGTGATCAAACACAGAATCAACAGGGATGTGACCCTGTCCTCTTTCTGTGTCTATGGGAATTGAACATTTGTCGGAATATAATGTGTGCCTGATGCGTGGGCAAAATCATGTGACCAAGCTATGAGCAGTAGGAGAAATGCGTCATTTTGTTGCTGGCATTCTGCTTTTTGTATGCTGGGGGTGGGTTTCAAGCAATGATTTTAATGCTGTCTGAACAATAAAAAGGACATTTCAAAGTATTCTACTAGGCTGGACTGAGGTGCTGTTTCTCCAGCTAACCGAGACTTTCATTACTATTCTGTGAGTGCAGCCAGTGGCGTAAAACAAAATGTGGGGGTCCCCCTCCGAGCAATGCTGAGGGGGCCCCCCCAAATCATCAACAAATCATGGGTCGCGCCACACTCTGGGCCGGCCTAGGTTATCACGCTTGTGCAATATGCACACATGTGCTGTTGAAGGGGTATGACACACACTGCACTAGGAGAAAGATATAAATATGTGTTTTAATGCAATATACAGCACACTTTCTGAGAAAAATTGGCTAAAAAGCCAGAGTGTTTGCAATGGTTCTGTAAGGTAACACCAATCCAATACATGCAAAACACCAACAGTGCACAAGAACATTAATGCTTTGCTATTAAAAATGCCATACCACAATGAAAACATGTCAAACTGGCAGCACAATGTAGACCAGTGTAACAACATTACAGTAAAGCATGCCAGGCCACATTTAGACATAACTAGACTGGTTCCACTGAAATGCCAGTCGAAGCAATAACACTCATCAAGAAGAGAACACACGTTCAAGCCTGCGTCTCTGTGGCCTCTAACAACACGGCCAAACTCTTTCAAATATGTAAGTAACTGGTCAATCCTGTTGTGGTCTTTACCTCTCCTGTTCCCTCTCAGGCCCTCTGCATGGCTCTGTTCTCTCACATCTGTGCTAAAACTCAGGCCATCCAGTCCCCATCTCCTCTTCCTCTCCCTCTTCCTCTCTTGGCCCCCCATTGGCCAGCTCTACTTCCCTTCTTCCTTTCTCCTCATTCTCTCTGACAATACCTGATGAGGTTTCTAGACAAGCCCGATCTTTGAAAGTGTTGTCCAAATAGGTGGTCCCCTGCTCCTCTAGAACGATCAAGGACCATATTGACACCCTCACTCGAGCCTTGGCCAATTTCTGTAATCACTCTTTCACCACTGGAATGTTCCCCTCTCCCCTTAAGCACTCCCTTGTGCACCTACTCCTCAAGAAGCTGTCTGCCTTTCCTGCCTGCCTGGCAAACTATCGCCCAATATCCATCACACCTTTCCTGGGCAAACTGTTGGAAAAAACTGGCCATCTTCCAGCTTACTCTCCACATTGAATCTGTTGGTTGTCTCCATGACCGTCAGTCTGGCTTTAGAGCTGCCAGAGGCATGGAAACTGTTCTACTGAACACCTGTGAAGATCCTCTCTCTAACCTTCATTACAGCATTCCTTCTGTCCTCACCCTCCTTGATATTTCCTCTGCTTTCGACACGGTCAACCACGCCATCCTAATTAATCGAGTCCATGAGAACCTGGGCATCACAGATCAGGCCCTTGAGTGGCTGACCTCCTCCCTCTTGGACTTCCCTTCCCAGGTGCAACTTGGTCCCTTTCTCTCCGCCACATCTCTCCATACCTTTTTTTTTAGAAACTTTATTTTTTTAACTTTTTACTGTAACAAATAAGCAGTGCTCCAACAGGGAGCCGTCAAATGCAATCCCCCACAACAATCCTCCCGCCCCTCCGCCCCCCAACCCCGTGTCCATCGTGACTTTGAATGCCGCCATCTTTTGTCTGAGTCAGATGGAAAGCTTTCCACGTTGCCTCTATGTACCTCCGTCCCATGGTCTCTCGCTCTGAGGGCTTGGATTGTCCGAGTTTGAAGCTTCAGCATTGTTCATCAGGTAGGTGATGTATGGCCCCCAGATGTCGGGAGGGCGCGCATGTAAGGGCAGGGTTCGGATAAATTCGGTGTCCATATCTTGGCAGTATGTTATATCCTTCTCCCAGTCAGCTATCTTGGGGAGTGGGCCGCGACCCCACGACATAGCAATTCTTCTACGTGCCAGCACCATGAGGAGCGCTGCTAGCTTGCGTGACGCTGGCTGTAGATATTTAGTGAGGCCGAGAAGCGGACTCAGCGGTAAGGGGGTTATCTGTTCGCCTATAATGTCGGATGTTGTTTGTATAACAGAAGTCCAGAAGCGCTGGATACCAGGACAACCCCATGCCAGATGAAGAAAATCAGCGTTGGCAAATGCGCATCTCTCACACTGGGCTGACGCCTCTGGGTGGTGTCTATGTTTCCTGACTGGAGTGTAGTATGTTTGATGCACAAAGTTAAAGTGTATTAGCTTAAATCGGGAATTTAACGCTATCTTCTGGGTCTGACGAAGAATGTAGGCCCAGTCTTCCTCACTAATCGGTCCCTGCAATGCTGATTCCCACTTTCGTTGCACCCTGGGTTGAGGTTTCCGAGTGTCTCCTTCCAAGGATCTGTACAGAGTTGACACCAGTCTACCTTCACTTTGCGCCAAAATGGTGTTGTGTAACAGATCCCAAGTGGGGGGTTGCTTAGGGAATGTGGGGAATAGCCCCTGAAGACTGTGGCGAAGTCTGAAATAGAGAAAGACATCCAGGGATGTGTTCCCTCCTCGGTCTTTTGCCATTTGGGGGGTCATAAATGTGCCCCCTGGGAAGAGGTCTCCCAGCGATTTAATCCCTATTTTATCTATCCATAACAGGAACACTCTTTCGTTCGTGAGGGAGATGCCGGGGATGAATTTTATCGGCAGTAGGGGAGAAAATCGTATAGCCACTCCGTATTCGCCAGCAATCTTCTTCCATATCGCATATGTGGATAGGACTGTGTTCAGCGTTTTATGCGGCACGGGAATGTGGCTTATTATGACTGCTGCTAGCAGGTCGGGGGAAGCCAGGGCTCTTTCCACTTGCACATGTGGTCTGATATAGTGGGTTGAGTACCAGTGGCTTAGGAATTGGGCCTGTGCCGCCCAGTAGTATTTTTTTATATCGGGGAGAGCCAGGCCTCCTTTTGATATTGGTAGAGTAAGTGTGTTGTATGCTACCCGTGCTGGTTTCCCCGCCCATAATAATTCAAGGATTGCGCTCTTGATTTTTGATAGAAAGGAATTGGGGAGAAGTAGCGGGATATTTGTGAAGAGATATAGAAGTTTGGGGAGTATAACCATTTTTTTCAGTGAGGTCCTGCCCCACAACGTTAGTGGTAGAGATTTCCATCTCTGAATACGTTCTTGTAATAACTGCAGTGTAACTACATAATTGTCTCTAAATATCTCGTGGTGGCTTCGTGACATCTTGATCCCCAGATAGCGCACCTTCGAGTTTTCCCATTTGAACCCGTGGTCATCTGCAAACTCCAAAGTGCTAGGGGTCAGGGGGAACACTATCGATTTGGAATGATTGGTTTTGAGGCCTGACATTAGCCCGAATTTTGTTACCTCCCGCATTACGGGGTTGAGATTGGTTTGGGATCACTGACGAACAGCATGACGTCGTCAGCATACAGGGAGACAATTAGCCTGTGAGGACCCAGCTTTATCCCTCGACCTAAATGCTCGGCACGCAGCCTTGAGGCTAGGGGTTCCATCACCAGGGCAAAGATAAGGGCCGAAAGAGGGCAACCCTGTCTCGTTCCGCGTTCCAATGTGATCCCTGTGGATTTGGTGTTCCCTAGTGTGATGTATGAGCGTGGTTTGTTATATAACAGAGCTACTAGCTTCAGGAAGAAGTTACCCAGACCCATCTGCCTTAGTGTTGCGAACATGAAGGGCCACTCGACTGAGTCATACGCCTTCTCGGCATCTAATAATACTGCTATTGCCTGCTTCGCCGGGTCCAGGGCTTCGATTACGCCAAACAGTCTCCTGATGCCGTATGTCGTACTCCGCCCCGGGATGAACCCGGCCTGGTCACCCAGCACCAGAGCCGGCATCAAGGGGAGCAGTCTGGTCGCCAGAATTTTAGCTAGGATTTTGTTGTCTAGGTTGATCAATGATATCGGCCTGTACGAGGCGCAGTTCTCTGTAGGTTTTCCAGCTTTGTGCAACATCATTACGTTGGCCTCGCGCATCGTGGGAGGGAGCGACCCCCGCTCCACCGCCTCCTCGTAGACTTGCAGAAGAAGGGGGGCCACCACCTCCACGTGCGCTTTGTAAAACTCGCCATTGAGTCCATCGGGACCGGGGGCTTTGGTGTTAGGCAAGGATTTGATTGCTGTCCGAATTTCTTCGAGCGATATGGGCGCGTTCAAGGGTTCGCGCAGGTCTTGGCTCACCCAGTACAGTTCCGTGTCATTGAGGTACTCTCGTATCGCTACGGGATCTGATGCTCCTTTTGAACTGTACAGGTTTTGATAGAATTCTCGGAAAACATTGGAGATCTCCTCCTCTGTGTAAAGCCTCCGGCCCTGCGCATCCGCGATGTACTCAATGCGGGGTGGGACTTTGTCTATAGTTAGTAGTCTGGCCAGCAGTGCACCTGGTTTTTGCCCCTCTCCGTATTGTCTGATCTGTTGCCTGCGGCCCAGGAACTTCAGCTTGCGGTCCGCTGTCTCCTTGAACCCCAAGAGTTCTTTTTTGAGCTCGGCTTGGGTGCGTGGGTCTGGAGTATCGGAGAGGTTCTGCTCTAGTTCTTTCAAACGACGCTCTTTGTCGGATAATTCGCCTCGGATCGATTTCAACAAGCCATTTTCTTTAGTCAGGCAAATTCCTCGTACGTAGCACTTGAGTGTTTCCCAGATGGTGCATGCGGAGTCGACTGAGTCTTGGTTGATCTCCAGGAAGGAGACTATCTCATGACGCAGTTCTGCAGCAAATACGGTGTCCGTGAGTGAACCGGGCTTGAATCTCCAGTTGAGGCCAGGCACTGTTACACCCGCCAGGGTGACCTCCAGTACCACCATCGAATGGTCAGAGTAGGACCTCGGCAGGATGTGGGACGCACCCCATCTGAAAGGGCTACGGGAGGATGCCAGGATATAATCGATTCTGGAACTGGTGTTGTGTACCGCTGATCGGAAGGTGTAGTCCCTGCTGTCGTGGTTGTGTCTTCTCCACATATCAGATAGATTGAAGGCCTGACAAATCTCTCGAACCTGAATACTGGCCTTGGATAGGTTTCCCGATGTGTTATGGGACCTGTCGAGCCTGGGATCAAGTGTGGTATTGAGGTCTGCACCCCACACCACAGTCGTCGTGTTAGTCGCGTCCGGATGGGACATTACCCAGTTGAAATTATCAGGTCCATCTGTGTTCGGTGCGTATGAGTTCACCACCACCACCTCTTTCCCTGCGATTATCCCCTTCACCATTAGGGCCCTCCCCTCAGTGTCTTTCTTTAGCTCAATAAAGCTGAAATTAGTTTTTCTGTCGATCAGGATCGCAACGCCCCTGGCAAATGAGGAGTAGGATGAGAAGTACCGATGGCATCCCCACGATCTGGCCCAATGTTGTTCTGACGCGGGCAGCAGGTGGGTCTCCTGGAGTATCGCTATGTTGATTTTGTGGCTCCGAAGATATTGAAGAATTCTCCTCATTTTCATAGGCTGATTGCCGCCACGAATGTTCCAGGTGGCGATTTTCAACGTTGCCGCTGCCATCTAGAGGGGTCAAAAATCATCATGTCGAGACGGGGCTCGCGGGATTGGCTGGTGTCGCTTTCCACAGAGGAGCAGGGAGGACGTGGCAATTGCTGGATGCATAGTTCTTCGTGTGACTGTCGTGGTACTGGGGTATGTGGGTTGTGGCGGTTTTGCTAAACTAACTTCTCTCCCCTGCACGGGCAACCCCCAACAAGCCCGTGATAAACAAACCCATTTTAACAATACAACTAGCATTGCTGTGCTCGGGGCGCAGGTGGCCCTCCAAGAGGGGGCTGGCTCCCTCCTTCGGATGCAATGTTGAACTGTGGTGGTCGTTTCTAGTCAACCTTGAAGTCTCGTGCAGCCGTTTTGGGTGTCCTATAGGCAAATTTTACGGCGGGTTTCTTCTTGGTCTGTCGCCCCTTTGCGGTTTTCCGTTGACTGTAGCGGGTCTACAGCCAGAGCGATCCAGGTAGTCGCTTGTCTCCTCTGGGGTGTTAAAGAACTGGGTCCTGCCCTCGTGCTGAATGCGGAGTTTGGCTGGGAAGAGCATGGAATATTGTATCTGGTTCTCTTGCAGTCTGCGCTTTACTGCCATGAACGATCTCCTCTGCACTTGGACCGCTTGGGAGAAGTCCGGGAAAAACTGGATCTTGTCGGCGTCGTACTGGAGATCCCCTTTTTCCCTAGCCGCCCGTAGGATGGCATCTCGATCCTTATAGTTAAGCAATCTCGCTATTATTGGGCGGGGATTAGCCCCGGGGGTTGGTCTGGTGTTGGGGACTCGATGAGCTCTCTCCACGACAAACAGTTTGGACAGGATTTCTGTACCGAAGAGGTCCATACATAACTTCTCAACGTAGTCTTCCATTTTCACGGTGAGTTGTTGCTCCCTGGCTCCCACGATCCTGATGTTGTTGCGATGAGAACGGCCCTCCAAGTCTTCGTTTTTGGTGCTTACTGCTTTCATTTGCACTTCTCGGGAGGCCACTCTGGACGTTAGAGCCGCTGCACTGTCGTCGAGATCAGACACTCTCTGCTCGACTGTGTCCAGTCTGTCGGCGTGTTTGTCCAGCCGGTGCTGGAGTAGGTCGACCTTGGAGGAGAGTGCGTCGAGTTTACTTCCAAGGCTTCCGATCCCGGCCTTAAGATCAAGGAGGATTTCCCTGATGTCGAACCCGTGGGCATCCTCTTCATCCTGGGCTGCGGCCTGGACGGGAGACTGCGCTCCGCTGTTCGAGGTAGTTGCTTTGGTCGTGGAGCTGCCCTCGAAGTTCAGCGTTTTTTGCGATCTGTCCGTCTTCCTCGAAGTCGCCATTGGTGCGCGCGTTGCAGGGGCCAGGGGGGCACCGGGAGGCGGGCCAGGGGCCCCGGGGCGCCCGGCTTGTCGTTTTCTAGTGGAGTGACTCTCTGGAGGTCTTGCCGCTGGGCCGGTTTGGACTGTGCTGTCTCACGCCTCCCTCGGCGGGGGAGCCGGGGATCCACTCGGGACGCGCGAGCGAGGGGGCGAGGGCGCACGGGCGCGTGTACCTGATCCTCGGCGACGGCTGGGAAGCCCCTCGGTGTCCGTCCGTGGTGGCTCCTCCAGGATTTTCCTTCGTTTTCGCCAGCTCCGAGCGGCGCCCCCGAGTCCCAGGCCCGCCCCGCCGCCGGCCCCTCCTAGCCCGGCCCGCGCCCGCGCCTCGTCCGCACGGGGGAAGGGGGGCTCTTCGCCGTCGAGGAGACGGGACTCAGCGTTCGAGGGTCGACGTATGAATACCCCGTTCTGCTCGGATTCGCCTCGGCTACAGTCTGGAGGCGGCTGCGGACAATTTGCACGCCACAGAAGCTTCGATTGGTCAGGATTTTAGGGGAGCTCCGCGGAGCTCACAGGGAGGCCGCCATCTTGGACGGCTCTCTAGCGCCCTCTCACATCTCTCCATACCTGTGGCGTTCCCAGGGCTCCATCCTCTCACCCTGGTTTTTCAACCTCTTTGCCCCTTTGGCACACCTGATCTCTACCATCCCCTCTTATGCAGATGACACTCAGCTTTCCTTCAGGCTCCCCTCAGACACCTCTCTCTCTCATTCCTGACTGTCTATCCGCGATTCAGGTTTGGTGCCCATCCACTGATCTCTCCCTTAATGCCAGTAAGATGGAGATCCTTCTCATTGGGGCCCCTGCCCCTGCTTTCCCTCTCGCACTGTTTCTGCCCACCTTGGGCCCTCTTCCTTCATCTTCCTGTGAGGCAAAAAACTTGGTTGTCATCTTTGACTCCACTCTCTCTTTCTCTCCTCACATCCCGGACATTGCCAAGAAGTCCCACTACCAGCTGCTCCTCCTCAAAGGGACTCTTCCCTTTCTCACTTTCCCCTAGAGGCTCACTGTCTCTAGAGCCCTGGTTCTCTCTAGGCTGGACTACTGCAACAGGCTCTTTCTCAACCTGCCTTCATCTACTCTCTGCACTCTGCAACTAATCCAGAACAGGACAGCAAGACTTACCCTTGGCCTCAAGCCCAGGCATCATATCTCTCCAGCACTGAAATCTCTCCACTGGCTCCTGGTTGCTGCAAGGATCAAGTTCAAGACCCTTTGCATTGTCCACAAAGCTTTCTGGGCCCGGGCCAACACTACATCTATCGCTTTCTTCCAAAATACCTACCTTCTCAAGCCCTTCGCTCAGGGAGAGGGGAGGGAGAACAGGGCAATTCTCTGAGTAAGTGCAGCCAGGTCAGTGCAGCTCTGGGTAGTGCAAGGAGAACAAGGGACTTTAGGGTTACAGTTACAGCTTCTAAGTGCGTGGTAGGCCCGGAGGCACTGCAAGGATGACTGATCAAGAAAGAGTCTAGACATAGTGAGACTCTGAGGGTAGCCCAGCAACCAGTCGGTACAGCAGACAGGTAGGTCAGGTACGCCAGGAGGGGAGGGAGAGAGAGAAAGCAGAGGAGAAGAGGAAAGTTTTGAGCTGCTTCCCAATCTTGAGGTGGTCCGGCTCAAGTTTGAGAGGGGCAGAGAGGCCTTTCCAGAGGGAAGCACCTGCATAGGAGAGAGATCTACCCCACTCCCCATCACTCTCTGCCAGGGGAATTGTCTAACCCTTAGAGAGGCAACAGGAGACCACTCAATTCTCGCAGCCTTAAAGGAGAGAGTTAACTGCTTGTAAAATTGAAGCTGCACTAGAATAGTCTCATTAAAATGCATAAATAAATTGGATGCCCCCACACAAATACATTTTTCCCCCACCTCCTATGAAGTTAGCGCCTCTCCCAACATTTGAAGGGTTAGCCCCCCTGGAATGTAGGTTTTGTTGCACCCCTGAACACAAGCACACACCATTCACCATATATACACACATGCACACCCAGCCATCCATACATTTAAGTGTGCACTCTTTCAGCATACAGGCACACCTAGGCAGCCACCCGTACATTTAGGTGTGCACCCTTTCACCATACACTCACACAGGCAGCCACCTATACATTTAAGTGTGCACCCTTTCAGCATGCAGGCCACCCAGGCAGTCACCCGTACATTTAAGTGTGCACCCTTTCACCATACACTCACACACGGACCCGTCATGGGGTTAAGGGGAGCCCTATTACTTCAAAAAGAAATTGGGCCACATTACAAGTCAGCCGGTACGGAAACAATGGTGGTGGTTAATCCGCTGCCACTGTTGTTTCCGGACCGGCTGATTCCGAGTCCTGCAGGCGGGAGGTGTCACTCCATCCAGGTCTGACCTGGCGGAAGTAACACCACACACTTGCAGGGGCACATGGAAACACCGGCTCTGTCATAGACGGAACCAGTGTTTTCATGATCCCCATCCCTATGGAGTCCTATGGGACTCCATGGGAATGGGGCTTAACAGAATTCCGCCTCCAGAATTACCGGGTCACCAGGGTTGTAATACCCCAGTGATTCCGGCAATCACGGAGGCGGAATGGAATTACCGGTCCGGCGGCAGCCTGCCAGTTTTTCCGGCACGGCTACCGCCGGACTCGTAATGAGGCCCAATGTTTCTTTTTGAAGTCACGTTGACTTCATAAAGAAATGATTTCCTTTAAGGACTGAACCATAATGGAAATAATTTCTTTATGAATGCATAGTGACTTCAAAAAGATACTTGGGGTTATTATGACCCTAGAGGTAGCCATGCCAGAAAATACTGGCACGGCTGCGGCCGGAGTCATGAATTTTCTGGTGCCCGCGAATGGGCAATTACCTGTGCATTACAGCCCCGGCGGACCCAGTAATTGCCCATTCCCGGACGCCGGAATATATTACTCCCCATTCCCATTTGAGTGGGAATGGGGAGGCTGGATGCACCAGCACCATTCATGAATTGTGCCGGTGCATCCGTCGAGTTCTGCGCGCCGGGGACGTTCCACCCCCCAGGTCAGACCTGGTGGGCTGAAAGGCACCCGCTTGCAGAACTCGTAGGTCCGGAAATAACGGTACTGGCAAGTTTACCGGTACCATTGTTTCCAGACCAGCAAACTCATAATGAGGCCCACTGTTTCTTTTTGAAGTCATAGGGCTTCCCCACCCCATGACATGGAGGGCTCCAGCCTAGGGTCTTGCATTGCATGGGGTGGGGGATCCCTCGGAATTCAAAAAGAAAGTTTCTTTTTGTTGTCACTTTGCCTTCATAAAGACATTATTTCTGTAAAGAAATAATGGGGGTCATTCCGAGGTTGGAGGTAAGGGATTACCGGCACCGGTAATAGTGCCTATGCCGGTAATTCCTTACCTCCGTATTCCGAGGTCCCTTTGCGGGTCCTTCTTTACCTCCTGCTTTTAGCAGGAGTAAAGTACGGGACCCGCAAAGGGACCTTGGAGGTAATTACGGCACCGTAATTTACGGTGCCGTAATTTACTCCTTCCCCATTCCCATTGAGCCTTATGGGCCTGAAATGGGAATGGGGAAGGGCAAAAGGTGAATGGGGAATTACCGGTCCCTCCAACCCTGGAATGGACCGGAAATTACTCCATTCACCATGGAGGAGTCGGAGCGGTATTGGAGGCAACCATGGAGTAACCATGGAGTAAATTACTCCATGGTTACCTCCAAACCCAGAATGAGGCCCAATGTCTTTATGAATGCACAGTGAAACCAAAAAGAAAAAAAAATATTAAAAATATATATATATATATATATATATATTTTTCTTTTCTTTTCTTTTTTCTCCAAGTGGGGCCCCAAGTGGGGCCCCCTCCTAGGACATGTACTGGTGGAGCCCCCGCTGCAGGGGCCCCTGTTATGCCAGTGAGTGCAGCTCGTTATTCACTGAGGGATCGGTGGAGATATTTCAGGATTTCTACACGTTGAAGTTTCTCAACACGGAGCAAACACCGACTTCTACAGAAGTTTAAAAGCAACACATGAAGCACGCGATGCAACACACTTGAGACTTTATTGTCCCGCAGCAGCTCGGAGCGTATCCCCTAAGCTTATTTCCAGGCACTTCCCAGAGGCTGGAGGCTCGGGTGCACAAACCAGCAGGTACGCAGGACCGATTAGTTGGAGGACGCGGGACGGCGATACCTGCTTTGTGAGTGCTCTCAGGTTTCTACAGCTGGGGTTTACTTGGATTCAACTCACGTTTTGGTGATTGGGGTGAAACTAACACTTTCCTGTGTTGTACAGTTCCTGTGCAAGATATACAAAGTATAATATTTTGTGGACAGAACGAAAAAAGTGTATGAACGGTTACATTTGAGAAGCACCAGATGAACTCTCATCTCAATTTTTATTTATTTAAAACTTTTTTTATTGGCATTTGTTAGTTGTACATTACAATTTGCATTTTAACCATAAGCATCATTGCAGTACCTTTGTGTGATAGATTTCCAACAAAAAAATAAACAGTAAACAGTAACTTTCTTCTTCTACTGTAGCAGGCTGATTTATCCGCTCTATAGTTATGGGGTTGTATTTCCAGTCCAAATTTAATAGGCGCAAGGGTTATCACCCTATTCATGTCTTTGTATTGGCAAATGTTTTTCCGTTCTTACCCAGGTGTTCAGGGGGGCTTATCATCAGACGGAAGGAACATGTCTCTTATTAGGGCTTTCCATGCTTCAAATGTGGCACTAATATCATCAGCATTTCCAACAGTCCCCGCTCCCCAGGCCTCTGTTTCCGCTGCAGCCCATCTCTCCATTTCTGATTTCCACCTAGCGTATTGTGGGCACCCCATCTCAATTTCCATGCCATTGCTATCGCTCTCTTTGCTAGTATACATGCCATGCCCATGATTTTCACTAACTCTCATCTCAATTGATACTGATATCAACAGAGCAAGAAGCTTCTTGCTACATCAGTCCAGATCCCTTCACTCTATTTAATAATGAGTGCCCAAACTGCAAGGGAGGCCACAAGAAGAGAATTAGCTTCCAACCTATTCAATGAAACATAAAAAAATGACAGGCATAACCAAAAATAAAATCACACCCCCCATCGAGAATAGTGGAATCACTCTTTTTTGAAAGAATATTAAAAACTCTCAAAAAAGGAAATTAGTAAATGGTGGGAGGAACACTTGCTCCAGAATTACATCGACGTGAAAAGAATTCCAAGAGGTTTACGGATCCTGACTACACCCTCTTTTGAGGAAGAAGATCCTGCAATGTTGGAAGAATGGAGAGCTGCAACTATTTACTGTTCAAAGAATCTACTCGAGATACTTGTTAAGTATGCAGCAATGATAGAAAAAAGACGCTAATGTAAATTACAGAGATCGAAAGTAAACTGGAAAAGTTGAAACTAAGTGATGAAGGATTCAAACTTAAGAACAATATAGAAAGCAATTTAAAAACATTTGAGGAAGAGACACAACAAGAAAACGCAAATTCTTGAGGGATAAAGAGGATTACGAAAAAATGGCCTGGTGTATACGTTTGCGAGATGTTTTGATCAAATGAAGATACAAACAAAAACTAGCAAGATGCCTCACACCGGCACGATTACCGAAGCCTCAAATGAAGAATCTTCAGTTTCAGAATCTGATGTCACGGAAAGCGAAAGCGATGAACCCACCATTCGGCTAAATTATTTAGAAAAATGCGCTTGCTGTGCCACGATGGGAGGACGAGCAAGCAAACAAGAGGAGGAAATACAAATGGACGAGGAGGAATACAAAAACGAGGAGCGATCAGAAGGGTAAACATCTCAGTAAAGAACATCTCAGGGATATTGTTGCGCTCTGGGAAGTAAATGATGAGACTCTACAAGTCAGTTCGAATATGTCTATCATTAATTTATGAAAACACACCCTCACAGATGCTCAGCAACAACTCCCAAGTCTTGGCCTTGATTTTTGCCCAACTCCTCATTTTGATTATCCACAAACTAGAATTGATATGGATCAATATGTTTGTAAAATCAAACTAATCAAATTCTTTGCCATGAACCCTGTTAAAGAGAAACCGAAAGTAAAACAAGGGGGAGGACAGAAGTAACCAAAGAAGATTTAAGCACATTATCTACCTCAATGTTTCTTCAGGAAGGTGGAGAAGCCACCTTCTCTGACATTGAGATCAATTTGGAAGACCTGGAAATAAATATGGAATGGTACAAAACAAGTAAATTAAATGCCAAATCCATACTTAATCCACCTATGATGACAGGCAGCTCTACAGAGACTTTTCAGAACCTTGTCATAGACAACCTGAATAAAATAAGGTTAAGAGAATCCAGGAAATATAAACCAAATATGGTAAATGAACACACTAAGGCACTCAGATAATTAAGTCTCTTGCCACAGTGCATTATCAAGGCCTCTGACAAAGGCCAAAATATTGTACTTATGGACAGAGATCAGTATATCTACGAGGCCAACAGACAGTTAAATGACAAGGCCTGCTATGAGAAACTGACAGATCATCCAATGAAGAATCTAGAGCTAAAAGTACAAGACTTTCTCGATGAATGGACAGAAAAGGGAATGTTGGAAGATCAGGATATCAAATTCCTTTTTAAACCAAACTCAACCGTTCCTATGTTATATTTTCTCCCTAAAGTCCATAAATGTACCAGTAGACCTCCAGGTAGACCAATTGTCACTCTCACATGATCCCTCTTAGAGGAAATGTCGAAATGCATCGACAAATCACTTTTTCCTTTTGTATTGACATTGCCACCGTACTTAAAGGACACAAAGGATTTTTTTATTGAAAATGAATGAGTTACCTTGTGAACCCAACTACACCCTGGCCACGATGGACGTAATGTCATTGTACACCTCTATAAGACACGAACAGGGTATGAAGGACTGTGCACACTATCTCAACACCAGATCTTTGAACTATACTAGACAACTATGTAACCTGTCCTTAAGCGCCCATTTACCCCTGGGTCTGGAGCGCTATACTAAATAAAACAAACAAACAAACATTCTAAGATGATTTTGGCGATGATCCATCTCTGTCTGACTAATAATGTGTTTTTATTCAATCAGAAATACTTCAGACAAAAAGAAGGGACAGCGATGGGGACCACCGTCGCCCCTCTTAAGCCAACTAAACGATGGGTTACTGAGAAAAGTATGAGGCCTGGAAAGAAGAAAATGAGAGGTTCACAAACAAAGTCGTAATGTGACATCACTACATTGACGACCTATTCATTATATGGAAAGGGACTCCTGTGGAATGGACAGACTTTGTGAAACATCTCAACAGTAACAATTTCAATCTAAAGTTCACAGACACACAGTCCGAAAGAAGTGGTTTTCTTGGATGTAACGGTTTTTATAGACAATGGTAAACTAAAAAGTCAAGTGTTCCGAAAACCTACTGAAGTCAATACCCCACTTCATGCCAAAAGTGCACACTACAATAATTTGATTTGGAGTATTCCCTACAAAGAATGTATTTCTTTACGAAGGAATTGCTCCAAGATCGAGACATATGACAAGGAAAGCAAAATTGCAGCATGGTGTTTAAAGAAGCAATGTTATCCCAAACCAATTGTAGAACAGGCTTATGTAAAGGCACGACAATGCGACAGAGTTTCATTATTACTTGATCAGAAGGGCACAAAAGAGACTTTAAAAGGTGAAGAAATGACATGCCTGGTACTAACATACTGACAATCAGCCAAGACAGTTAAAAACATCATCCATAAAACATTGGAACTTACTTATGATTGATAAGGATCTAAAACAAACACTAGGTGCCCTCCCCAACATTTCATTTCGGAAATGCAAACCCATTAAGCATAAGCTAGTGAGTAGCTATATGGCACCTGAAGCAAGTCTAAATCAACAGACTTGGCTTAAACAAAGAAGCAAGGGTTTCTTCAAATGTACAAAGTACAAGAAATGCACTTTTGCAGATGAACGCTCCACATACCAACATCCGATTCTAAACAAAACTATTACCATCACTGAAAAGATTACTTATGAGTCGGAGTACATTGTATATGTATTACAATCTACATGCAAGAAATGGTATATAGGGAGCACTTAATGTAAACAAAAGATATGGATTCTGCAGCATGTAAGAGCAATCAAGAACAAAGACTTTGCATACCGAAACACGATGGGAAGTTATGTGACTTTTCTTTCTTTGGACTGCAACAAATAAACATTGGACCCAGGGGAGGAAACAGGAAAAGGGACCCTGTCGGGTCATAACATCGATGAGGAACTTTATACTTATTTCGGAGAATAACAATGCACAGGTCTCACAGGTAGAGACATTCTTAGATCGGATTTCTGACCATTGCCTGTTGTTCTAAATGTTAACCCATGCTCCATCTTGATCAATTTGATCATTTCTCATTAATTACTAACCTCATCATTTTGCTTGTGGTTATCCATTTGGTATTGTATAGCCTGCCAATACACACATTGAAGTTAAATTGATGGGCGTCATTTAGATCTTGCAAACGGCACGCACTCTATCCACATACACAGATTCAATGAGTATGGGTTGTCTAACTCCCAGTCATGACATACTCCTGGGACATCATAATGCAGAATAACAGTTATTAGAAACAACTTTATGATAATCAATCAAATTGGATTACATGGCACTTGACTGATGTGTTTTACGGTGGGTTCAGTTCATAAGTGGTGTACCCAGGAAGAATTTTCTAAACATTAGGCAGCATACTGCCATATCTAATGGATAGGAAAATGCACCATGAATTTCAGATAAAATATGTGGTCATGGACTAAGTATATTGACATATAAAATTGCACATTGTATTTTTTTGATTATGAGGCACCTCATTAGGCATTATGCATTTTTATCAAACCATCTAATAATATAGGAAATAGGATGCCCAACTAAGGATTTCCCAAGCACTATGAATCATATGGTTACATCCAATATGTAAGAAAATGCACCTTGAATTCCATTAAGAAAGTATGAAAATGTGGACATGCACTATGCATTTTGACATATGAAACTGCACATTGCACTTTATGATTGTTTGGTATCTCATTGACATTAAGCACTTTATCATACCCTATAACGACATAGGAAACAGGATTTGGTACTATTCTCAAATCTTGAAATATGCTTTGCTATTTTGCACAGAACAATATAGGAAACTACAAATTGCACTTTATTGAATAGCCCATGTAATTGTATTAAGTATCATATTGAAAATACAAAGCTGTATATTCCTGCCCATGTAATCGCACTTTGCACTTTAGGGTATTATTGAATGATATGGACATCTACATTGTACAATTGCAACTGCATTTTATACTATCATGCCTTGGTGCCACATAAAATATGTTATGGAAAATTGCATTATGTACCTCAGGGTGGTGTAGTCTTGAACAATCATAAAAACTGATGTCTCTTGACAACATCTGATCGAATTGTGCTCAAACACAGAATCAACAGGGATTTGACCCTGTCCTCTTTCTATGTCTATGGGAATTGAACACTTGTGGGAATATAATGCGTGCCTGATGCGTGGGCAAAATCATGTGACCAAGCTACGAGCAGTAGTGAAACGCGTCATTTTGTTTCTGGCCTTGTGCTTTTTGTATGCTGGGTGCGGGTTTCTCGCAATGATTTTAATGCTGTCTGAACAATAAAAAGGAAATTTTAAAGTATTCTACTATGCTGGACTGAGGTGCTGTTTCTTCAGCTAACCGAGACTGTCATTACTAATCTGTGAGTGCGGCTCATTATTCACTGAGGGATCGGTGGAGATATTTCGGGATATATATATATATATATATATATATATATATGTATATAAAAGATTTTGGGGGTCATTGCATTTTTTGTGTTTCAATTAAATGTATAGGGGTCTGGATACATCTATATCAAATGTTAATATCAAATTCATTGGAATTCTTATCAAATGTATATACAATTCATTTAAAATGTATATAACATTTTGGGGGTCATCAAATATATTGGGGTTTACTCAAATTCATAGGGTTCGGATACATCTATATCATATGTTATATACACTACAGCGGGGCTCTTATCACATTTACATCAAATGTATATACCTTTTTGGGGGTCATTCAATTTCTAGGGGTTCAATCAACGTCATAGGGGTTCAGGGGAGTGCTAAAAGGGCAGGGCCACCTGTCACTTGAAACACTTGATGAAAGGTATCCTACTACACTACTTTTATTGCTAAAGTGTTACACATTCTAGAATTGCTCCAATAACCCTTTATAGCGTGGAGGCGTTTGTCATCTGGGAGTGAAATTAATGTCTTGGCCTGAGCAAACACCAGACAAGTAATGCTAGAACTGTCAAGCCAAGAGGCCAGGAGCAGACAAGTGCCTGAGAGTCTGTGTGGATGAACGTGGATGTGGATGAACGTGACCAGGAAACCTGGGGAAGGCGAGGGTTTAAGTAAATCTGACTTTTTGGGTGCAGTGCAAGCCTGGGCATCCTAACAGTATGAAATGATTCATGGAATCCTTATGTAGTCAGACTACTCAGATCTTTTTGATGCCAAGTCAAGCAGTGCCTAGAAAAGCAATATTAACTTTCAGACAAATGTCGGGGATGCTAGTTTCACTCTGTATAACACAGATATTGTAATGTATATTTGTAGAAGTGAATGCATAAGAACACACTAAAAGGAGACATGAATGCGTGATTTTCCTGAT
This sequence comes from Ambystoma mexicanum, assembly GCF_040938575.1. Lineage (NCBI taxonomy): Eukaryota > Metazoa > Chordata > Amphibia > Caudata > Ambystomatidae > Ambystoma > Ambystoma mexicanum. The sequence continues at coordinate 707,149,985 of NC_090921.1, forward strand.
GAAGGCAGAGTTTATAAGAGCAGGAACACACCATTGAGTGCTCAGGAAAAGGCTGAAACACACTGTGTCGACAATATTCATCTACAGTAAAGCTCCAAACAAGGAAATATGGGTCTGATTTACAAAAATGTTTTCAGTGGGACTTTCCCATGTTAAACCATTTTTCTAAATCAGGCCCCATGCGTCTATATTATAGATTGAGAATAGCACATTACTTTGGATTGGTGAAGAAAGCAGGACTCAATCGACCACACTGTAATGAGTAATTGTGATTACACGTTGGGCCGAGAGAGATTATCTGTGTCTGATTTCCTATGTTGGGAGCTTTGATTTTCAGGAATTATGTTAGTATGAATGTAAGGAGGTTTGAAATTGTATATTTGCTGTTTTTCTTGAGCACCACATTGTAAATTGGATAGTTATTTTCTTTTTTATTTATTGATTTTGTTTTTGATGCTTACGCATCTTTACAAAGCTATAACAAAAATCAACTTCAAACGTTACATCGTTTTACAAAAATTGGATAGTTCTTTTGGAAACGTGTTTAGAAATTATCAGGATAGCTGTATGTAGCTACAATGTTCAAGCATATATGAAGAAAAGTTGTATAAAAACAATGTGGGGATACTATATGAGAAGAGCTAAGTAATTATTAAAATTGTGTATCCAAATTGCTCTTAATCAATTGTGTTTTTGACTTTATGGTGCCTGGGAGATCAGGATTGTGGACAGGCGGACCCTTTTTTTGGTATATGGAATGCTAGTTTTACATCACGTGAGTTGTAGGTGTGAGGTTGTGGTCAGGGATGGAGTAGCTGGATGGATTAAAGTGACTGGATTGTGCCTTCTTGGTAGACATGTGGTTCCTTGAGCTCTTACACGCTAGCTACTCTCTTTTTCTGTGCTGGTGCTCCTGGATGGGAAACACTGAAGAATTTTCTAGGCACCGAAAGTTGCTGCCCCTTGCCAGCACTTCCAAAACATGACCTGCAGCTACCTCAGGGGGCAGGGGGTGCTCTTCTAGAAAAGTAATGCTGCTATAGAGGGCGGCTTGTCCTTTCTCACTGAGGTTTCTATGGCAACAAGAGCAGGGGCACCACCAAGTGGTGGCCAGGGGGGCCATGGCCAACCTTATAAAAATGCTGGCCCCCCTATCGGCCACCCCACGAAAAAGCACCAAAAAATACTTTTTTTTTCGCACTGGACTGTGTGCATGGACAATAATAACATGCCTAGTTCAGTGTGAAAAAAAGGACTGGAGTCAGAGCCACGTATGATGATGACCCTACCCCCCATTGATTGCACATGCTCAGTGGACCCAGTTTGCAATGCTCATGATCCAGGCTGTGTAAGCCACAGGTCTGCCTGCCTGCCCGGCCCGATTGGGGAGGAAACCTGCGAGCGAGCGAGCCTCAAAAGACTGCAGCTCGGGGCCTAGCAGAGACAATGTTGCTTCTGTTGACATTTTCAATGACCATCTGTGAGTATCTACAGCTCTGCCACAACATTTTGACTGAGGATTTTCTGACGTGGGCATCAAGGAGATGAAAATGTGCTATAATCAGAGAGAAATGTGATTAGATTATTGCAAAGATATACCAGGTATGCCTTCATCCAGCATTATCTAAATAGAGATTTACTGCACGCAGGCAGCAGCAAACAACCTCTGCCATGGTGGACACTGTGTTCTAGGTACTGACATGTTCATTCGAACTCATCAGGAATCGGGAATAACAAGGGGCAAGTGAAACAGTTTAATCAACCGAAACCCCAGCAGGAAATCTAATTCAGCACTGCAGCTCGTCACAGCCTTGTGATTTACACAATGAGACCCCAAACTGACGGAACAACAGAGGGAGGTTAATGGGGAGCTGAGGGGCATAGGTCTCCAAAATGCCCGGGCAGGCATTGAAGTCTGTATCATTGCTGCCAGTGTGTGGAGACAATACAACGGTAGACATTAATTTAAAAGTTTTTTGTGTGATGTACTTTTTAGGAGCTGTCATATCTGATCGCTCTATTTGTCTTTCTGAACAACATATGCATCATCTTATGATTTGTTGATGTGTGTTTGGTTATTTAAAATACTGCACAGTAAGACAAATGCAAAGCTGTAGAGTAGCATTCAATCCTTTGCTCTATTAGTGTTTTCAGTTGAAATCGGGCAGTTGTTGCTTTAGAATACAGTCATTATATGAACATAGCAATATTAGGATTAATTCACATTTCAGAATTGCATATTTGGTTCGGAAATGTTCAGTGTTGGGTACCTACACTTGCATCCATCTCAACATTTGAGTCCACTGTGCGGGTGAAACTGCAGATTTTGTTTTCGGCGAGGGTGGGGTGTGGGGATTGGGGTTATTGGGTAGTTAAGGGGATTGGCGGGTGAGTGACGTGAGTCCATGATGGGTGTAGACCAGGGGGAGCCAAAGATTTAATGGAAAGTGTTGAGCCAGGGACGAGCCTGGCGGGTCTGGCCTCACTCTTGGGCCCAACACGATCCAAGCCTGGCAAAAGGATGCTCAAAACAAGAGGACCTGTGTCAGGGTCAAAAAAAGGGACTGTGAGCAAGGAAAGGAAATGGGGCAATAAAAGAGGCTGAAGAGATTTGGGCGCTACAAAAGCTACTGGGGTGAAAAAAGGGGCTAATGGGGGAGAGAAAATGGGATAAACAGTACTGGGGCAACACAACTGGCTAAATGGTGCTGGGGCAACAAGGGACAAGAACAGGGGAAGAAGGAGCAAATAAGATGTACTAACGGCAACAACAAAGGGCTAAACAGGATTGCTGGGCAATAATTGGTTAAAAGGTTTGGGGCTACAAAAGGGGCATGAACAGGAGCTAAAGGGTGATGGGAGAACAAAAGAGTTTGGGGGCAACAAAATGGGGCTAAAGGGGGCAAGAACAGGGATTAAAGGGGACATGTGTGGGTGCTTGTGTCTGAATGTCTCCATATCTCTGTATCTCGGGAGGGGCACTGGGGCATGAACATTTTTTGACAAGGGCATGGCATGATTTACTGCCTTTTTTGGGCAATGAAAAGCCAACTTGAGTGTTTTTATGTGATGGTGGGGTTGGAGTGGGGGTGGGGTGGGGGCTCATACTACAGTGGGGCTGGCCTGACTGGGTCTTACTGTGGCATGGAATGTTGTACTTGCATTAAGGTCAAAAGCAACATGATGAGTGTTCTTACATGGGGATCTCATGTTTCCTTATTTTGACTTGGGTCTTTATTTTTCTGTTGTTTAAGGTCAAAGGCAATATACATATTCTTACATGGGGGAAATATAACAAGATGCGTGAAACTTGTATATGGGGGATTTGTGTGATGAAATGCTATTTATATTCCGCTTTTGCCAAAGCGATGTACAGAGAACAATTTACATTAAATGTATCACCCAGCCGAAGTTTGCACTCATTTAATGAGCTTTATATATTTATTGCATTTGTTGACATCACCCAATCCTGTAAGTATCACGACGGTTGTACAACTTGGTGAGCAGGGAAAACAGTACAGTACAGGGTAAGAGAGAGGTAACAAGGTGCAAAAGCAACATAATAGGGCAAGGTCCATAGAGGAGGATAGAGATCAGAGGTCACTTTAAAGTATGAAAGGCAGAGTTGGCCTTGCCAGGATTTGAACCTGCTAATCACACTCTGATTACAAAAGCATGCGCTCAGGCTTCTGAGCGATCTTACCGGGTAGCCAGCAAGAGCATGTTTTCTTTCTGTAGCAACATAAGTATTCTTACATTGGGGTGAGGGCATTCGTGCCGCCTGAAAGGCAATGTTTTTTTTTTACTGTGGCATGACATTGTTTACTGCTGTTAATACATGATGAGTATTCTTATATGTGGAGTGGGGGATTTGTGTAGCCATCAAGGATATATTTTCTTACTGTGGAATGGCTTTTTTTCACTGTCATTAAGGCAAAGCCAACTGGAGTATGTTCTTACATGGGGATACTGGCATGTATTGGGAGAGCTAGCATAAACATGCTTTGTTATAGTATCGTTACAGGCATTATGGACAAAGCAAACATGCATATTTTCCTGTGTGGGAATAGTGGCATATATAGGTGCTCCAGAATGGACATGTGTAAGCACAATCAATATGAAAATGCTTTTTTACACTTGCAGAGTACTGGCATATAGCGGGCAAAGGCATTATAAAAATATGTTTGAAAATGCTCCTCTGCATTGTTGATGACTTGGCATCTAACGTACTTTTTATGTCTTACCCTACAAAACCGATTGTAAACTGTGTGTCTTTTTACCTAATTTATCACAAAGTGTACTGTAAAATGCACTATTTTTACTCAATATTTAAAACCTTTTCTCAAGGGGACAAACCCCCCTTGATTGGTTAGCCCTCCCTCACTACTCTCTGTCACTCCCATGCATTTGGCTGGGGGCAGATCAAATGCCCTTCCTTCCGCAGGCTCTTCTTAATGTGGGCCCCCCTTGTTACACAATCGCTTCTGGTGAGTTGGTGTGAAAGATGGATCTAATGGGCCAAAGGAAGGCGTGATATTTACTCAGCCTCCTGGGCTTAGGATGGGGCGTTTAAATGAGGGGGTTTCAGTAGCGCAATAGGTTTAGTATCCTGTCTCACTAACAGTTTTCAAAACTGCCATCCAGCCCCGCCAAATTGTTGGGGCTGGATCCACCCCTGTGTGCCACCCCAAGATTTCCTGTAGTCTCATCAGGCCACCCCTATGAAAAATGTCTGGGGGAGCCACTGAACAAGAGTTGCATCTTCCATCCCTCCAAAAAAAAGACTGAGATAAATGGACAGTGTGGCGCTGCCCGATGACTGGGCGCGCACGCGGCGGCATGACGTTGCACGCCGCCACGTGCAACATAAATAAACGGGGCATTCCCGGCCGCGACAGAGCGACTGGGAAGCCTGAACCGAGAGGACGTCTCTGCCTGAGTCCTTTGGGTTTGGGGGCTTACGGAAGGCGCTGAGGGGTCCCGACCAACCCCCAACAGTGGCGACGAGTGGGGGAAACAATGCCTGGGCCCGGCAGTGACTTGACTGGCAATTTTTGTATTATTGCAGCAAGGTCGCCTTGAGACTTCGTTCCGGCCCGCAGGCCGTGCGTTACCCACGCGGATGGCGGCCATTTTGTGAATCAGGCCGTGAAACTTCTCCGAGCTCCGGTTTGAGCTGAGAAGTGCATCCAGGCCTAATTTTTGGCAATCCTGTCAGCAGGCAGTGATACCTGCATGTAACTATGCCCAGTTGGTGAGTTTGCATTTTCCTGGGTCTCCTACATCGAGTGCAAGCAGGAAGGAGGGCTACAATGACTGGGCCTTCATAGCCCATATTTCTTTCTTGTCCTACTTTTTGGAGCAGCTAGAAGCTGAGGCTTCTCTTCATCTTCTTCATCATCAGACTGGTGGCCCCACTGATCTTCATCCTCTTCATCATCACAGAGGTGTGGTGCAGCAGCTGTTTTCTCCAATGGTGCTGGCTGGAGGTATTTGGACTGGGTGTTTGAGTTGCGGCCCCTATCTTCCACGCTGGGGGTGCCTGTGCGCTCGAACTGATGAGTGATACTGAGGACCAGGACGGAGCGGCGGTGCAGCAGCATCCACATGCGCCAGCAGCACCTCAAGGTTTGCTGCCTCCAGTGCAGCCAGCACAGCAGCCTCCAGTTGGTCAGGCAGGCCTTCAGGGTCCTCTACTTCCAGCGCAGCCTGTGGCTGCACCTGTTGTTCAGCAGATTCTTCCCGTTATGGCTCAGGTACGTGCACAGGCGGCTCTGCAGCCCATCCCGGAGTTTGATGTATCGGGCCCACCTTCCAGTTTGGGGCCCAGATGGAGGAGGTGGGTAGACCGCCTGGACATGTACTTTCGGGCTGCCCAGGTGGTAGATGATGATACCCGGCTGGCAACCATGCTATACTCGGCAGGTCCATCTGTCCAAGAGACTTTTGAATCGCTTCTGCCAGGGGATGGATCCTATGATCAGGCGAAGGCCGCTCTGCAGGCCTACTTCCTGCCTCTCGCATATGCGGATTATGAAAGTTTTGTCATGCTCTCTGCCAAACAGAAAGACGATGAGACTCTGGACACTTTCAATGGGCGCCTAAGGCGTCTCTCGCTGGCCTGCGCTTGGGGTGATGCGGAGGACATGATCAGGACGATGCTGATCCAGGCTTGTTCATCAGGCAAATTAAGGCGCCAGGTGCTAAGGGAGCCTGGAATTATGCCGCAGCGGATCCTTGAACTGGGGAGGTGCCATGAGGTGTCGGAGGCAAGGGCAGCTAGAATGGAGGCCGGGTCGCGCCCCATCAAGACCGAAGAGGTATGTGTGATGTGGCGAGGTGGCAGGGGCACCCGAAGACCTGGCAGCAGTCCCCGGGATCGAGCCGGGAGGGCAGGAGAAATCTGCCAAAAATGTGGGTATGACCTGCCCCACCCTGCTGAATGCCCTGCGGCTGGAAAGACCTGTGGACAGTGTGGGCAACCGGATCATTTCTCGAGGGTATGCAAAGCAGCAATGCCGGTATTGGTACCGAGGGGCCCGGGCGGTCCAGTCTCAATCGCCAGGGTCGACCATCCAACGTCGCTCAGGTGAATCAGACTGAGGAGGATGCCCAGGTGGAGGAAGCGGAAGAAGAGGGCGATGAGAACGTCTTCTTTGTCTCGAGTGTGGGGATCCTGAAAAGTAAGAACAGGAGACAGCCAAGGTGCGTGGTCGAGGTGAACCGATCTCCAGTCCCCATCCTCGTGGACACTGGGGCATCGGTGAATGTAATGGCCCATGGACACTATGATGCCATGGACCAGCCCCCCAAGCTGGCTGCTCCCAAGGCCCGCATCTTTGCCTTTGGTGGTGTTGACCCCATCCCTCTGGATGGTGTGTTTGTGGCAAAAGTAGAGCATGAGGGCTCTCAAATCACCACACGATTCTACGTGACACCGGTGAGCACCAACACGCTGTTAAGTTGTGCTGCAGCAGAGGCCCTCGGCATCGTCAGCTTTGCATACTCTGTCTATTTAGAGGACATTAATGACTTGCTCGAGAAGTATGCCGCACTGTTCAAGTGGATCGGGCAGATGGCCGTCACCCAGTGAGGTTACACATTGATGAGTCGGTGCAGCCCATTGCCCTGAAACATCAGGGTGCCGCCAAGACCAAGGCACGCCTACGGCTGAAGGGGTGGTTCCCTGAGCTGGAACGCAAGGTGAATGACTTCGTGGCGGCCTGTGTGTGGTGCCAGGCGGCATCTCCCCTGCAGCGGGAACCTACAATAGAGACAAGGCCTAGGCGGACGCGCCCTTGGGAAATTGTTCATGCGGACATTGGATCCACCACCATGGGCACACACTTCCTAGTTCTAGTCGACGAGTACTCAAGATACCCCGAGGTGGAGTTTGTAGATTCTGTGGCATTCGAGCACGTTGTGGTGGCCGTTTAAAAGGTGTTTGCAGCCCATGGTTTCCCATGCACGCTGTGCTCGGACAATGGGGTGCCATTCCAGAGCGAACGCTACTCGGAGCTGATGGAGAGCTATGGGGTGGTGCACAGGAAGATCATGCCCCTCTGGCCCCGGGCCAATGGCGAAGCAGAACGGCTTATGAGGACTCTAAATAAGACCTTTAGAATTGCTCAGGGACAGGGGCAGTCGCTCCAGAGAGCCCTGTACCAGTTTCTGAGGGTGTATCGCACCACGCCACATGCATCCACTGGAGTGGCCCTGGCGGAGGCATTTTTCAAGCGGTGTCCTCTGGGTTTGCTACCGGAGGTAGGAGAGAAAGAACCTGGGGTGATCAATGAACAACAGGTCAAGATGGACCGGCGGTTGAGGATTGTTGTGTCTTGACTGTCGTGTAGCCGAAGAGTCCTCTGTCCACAAGTGCCACACAGAGAGAATCAGAGTCACTCTCTGTGCCGCCCTTGAGGCCACAGGTGGGAGATGTTCTTTCCGGAACTGCGGTACTCGTGGAACCCTGAACCACTGTAAAGGAAACACCAGTTAAGTGTCAAGCCAAAACAGTATCAACAACCAATCAACAAGTAAGTGGAACGGTCTTACCAAAAGGTGTCTGTGGAATGGCGGGTTAACCTATGGGAAGGTTCCGAGACCCAGCAAAGCTGTTCTTCTAGAATGTATGTATCCCAGCAAGGTTGCAAGTGCCAGGCCCACCTGATGCCAGAATCCGCACAAGCAGGGCGGAACGTAGAAGGAGTCCGTGAAGCAGTCCGTGGTCGTAATAAAGATCCAAAAGCAAGTATCAAAGCCAAGGGTTAATCCGTTGCCAGTCCGTGAAACAAATCCGAGGTCAAGATCCAAAAGGTATGAAACAAAAGGTATGTAGCGCCGTACAGGAATCCGAAGAAACAGCTGTGAAGCACCGAAGCCCCGCAACAGAGCCGTTTAAATACTGGCGCTGCTAATTCCTCCCAGTCACATGACCCGCGAGCGCATCACGTGAGTGTAGTCCAACACGTGAGCGGAAGGCGGCGGTCATGTGCCGCGGAAGAAGTCGGTCTAGCAGCCGCCACGGAAGACGCCAGGGAGGTCGACGTCTCCACGTGCAAAGAGCATGCCGGCCCAAGCTTTGTGGCAGTCGGCACCGTGGCAAGTGGGGCGAAGAGACAACCTGTGAGTCCCGGAACCGGGCAAGAGGGTGAGGGGTGTTCGGGGCACGGGGATGAGGAATGGGAACCCCAGAGGGAGTGGAGTGCGTGACAGAGCCCCCCCCAAAGGCCCACGGCCCCGTGGGCACGAGGGATGGTCCTTATGAAACCGTGCCACCAAACGGGGAGCCTGGACATCAGTAGCCGGGACCCAGGACCGCTCCTCGGGGCCATACCTGGACCAATCAACAAGGTACTGGAGACGCCCCCTAGAGATATGGGAACCCAGAATGGCAGAGACCTCAAAAACATCCGGAGTGGATAGAGACACCGGGGCCCCAGGAGAGCGAAGCTGTGTGGGAGCGGGACAGGGCTTGAGCAGAGAAACATGGAAAACAGGGTGAAGCCGCCAGGAACCTGGGAGAGCAAGTCGATAAGACACAGGGTTGATCACTTGAGTAATCGTATAGGGACCCACAAAGCGAGGTAGAAGCTTGCGACAACCCACCAAGTGCAGATGTCGGGTGGATAACCAAACGCGGGATCCCACAGTATACAACGGGGCCATCACCCGTTTCCTGTCCGCCTGCGCCTTCATGGACGCCTGGGCTTCGACAAGATGAGTCAACACCCGAGCGTGAACGGAGGCCAGGTCCCTAACACATGCAAGGGCAGCTGGATTGGCAGAAGTAGGCAAATCCGTGAAGGGCAAAACACGTGGGTGCTGACCATAAAGCACGTAGAACGGGGAGTAACCAGTAGAAGAATGGACAGCGTTGTTGTACGCGAATTCCGCAAGATGCAGTACGCTCAACCAAGAAGATTACAGCTGTAGGGTCAGACAACGTAAGTACTGCTCCAGCATCTGGTTCAGTCGCTCGGTCTGACCGTCCGTCTCAGGGTGATATGCTGAGGAGAAACGAACGTCAATCCCGAGCAACCTAGTCAGGGCCCGCCATAAACGTGAAGTGAATTGTGAACCCCTGTCCGAGATGAGAACCGAGGGAAGCCCGAAAAGACAAAAGACATTCTCAAAGAACAACCGGGCCAGTGTAGGCGCCGAGGGAATGCCCTTACAAGGGATAAAACGAGCCATCTTGGAAAAGGAATCGATGACCACCCACAAGGTATCAAAGCCCCGGATCCGGGGTAGGTCAGTGACAAAATCCATGGTCAAGGTGTGCCACGGTTTGGGAGGAACAGGTAAAGGAAGTAAGAGACCCACAGGGCGACCCCTATGGTGCTTACACTGTGCGCAAACTGCACATGCGTTGACGTATGATTCAACGTCCCTTCTCATAGACGGCCACCAGCACCACCTTCTCAGCAGCGCCAAAGTGCGTTTCTGCCCAGGATGACCATGAACCGGGGTGTCGTGGGACCATTCAAAGGCCATGTTGCGGGTGTCTACCGTAGGCATGAATAGACGATCAGAAACAAAGGGGAGACCATCGTGAACCACCAAATCCCAATCGGACAACTGGCCTGGGTGTGAAGTAACCCAACCCTGTATCGCGTCAAGTAAGGGCAGAGTTGAAGTACACAAACAAACCACCTTGCCGACGTCCAGGAGGGTGTCTGGAAATGTCGGCAAGGCCACCCCCCCAGGGGAACGCGATAAGGCATCGGCTTTACCATGGGTATTACCCAGGTGGTGTTTGATCACAAAGTCGAAGGTCGCAAAGAAGAGATGCCACCTGACCTGCCTGCTGTTGATACACTTCAGAGAAGCCAGGTCTTGTAAGTTCTGGTGATCAGAATAAACCGTGACACGGTGCTTAGCACCCAAGAGGTGATGCCTCCAAACGCGGAAGGCATCCATGACCGCCAGTAGTTCCTTTTCGGTCACGTTATAGAGGGATTCGGCATCTGTGAATTTACGGGAATGGAAGGCCACAGGGTGAAGGCGACCTGAGGTAGGGCAAGTCTGTGACAATACAGCACCTAAGGCAAAGGATGAAGCATCAGCTTCCACTATGAATGGCAGTTCTGGGTCTGGGTGCTGTAAGATGGGAGCAGTAGTGAATGCTGTCTTTAAAGCCTCGAAGGCCTGTTGATGTGTGTCCGTCCATAGAAAAGGTGTGCGAGGGCTAGTCAGAGAAGTGAGGGGAGCCACCAAAGAAGAAAACCCAGAGATAAACCGCCTGTAAAAGTTAGCGAAACCAAGGAAAGACGGGAGTGCCTTCAATGAATGGGGGACCGGCCAATCCAGCACTGCACGAACCTTGGAATTGTTCATGGCTAGTCCTCCCGACAAGATGTGAAAACCAAGAAACTCTACGGAATCGGCATGGAACTGGTACTTCTCGGGTTTGGCAAACAAGGAGTGCGTCCGTAGGCCAGACAATACTTCCCTGACGTGCTGTACGTGGTCCTTCATGGTCTGGGAGAATATCAGGATGTCATCCAAGTAGACCACCACAAAAACGTCCAGGATGTCAGAAAAGATATCGTTCATGAACCTCTGGAACGTGGCCGGAGCGTTGCACAAACCGAACGGGATGACCGTATATTCATACAAGCCATAGCGAGTACAAAAGGCGGTCTTCCATTCGTCCCCGAAACGCACACGGACCAGATTGTAGGCACCGCGGAGGTCTAATTTGGTAAAGACAGTGGCATGTGTGAGACGGTCCAATAGGGGTGTGATTAGTGGAATGGAGTAGCAGTCTTTCTTGGTGATGGCATTGAGTCTGCGGTAGTCCACACAGGGCCGTAAGTCACCCTCCTTCTTGGGGACAAAGAAAATGGGACTCGCCGCCGGGGATGTAGAAGGACGTTTCTGGCCCAGACGGAGGGACTTCTGAATGTACTCTTTGAGGGCTAGATCTTCAGTAGGAGACAAGGAGTAGATATGCCCTGTGGGGATAGTGTTGTCCGGAACCAGATCTATTGGGCAGTCGTATGGGCGATGTGGCGGTAAAACTTCTGATGAACCATGGTCGAACACTTCTAGATAGTCTTGATATTGGGCCGGAATGAGTGTGGAGACCAGTCCAACCGTGTGGTGTTCTGTGGAAGGGGCAAGGGAATCCTCTAGAGATAATTGAGCCATGACCCCCAATGCTTGAGCGGGTGTCTCAATAGTGGTGGCTGCGGTTAGACAGAAATGTTGACAGAGATCGGATTCGAAATGCACCGAACCCTCTTTCCAGTCAATTAAGGGGTTGTGCTCCCGTAGCCAAGGTATTCCCAAAATTACACCGAACTGGGGCATTGAGATGCGATCGAAACTCAGGGTCTCCCTGTGTGTAGCCTGTATGGTCAAGAGCATCGGGGCGGGCTGCTGTCTGATTGGTCCGGAAACCAGAGCAGTCCCATCCACTGCCTGTACTGGTTCCGGCCGGGTTTTGGCTAGCAGAGGTAGGTTCAGGGTTTGGGCCAGTGTGATGTCCATATAATTACCTGTAGCCCCGGAATCTATAATAATTGTAACTGGGTGTGAGATATCAGGTGTGGGTTGTAGAATGGCTTGCACATATATGGGTCTGATGCGGCCGAAGGCAAACACAGGGTTCGGGTATGACAGGGAGCGCTCAACCCGGTCCCCGAGTCTAGGGTCGAGCACTCCGAAAACCCGATGGTTTTAGCTTGGGGCGACGAGGGCACTCCTTCACGTAATGGCCAGGTAGACCACAATAATAGCAAGCATTGTCCACCGTCCTACGTTCCCTTTATATATGTGTGATCGGGCTCCTGATGCCCCCGATTTGCATAGGTTCGGAACTGGTGTTTGTGGGGGCCGAGGTGAAAGGAGATGGGACAGTGGTGTGCAGGAGACCGGCCTCCGCCCTACGTTCAGAACGTCTAGCGTCCAATTGCAGAGTTAAATCGACTAGATCATGGTAAGAGGTCGGTAATAAGGGAACAACCGCAAGGGCATCCTTCATGGCGTTGTTTAAGCCGCGATAATACACAACGGCTTTTTTGGATTCAGGCCAGGAAGTCTCGGCTGCAAGCTGATTAAACTTAGTAATGTATTCGATCAAAGACCCCCTACCCTGCCCCTGGTCCAGGAGTTCCAGGTCTCGGGACTGGACCTTATGGCTCGTGTCGAACACTCGTGACATCTCAGTGACCAACAAATCAAAGTCGTAAAGGGATGGGTTGTTGTTTTCCAGGAGTGGATTGGCCCAGGCAGCAGCAGTGCCTGCTAAATGAGAAAGAGTAAAAGCTGCCTTAGAGGTGGAGTCTGGAAAAGCCATGGGTCTACACAAAAAATGGAATTTGCATTGATTCAAGAAGGTTCTAAATTTGCCGGGATCCCCATGATACCTCTCAGGGGCAGCCAAAGGAAAAGGAGAGGGCAGTACTACGGGGACGGGGTTAGGAAGGGGTGGAATGGGAGGATGGACAGGCGAGGGGCCTGGTGGGGTATTCCCAAACTCAGCATCTGAGGGTAGAGGATGTCTAGCACTCTGGATGGTATCCAAGCATTGGTTAATGGCTGTATTAGCTGCGACCATGTCCGCACGTAACACGGTTATGGCCTGAACCATAGTGGTCAAGGGGTCATCCGCAGCTCCCTCCATAGCTTCACAACAGGATGGCTTCACAGTCTGTTGTGTCTTGACTGTCGTGTAGCGGAAGAGTCCTCTGTCCACAAGTGCCGCACAGAGAGAATCAGAGTCACTCTCTGTGCCGCCCTTGAGGCCACAGGTGGGAGATGTTCTTTCCGGAACTGCGGTACTCGGGGAACCCCGAACCACTGTAAAGGAAACACCGGTTAAGTGTCAAGCCAAAACAGTATCAACAACCGTTCAAGTAAGTGGAACGGTTTTACCAAAAGGTGCCTGTGGAGTGGCGGCTTAACCTATGGGAAGGTTCCGAGACCCAGCAAAGCTGTTGTTCCAGAATGTATGTATCCCAGCAAGGTTGCAAGTGCCAGGCCCACCTGATGCCAGAATCCGCACAAGCAGGGCGGAACGTAGAAGGAGTCCGTGAAGCAGTCCGTGGTCGTAATAAAGATCCAAAAGCAAGTATCAAAGCCAAGGGTTATCCGTTGCCAGTCCGTGAAACAAATCCGAGGTCAAGATCCAAAAGGTGTGAAACAAAAGGTATGTAGCGCCGTACAGGAATCCGAAGAAACAGCTGTGAAGCACCGAAGCCCCGCAACAGAGCCGTTTAAATACTGGCGCTGCTAATTCCTCCCAGTCACATGACCCGCGAGCGCATCACGTGAGTGTAGTCCAATACGTGAACGGAAGGCGGCGGTCATGTGCCGCTGAAGAAGTCGGTCTAGCAGCCGCCACGGAAGACGCCAGGGAGGTCGACGTCTCCACGTGCAAAGAGCATGCTGACCCAAGCTTTGTGGCAGTCGGCGCCGTGGCAAGTGGGGCGAAGAGACAACCTGTGAGTCCCGGAACCAGGCAAGAGGGCGAGGGGTGTTCGGGGCACGGGGATGAGGAATGGGAACCCCAGAGGGAGTGGAGTGCGTGACAAGGATCGAGCAAGAGAACATTCGGCGAGGGCTTTGCCCGCAGCGGCTGGAGCCTGGCGATGAGGTACTCATTTGGAATAGGCATCCCCATAGGAAGCTCTCCCTACCGTATGAGCCGGAACCGCTGGATGTCGTCGCAGTCCGGGGATCCATGGTGACTGCATCGGACGGACGCTCAGCGGTAACTCGCAATGTGAGTTTCTTCAGGAAACTGTGGGATCCAAGAACTGATCCACCTCCTGATGCAGACACAGGAGAGATCCCTGAGGACGAAGGGGAAAGGTCATGTCTGCCTGAGTCCCCGGCCCGGGGCATGCCCGTGGACAGATCACCCATGCCGGAGGTGAGCAGGAGGTACCCGCAGAGGGCTGGGCGAGGGAAACCTGTTCACCTCATCGACTACGTGTTGGGTCACCTGGCTGATTGTCCTGACGAAGAGAACTGTTAAGTAAGGGGACCCGGGTGGATGTCAATAAAGGGGTGTTTTGAACATGGGGTCTCGTGAAATCTTAAGTATTCGTTTTGGTTTGGTTTGCAGTGTCTAGTATTGTTATTTTTCTCCCGGAACAAGGAGGAGTGTGGCGCTGCCCGATGACTGGGCGCGCACGCGGCGGCGTGACGTTGCACGCCGCCACGTGCAACCTAAATAAACGGGGCGTTCCCGGCAGCGGCAGAGCGACCGGGAAGCCCGAACCGAGAGGACGTCTCTGCCTGAGTCCTTCGGGGTTTGGGGGCTTACAGAAGGCACTGAGGGGTCCTGACTAACCCCCAACAGACAGGTTACATTTTTTAGTAAGAAACGTTGGTTGTGTATGTACGTTGTTTTTCCACGTCTTGTCAGACATGCTGTGGTTATTTTTGCTCCTTGTTTCATTCCTTTCTGTGATTGTGGGCATCTGGATGTCTTCCTCTACAGCTGTTTTCATTCTTGATGTTTTCTTGCCTGTCTGTTGCTACTTCTGTTTTTATCAAGATGTTTTCACAAAAGCTTCCCGCCTTTCTGGCTACAATCGCAGCGGCAAGGAGGAGAAATAAGCTGTGTGCTGCTGTATGTTGGTGGAAGCCTTCCTTCCTCATGTACTGTCAGCAGATGGCTTTCAGGTTAGGGTGACCAGATTTTCACACAAAAAACCCGGACAGGCCATAGACATAAAAGTAGGACTAATATTAATATAAACAAATACAATCCTACATCTATGTCTATGGCCTGTTGCGGGGGCTCGGAGGGGGTGTGCTCACAAGCACACCCCTCTCATTGGAGGAAAGTGGCCAGGGACAGGAAGGGGGAGGAAATGGGGGCGTGAAATGCTTTTCACGCCCTTATTCGCGCAATTAGAGTCCCGGCACAAACACTGACCGTGGGCACCCACCATTGTAAACCCCGGACGGGGTTTGCAAAATAAAAAAACTATCGGACCCCGGGACGGAGGGCGATTTCCCCGGGAGAAACGGTACGTCTGGTCACTTTTGTATGTACTGGAGTCGGCCTCCAGCCTTCACACATGCATGCAGCCACACGCACCCATGCATGCAAGGACAACACGCCGGAGACGTGTGATGGCTCTGATCTCCGGCGCGAACTGCCGGGTACCGCCTTTATTCAACTAATGCGCATGCGTGAGCTCTGTGGCTGCTCGCGCATGCGTACTCCGCAGTACACAACATCCCTCCTTTTCCCCAGAAACAAACAATTAACACTTCCCTGCAGAAACAATAACAATTAACAACCTGGTTCCTTCTTCGGATTTGCAAATGACCCATTTCCCCACCTATGGTGCAGGGTGCATGATGAAGTCTCTGAACCTCTGGGGAAGTCGTCGTCCGGCCCTGCTCGGGTACCGCGGTGCCCCGTCACTAGGGGCCTCCGATGTCTCGTGATCTGCAGTTGGGGTGGCTTCTTCCACCCTTGTCTCTTCCCCCCCTTCCGGGACTTGTTCTGCTGTTGCCTCATCACTTGCGGCCTTGATACGCTTGAAGAACGACACGTTTCTGGTGACAGTTCCTCTGGCATTGGCTGCAGTGACCATTGTACCTTTCACATGTGTTACTCCCAGCGGTTGGGTCTCATACATTGTCGACAGCTTTCCTTCTGTTCTTCTATTTCGTACCAACACGGTATCCCCAACCGCGATCGGTTTTTCTGGCAGTCTCCTCCGCGCTGTTTCATTCTTGTTTCTCCATGACCTTTCTAGTTGTACTTGGTCATTGTCGATCACTCCTGGTTGTCTCCCCTCAGACTCCGGTATGAGTCCCCTTGGGATCCTCTTGAAAAGTGCCTCAGCAGGGGCTATTCCAGTTGATCGATGCAGTGTTGTGCGATACTCCCGGAGAAATTCGACCAAATTTCGTCAGAGGTCTTCCCCACCATTTTCAGATATGCGAAACACCTTGTTTAGTGTCCGCATGAAGCGCTCCACTTCTCCATTGGCTCTTGGCCAAAGTGGGGTGACCTTTTGGTGTTTTATGCCCCTCTCTTCGCAGTACCGAGCAAACGACTGTCCTTGGAAAGGTGACCCATTGTCCGAACATAACTCGAGGGGAAACCCATGGGTAGCAAATATCTTGTCCAAGGCCAGGGTGGTGTGGTCGGTGGCCTGGGACTCGACCAGTTCCACCTCTGGATATCGGGACCATTGGTCAGTCACTGCTAGGAAGTGTAGTCCTCTTCCGGTCGAGCCAAAATCGGCATGTACTGTCCCCCAGGGTGAATCACTCCTTGCCATGGACTGAATCGGGGGTCCCTTCTCCGCTGGGCTCGTTGCTTGGCACGGGATGCAGGCCCTTACATACTCTTCCACTCTCTTTTCCAAATCGGGGTACCACACTTTGAGTCTGAGATGTGCCTTCATTCTGGTCATACCTTGGTGTCCGTTGTGTGCCAACTGAAGGACCTTTAGCACGAATGACCTGGGGATCACAATCCGGTGCCCTCTCAGCAGGAGACCATCGGCAGTCACTGACAGTTCCTGTCGTGCACCCCAGAGCAATTGCAGGTCCCTTTGCGTTTCTGCGTTTCTTCGGGCATTATTCAGGAGGAGTTCCCGCCATGCTCCTGTGGCTACCGCATCCTTCACTCTCAGAAACGCCTCATCCGAGTTCGATTCGTTTGCGATTTCCTGTCTTGTCAGGGCAATGGGAAGCGCCGACTCGACAACCATGTGAATGGTGTCCACACAGTTTGCAACCTCCGTAGTGTCTCCGGGTCTTCCTGCGCCGGGGTGGCGAGACAAATAGTCTGCAGGGTTGTGCGTTCCTGGGCGGTACACCAGTTTCACCCCGTACTCCATGAGGGATAGCATCCACCTCTCTATCCGAGGTGGCGGTTTGGACGAAGCGCCAGCCAGAATGGGCAGTAGGGGCTTGTGGTCCGTCACCACAACAACTGGTTTCCCCAGAATATATAATCTAAAATGTTTACAGCCCCATAGTATTGCGAGGGCCTCGCGTTCAATTTGGGAATATCTTCTCTCTGTGTCTGTAAGAGCCTTGCTGGCGTATGCAACGGGTCACCTGGATCCCTGTTGATCCGCCTGCACGAGAACCGCCCCAAGTCCCACCGGACTGGCATCCACTATGATTTCGGATTCCCGGGCTGGGTTGAAATACGCCATGGTGTCTTGTTCGGACAGGGCATCCTTGATGGCCGTGAACGCTCTCTGTTCTTTGCCAGTCCACGTCCATGCCACTTCGTTCCTCGTGAGTGCTCTCAGGGGTTCGGAGAGAGATGCTAAATCTCGAATAAACTGCCCACAGTAGTTCACCATCCCTAAGAAACTGCGGACTTCTGCCGGGGACGCGGGAGGTGACGCTTCTCAAATGTCTCTCACCTTCTCAGGGTCAGGGGATATGCCTCCCGCATGGAAGACAAATCCAAAAAATTCCAGGCTGTCCTTTAGGAATTCGCACTTTTCTTGGTGCAGCGTCAGGCCAAGGTTGTGGAGCCTTTGAGAAGTGTTTTCCAGACGCTTGATGTGCTCAGCCTCAGATTTGGCAAAGACTAGGATATCGTCTGACATGTTTATTACTCCTTTTAGTCCGGACAGAGCCTCCCTGATGGCATTTTGGAAGACTTCTGCCGCCGAAGAAATTCCAAAACTGAGCCTTTTATATTGGTACAGTCCTTCGTGAGTAGTAAAGGTTGTAATATATCTAGACTCTGGGTGGAGCTCCAACTGGTGATAACCCGCTCTCAGGTCTAGTTTCGAAAGGAATTTCGCACCCTGAAGTTCACCAACAATGTCGTCCAGAGTGGGAGTGAGATGACGTTCTCTTTTTATGGCCAGATTTGGAAGTCTCATGTCTACGCAAATGCGTACAGCCCCAGGCTGTTTGGGCTTTGGGGCCACTACAATAGGAGAGACCCAGGGGGTGGGCCCTTCCACCTTTTCGATGATATCTCGTTCCACTAGGTCTTGCAGCTCCTTTTCCACCTGAGCCCTCAGATGAAACGGTATACGACGATGTTTCAGCGCCGTTGGTCTGACTGACTCGTCAATGTGGAGCCTTATTGGCTCAGCCTTCAGTTTCCCTATGCCACTGAAGAGCTTCTCAAAGCGTGTCAGAAGGCTGTCCAGATCTGTGTGATACACCGCAAAAGTGAAATGAACCAGGTCGAGTGCTTCAGATGCCACGCAGCTCAAAAGAGAGTGCGGACTGACATTGGTTACAAAAAACCTAGCTTTGATGCTGTTTTGGCCATGGGTCACTGGGGCTACAAATACCCCTTGGATGGGTAGCGGGGTATCTTCACCAAAAGCGTATATCTGGGCTTTGGAGGGCGACAGGTTTGGTGGGCCTGCCAGTGCGTTGTAATGTCTGTCCGCCAGTACACAGACTGAAGCTCCCGTGTCAATGAGGACTGGGGTGGGAATCTCACCAATGTCCACAGTACATATGGGCCTTTGTCTGGTGCCGGGGCCATTTGCGATGCTGGAAATGAAGAAAACGTCTTCCTCCTCTTCTTCCTCTTCTTCGGCGATGTTTAGGTCGTGCACGTCCTGTTCAAGGGAGGATATGCCCCTTGCCGTGCAAGCGCCTCCTCTCCCGGCCTTTTCCGGTCCTCTGTTTGCTGCTACGGGCATGGCGGCCCTACACATCCTTGCCTAATGGCCCGGTATCCCACACCTGCCGCATGTTCGTGACTTTGCTGAGCATTCGCCCCTGTGTGGGAGGTCATATCCGCAGTAGGAGCACGACTGAGGGGTGCCTGAAGTCGTGGGTCTTTCTCCCTTTTTCGGTGTCCATCTGGCCTTCCCAGGTGTGAACCGTCCGACTGCTAGGGCCTCCTCCTCATTCTTCGAATGAGTGGCCGCGTCCATTTTCGATCCTCTTGCCTCCGCCAGCTCAAACGCTCTTCCCATGTCCAGGATTTGCCGGAGGGTCAGCTCTGGTTCCCTCAGGACTTGCCTCCTCAGTTTTCCTGAGCAACACCCTTGCAGCAGTTGGTTGTGGACCATTTCCTCTTCGTTGACCCACCTGCAGGAGCTCGCTAGGTGTCTCAACCGGTGTCTCAACCGGGGACAAAACTGGTCCAGTGACTCTTCGCTTTGTTGTCTTTCTGCCCCCATAACAAACCTGTCGAAATCAACATTGGCTAATGGTAGGAAGTTATCCCGAAGTGCTTGCTTGACCGCGTCATACGTTGCCACTGGAATGTCAAGGGAGTCATATATTTTCTGGACTTCAGTGCCTGCAGAGTACATCATGATGGCGATCTTTGCTTCGTCTTCAGTCTCTCCCTTTCCAGTCTTTTGACCCATGTGAGCCATTTCGGGCCAAGCTTTGATGGGGGCCCCGTAGTGTCAAACTCGGGCATGGGAGCCAAAGTGGTGCACACTCTGCGTGGTATTGGGGCAACGGCGCCCTCGTCATCGGTTTGTTCACCCATCACGATAGGTACTCACTGTCTTGTCTTGGCGGGTTGACGGATGATCCGACTCCCAACTGTGGCAGACTTTACCTGGTGGCTCTTCTGCCACCTTGGTATCACAGCCCTGATTCAGCTGGGCTGTGAAGTGTCCAAAAATTTCTGCAGATGGCGCACAAGCACCCGGAACGGGCCGCAACCACTGCGTGTGTCGTCGTGAGTGAGCACTCAAAATGGCCGCCGGCTGTTCGAGCGGGTCCGCGACTGCGGAGTTGTGCTTCGTTTCGCCGGTGTCGTCGGAAACGGGAAGAACAGCTCCGATCCCGCCTTGTCGCCAATTTTGTATGTACTGGAGTCGGCCTCCAGCCTTCACACATGCATGCAGCCACACGCACCCATGCATGCAAGGACAACACGCCGGAGACGTGTGATGGCTCCGGTCTCTGGCGCGAACTGCCGGGTACTGCCTTTATTCAACTAATGCGCATGCGCGAGCTCCGTGGCTGCTCGCGCATGCGTACTCCGTGTACGCAGTACACAACAGTCACCCTATTTCAGGTAGAACCATTCGGAATCCGTGTTCCTGTACGGGGGCATCAACGTAAGAAGAGAAGGCGATGCCAACTAACATTCCAAGCATGTTCTTTCTGACATGACTCATCCTAGCGAACCATACGCAGCAGAAGGTGATCAAGTGGAGATCTGGGCGGAAGGATGCCCTGCGTAATTTAACTACAATCCGAGCAGTGTGGCCTCTGAAGGCAGCAGGTCCTGTCTGTGCTCTGCACTGCGGATTGAGTGATGACAGGAGCCGTGGCCAGTAATTCTGACTGATTGGGCTGTGACAACATGTGGCTGGGTTCAACATTCTGGAGTGTTGCAGCATTTGCTGCACCACTTCTTATAGAAACCAAGATAAACCTGTGGACTTTTAAAATCCCTATAATGAGCGGAATTGCCTTCAAAGGGAAATGTCATTCAATATTTCATTTTAAAACATTCAAGAAATGACCAGTGCCATCTTGGAAAATACTTAGCTACACAGATGGCCCCCTATAACTCACGAAGGGTTGGACTATAATCATATATGAATAAATTCATGCATGTCTCATATACGTGAATACATCAAAAGAAGCATATACAAACTTGAGACCAGGAGCAACACAACTCAATAAAACATAAATAAATCCATTGGAACATGAATACTGTACTGAAATGACAAGAGGCTCCAAACATTGCAAACAAACAATATTCTCAACAAATCAATTGCAAGACATTATTCAAACAGCTTGATCAATTTACAGCATGCATTGCAAATTAAAAAGAAAACACCACCAATAACAATCATATACGCTATAGAGGTAGTCTAGTTTGAAATGTCAGGACAACTATAATTTTAATCTGCAACAGCATCCTGGCCCTTTTTTTAAAATAAATGGGTGTGTTTTGCATCGTGTAATCTGTACCGCTAAGGGAAGGGAATTATTGAAAACAAATGTTTTAAGGTGTTTGTTGTAAAGACGTTCTTGCCGACTAGTGTGCATTCGTTTTGCCGAATAACCGAATATTTAAAAGCCCTCGTCGTCTTCAGGGCTGTCAGTAAACATGCAAAATCACTAATTCAACAGCTCCATGTTGTTATGTTCCGCCCTGCGTCCCGCTACGCGGTGACGCAGGGCGTCTCTAATAAAAGCCCCGCCCCCGCGTTTGGGAGGCAGTTCCGGGGCAGACCAGCAACACGTGCGGGTGTCTGTCTCTGCAGCTCGTGCTGGCGCTGCGCCACAGGCCGTGCGGCCTAGCCCGGACACTCCAGCCCCCGCGTGCGCACACCGCGGGCTAGAACCCAACAATGGCGACGAGGCGGAACAAAGTTCAACACGCGCTCGGCGTGTAAAGCATACCGATGGCCCACAGCCATCGCGGTGACATTTTTGGACACTCGGTGGGGGGTTGATCACTCGCGTGACCCCCCCACCCCAAAAAAAATAAATAAATAATTTTTTTTTCCTCTGCATTTCTCCTTCGCTCCACGATCTCCTGCTGGGCATGGCGGAGCCATTTCAACATCTGGCACCCCCTATTTGAGTGCAGCGACACGGATTGCCAACCAGGACAACGTGGAGACACCAGGTCCTGCGCTTCATCGCTCAGTGGCTGGGGACCGCAGCACGTCCAGAGAAGGCCCATTTCCACGGCACTGGCGATGATTTAAGCGAATCACGACAACACCGACAAGGTACACGTCGACATGGCGACCGGCACATCAACCCCTGGGCCCACCACGCCATCCAGAATTGCGGCAAACCTGTCGCTGTCATCCCCCCAGCCGCGCATGCAAGGAGGGTCGTCAACTCTAATCCA
The DNA here is from genome assembly GCF_040938575.1 of Ambystoma mexicanum. NCBI lineage: Eukaryota > Metazoa > Chordata > Amphibia > Caudata > Ambystomatidae > Ambystoma > Ambystoma mexicanum. Next base: position 707,172,252 of record NC_090921.1, read on the forward strand.
GCCGTTTGACCCCTTCACGGACCCATCGTCAAGCGGACCCAGATGGCAGCTGTGGATCCAGAAGTTTGAAATGGCGATGGAGTGCAAGGAGATTACGGCGGCCAGGAAGATGAAAGCACACCTACTGCTCAGTGTGGGTGACGAGGTATTGCGCATTTTCAACTCCCTCAATGTTGATGATGGCCAAGATGCATACCAAAGCGCGAAAGATGCCCTCACGGCTCATTTTCTCCCTCAACTAAACCCGGACTACGAGACTTTTATTTTCTGCACCACCATACAGGCAGCGGACGAAACCTTAGACGCGTATCACACCAGATTGAGAAAATTGGCTATGTCCTGCGAGTTCACAAATGTGGAGAGGGAAATCAGGAGGCAAGTTATCAACGGCATACACTCAGAAAAACTAAGACGCCTGGTCCTCAGCGAGAGAGGTATTCCCTTACAACGCATCCTTGAACTCGGACGCGAAAGGGAACAGGCTCAAACCAGAGCGGCCAACATGGAGGCCACGCTACACAGATTGCAACCTACCCTCAACACAGCCATGGTGGCCCAGATTGCCAACAAACCATCCTCGAGGGATGATCACAGTAGGGGATATGGCCAGAACAGGTGGCAACCGCGCATTCCTGGGCCCACAGAGTGCGGCTGGTGTGGTGGCCCACGACATGGCCGTCGCAACTGCCCCGCACAAGGAACACGCGTGGAGCATGCGGCAGGAAGGATCATTATGCGAATGTATGCAGATCAGCGGGCAGCTCCATCCAGCCCCTACAAAATCTTCCTGAGAAGAATGCGACCAAGAAAAAGAAGCAAGCCAATGCAAGGAGGGTCGCAGTGGCCAACTCCTCCACGGAGGAAGAAGGGGATGACGTCTCGACGATGCAGCAGAATCCCAGTAAAGACAACGACAGAAAAGGAAGGAAGGTATATCTGGTGCATGCATTGAGCCAAGGTCAAGGAGCGCAAAGAAAATCTGCCCGAAGGCGCAAATGCATGGTCACCGTCCAAAACCAGAGCATCCTTATGACCATTGATACAGGCGCCTCAGTGAATGTGATGCCCACAAGCACATTCCAGACTCTAAACCCTCCACCAGAGCTGAAAAGCACAGACACGCTGCTATACGCATACGGCAGCCGGAAGCCCCTACCAGTGATTGGCAGATTCCGCACCATGCTGGAACACGGTGAAAATAGACTATGGTCGAAAGTCTATGTCGTGAGGGCAGGAATTGAAAGCCTCCTGAGTGGGGACGCAGCAGAAGATCTGGGAGTGGTTAAATTCATCTGCCACATCGATGAGGGCGAGGAGGTGGAGAACATACTGAGGCAACACCCCCAGCTGCAAGAGGGAATAGGCTGTCTGAAGGGCAAAACCATCAAACTACACATTGATGAAACAGTACAGCCCAAGGCCGTAAGACATCGGAGAACCCCATTCCACATGAGAGAGCAAGTGGAGCAGGAACTCAAGGCTTTGGAAGAAGCCGGCATCATAGAAGAGGTCACAGGACCCACACCATGGGTCTCGCCAATGGTGGTAACGCGGAAACCCAAACAGCCTGGAAAAGTGCGGATCTGTATAGACATGCGCCTCCCGAACACTGCCATTAAAAGAGAGCGCCACATCACACCAACAATCGATGAAATCGTGGCTGACCTCACGGGTTCCTGTTTATTCTCGAAGGTTGACCTGAAGGCGGGGTATCACCAACTCAAGCTCCACAGGGACTCTCGCTATATCACAACATTCTCGACGCATTTGGGGCTGCGGAGATACAAACGCCTGAGCTTCGGGATATCGTCGGCAGCTGAGGTATTCCAGCAAACCATTCAAGAGGTCATCAGGGGTATCCCTGGGGTCCTCAATGTGAGCGATGACATTTTGATTCACGCCCCCGACACGGAAGAGCACATCAAGAGGCTTCGAACCCTACTGGACAGACTATAAGAGGCTGGGCTCACCATACACCGGGAGAAGTGTGAGTTCCTCAGATCAGAGATCACCTTCTTTGGCTACAAGTTTGGCAGCATGGGCATCTCCCCTGACCCCCAGAAGGTCGCAGACATTCAGGCCGCAAGCCCACCGATGACCCCCACGGAAGTACGCAGTTTCCTAGGCATGGTCACCTACTGCGGGAGGTTTATCCGAGACCTGGCCACCCTATCTGAGCCATTACGGGAACTGACGAAGGCCAACACCAAGTGGGACTGGGGGCAGAAATGCCAGGACTCGTTCGAAAGCATCAAAGACTCCCTGTCTGTCGACACTAAAATGGCATATTACAACACCGAGCTGCCCACTGAACTGTTCGTGGATGCAAGCCCGGTTGGGCTCGGTGCCATCCTGATGCAGGTAACAAAGGAAGGGGAGAAAAGGCCGATAGCGTACGCATCGAGAGCCCTCACGGAGACCGAACAGAGGTACTCTCACATCGAAAAGGAGGCCATCGCCGTGTTGTGGGGGTGCCGGCATTTTCACCTCTACTTATATGGGCGTCGGTTCACGACAATCACCGACCACAAACCCCTGCTGCCCATCTTCATGGGGACATCGTCACACCCTCCGGCACGAATCACCAAATGGCTCCTACACCTTCAGCAATACGACTTTGATCTCATCTACCAGCCAGGCAGTGGAAACCCCGCGGATTTTCTCTCGAGACATCCGCGAGCGGCGACCCACCAAGAGATCCAAGTGGCCGAAGAGACTGAGGAACACATATGCCAAGTGGTACGTGCAATGAGGCCTAAGGCGGTGAGCATCGAGGAAATTGAGTCGGAAACCCACAAGGACCCTTGTTGCGAGTTGGTGAAAGATGCCATCATCTCGAGTGATTGGAAGACTTTCATGAGACACACCCACAACAGGAGAGAGGAAGCAAAAGGGTTTCTGTCCGGCATGTTCACCGTCAGGCAAGATCTGTCGATCACTGAAGGTGGGGTGATACTCCGAGGAAACCGCATCGTAATTTCTCTCAAACTACAAGCCAGGGTTGTGGCCCTAGCACATGAAGGACACCAAGGACTGGCTAGAACAAAGGCCCGCATAAGGCACAGGGTATGGTTTCCCCAGATCGAGGAACGTGTAGAGGCACTAATCAGCACGTGCCTATCCTGTCAGATAACGGGAGCCCCGCCAGAACCGGAACCAATTCTATCGGCTGAACGCGGCCGCTCTCGGTGGGAGGCAATCAGCATTGACTTCTGTAAGCTACGAGAAGGCCTCTACCTACTGGTGGCCATTGATGATCACTCGCGCTATCCTGAAGTGGAAATAATCGAATCCACTGCGGCGGAAGTGGTCATTCCGGCCATCGAGAAGATGTTCGCAACTCACGGATTACCCACCTCCATCAAAAGCGACAACGGGCCGCCGTTCACAGGGGAGGAATTCAAGAACTATTTGCAAGAACTCAATATACAGTATCACCACATCATGCCGGGATGGCCCCAGGCAAACGGGGATGTGGAACGGTTCATGAGAACAATTAACAAAGTGCTAAGGGTATCCAAGGCGAATGCCAGCCCATGGAAAGTTGATCTGTACCGTTTCCTCAGAAACTATCGGGTCACCCCCCACAGCACAACCGGTATACCACCGGCGGACCTTATGTTCGGCACCGTTATCAGATCCTCGATTCCGCACCATCCGAGCAGGACCCCGGACGGGGTCAACGAAGAACGCACAGAAATGAGGAGAAGGAGTGCCAATGCCCACATGAGCGGCAAGAGGAGAGCCAGGCCGTCCAACCATCAAGTAGGGGATCAAGTCATCATGCTACGCAACCCCACCAAGGTAAAACTCGACACCAGATACGATGAACTGCCATGGACCGTCAGTGTTCGGCGCGGAACCATGGTGACAGTGACACGAGGACGTCGTCAAGTGACGAGGAATTCGTCGTGGTTCAAGGCGGTGCCCCACACCATGTGGACAGACAAAGAGGACCACCGGGAGGAAGAGGATGCTCGGTCCAGCGAAGAGGAGCCTGGATCCATCCCGGACGAGACAGGAGCGGGGGACAGGACTTGGGAACCGCCGGATGCCCCTAGCCTCGAGGATACCACCAATGAAGGTGAGCCAGATCAGGGGCCAAGGGGGGGTAGTCCCCGAGAAGGGCGATACGGCCTGAGAACTGCCACAAGGCCGCCAGCCAAGCTAAGTGACTATGTGTGGTAGCCAACACACCCCGTAGACTAACGGTGAACGTCCAGTTGATTGCAGTTGTATTGTGTTTGTTTGTTTTATAATAAAGGAGGAATGTTATGTTCCGCCCTGCGTCCCGCTACGCGGTGACGCAGGGCGTCTCTAATAAAAGCCCCGCCCCCGCGTTTGGGAGGCAGTTCCGGGGCAGACCAGCAACGCGTGCGGGTGTCTGTCTCTGCAGCTCGCGCTGGCGCTGCGCCACAGGCCGTGCGGCCTAGCCCGGACACTCCAGCCCCCGCGTGCGCACACCGCGGGCTGGAACCCAACACATGTGCTCAGGTTTACCAAAAGTATTCACACAACTAAACTAAATGATTAATTTATAGCACATCAATAACTAAATAGATGAGTGACAGCCACACCCTACACAAACTTCATTGGCTGTAAATGGCAATACTGTAGACGTATACAAAATATTCAATTTCATTTTACCACCAGTGCTTTAAGTGGGATGAGAAATCAAGGGGATGGAGGGGGTTCTAACGAGGGGGCAGGGCCTAAATGATGGGCGTGGTCTGAAGTGTTCCCAGTTTAGAGAAAGAAAAAAGGCGCTTTTCTCGCTGTCTGGTTAGTTTTTTTTATTGCCTTGCCCTGTCCTGGGAATTTTTTTTATTTTAAATTTGCCTTTTTATAGCGCTCACACAGTCGGGGGCGTCGAGGCGATGTTAGGGGAATATGTCTTAGTTGTGTATTTATAATGCGGGCGTCGAGGCGATGTTAGGGGAATATGTCTTAGTTGCGTATTTATAATGCGCTTAATACCCAAGCGCGGACCCGAGATCGAACCTGTGCTGCTTCGTGTCGTCTTGTTTCTATGGCGTGCAAGTTTCCGCTGAGCCATCCTCCTGGGTCTATTCAATTTACTGAATGAAACAAAAGAAATCTAGCATCTCAGAAAAATCACAGTGCAATGCGACACTAACTTCGAATCCCACACATCTCACTGTCCTATTTCTGAGATGCTAGATTTCTGTTGTATTATTCAATAGACTACTTGACATAAGGCTTGGGTTCGAATCCCTAGCACAGGACAATAAAAACGTGCCTTTCCTCGCTGTCAGGTTGCTAGTGGGGTGGAGCTCCCGGCAGAGCCCCGGCTCATTCAAAGTTTCAGGGAACTGCCAGGGCTCAGCCCTGAATAGCCCAGACCCACTTAAAGCCCTGCTTACCGCACAGCACAATAGTAGCTGTAGACTGATACATGTCCATCACTTTAAGTCCAACAAGTGAGGAAATATACGGCAACTAAATTGGGGGCGGTGGGGTGTTAACTAGTCCAGAAAACGATCCTTTCAGTTTTCTACTGGGGGCTACCTTCTATTCCAGTGCATTCCATGATGCCATGGCTCCTATTACATAGTATCAATAATAGTGTTTTACGTTGTTGCATCAAAATAAATTATTGTATGATAATTTACGTTTTTGTTTTTCACGTGGATTTAAAAAAAGATGTTTTTAAAGCACCCATACGCCCCATTACACACACCCCTTTACCCCACTCCTCCTACCCCTCAACATATATATCTTTTTACTCCACATGAGGAATAAATAAATAAATGACCACGCAGTAATTTAATTCCATGAAACAACAGTGGGCTCCACTGATCCCTGCAGGACACTTTCTACATTAATGAGAGGCAAAGGCAGCTGTTACAGCATATCAGTGATTGACTTGACTATAAGAAACATTTTTCAACTCTGAAATTAAAGGACACAATTCCGAGAATGACGAATTCACAAGCAGGACACGTATAAGGCACTTTGCAAGTTTGACCCGATTTCTTTCTGTCTTCCCTGCTTCTTTTATCTCTCTATTTCTTTCCTTCTTTTTCATTTGTCTTCTTGTGTTAATTTGTTTTTGTATTCCTTCCCATCTGTTTTCTGGCCCTTTTTTGTTTTCTTTCCATCTTTTTCCGTCTCATTCAACCTTTTCTTTCCTTTCTTTCCGTGTTTTTTTAATGTAATCCTATTTACTTGATATTTCCATTTTTACTTTTTCCTTCTTTTCTTCTTCCATCCTTTCCTCGTTCTTTATTTTATTCCTTTATTCCACCTCTCTTTCTTTAAGTCTCTTTCCATATTTCCTCCCTTAATGTCTCTGTTCCATTATCGCTTTTTTCCTTTAGTCAAACTTTTTTGTTTCCTGCATTTATTTTCTTTCACTTTTCCTTAATTTCTTCCTTCTTCCATTCTGCCTTTTTGTACTTTCCTTCCATATTTCCTTCTTTCCATCTTTCTTTACTTCCATCTTTCATTATTTCTTGACTTGTTTCCTCCTTTCTGTAGTTCTCTTTTCATTCACCCGTTCTTCTTTCTATATTCCTTCTTTCTCCTCCTATTTATGCATCTTTCTTTTTATCTCACTTTCTTTTTTTAATTCCATCCACGTATTTTTTCTCTTTTTCACTTTCTATTTTCTTTTCTCTTTTTCACTTTCTATTTTCTTATGGGTTTCTTTCATTCATTGTCTTGTTTTCCTTTCTTATTTCAACTGATAAACTACACTGGCTCTATCACGTTCAACTTTCGTCCATTTGTCACAAGTGCAGTTATCTGGGGGACAATCCATTAGAACATCTGATAAATCAAACTGAAATCTTTGACGCTCTTGTTTCTGAAAAAGTTCAACATTCTTCCTGTCGCTAAACATTATATCAGAGAAATTGCTTACCATCCCTTCCTACCACTGCCAGCAATGTATTTGCACTCTTCCGACCTGCAGTAATCTGAAGAATGGAAGTATTGCATCAGAAGCAAGTGTAATGGATAGGGCAATGGTGCATACTGTAACAGATCCATTTGCTATTGATTGTTATGCCTCTTGCCATTCAGCCTTTCTTTTGTGGTTGGGTAGACCCTCGTTAAAGCATCCATCTACCAATAACCACTGTCTATGGAAATCTACCTCCGAAAAATCATTGTAGGGAAAGAAACCCTAAAAATTCACCTTTGTGTGTTTGTTACTTCAACTAGATATGCACAGAACTTATGAAGTCATTTAATACCATAGCACTTCGCTCAAAGCACCTCCCCTATAACCCTAAGAGGCTCTCAAAATGTCCTGCCTAAAATCTCCATCAGGCTCACAAGAATATGTAATAATGTCCATTTACACTGCACAGGCTTTGAATAAAATTATATTGGATGCATTCATGAGAGAAAGAAATACAGATATTAACGTTCCAGAGTCCAATGGTGACGACCACACTCAAAGCACACCTTTAGCGCTGACCAGATCCTTGGACCTTAAGCAAATTGTGGTCTTCCTCATGCACAACAAAAGCAACACCCTAGATCTATTATTTACATCATCCTCCGTCATCACATGCACAGACCCTATCCCACTTGACTAGTCTGACCACGCCGTCAAACCACTGTCTATCATCCACAAGACTACGGCACACAAAGGTCAGGCTAAGCGCCCCCCTCACTCAGCGCTGCTCAAAACCTTCCCGGTTAGTGATCTAGAAGCAAACTTCCCTGCAACAGGGAATGCTCAATCTTCATATAATTACTCAACAACTCTCTGCTTTGAAATCGGTGGATACTCATGCCCCCCTAAAAACCAGCAGCGCTAAAACCGTAACATCCACACCCCGGTACACCCTTGAGCTCACCTCCAACAAACATTCAATCATAGCCCTAGACAAATGGTGGCACAAAAACCCTATCCCTGTACATCTCACAAACCTCAAATTTCTTTGAGCCAACTGTAGGTTTCTGATCACCAAGGCCAATGCTGTTTATTACTCCACCTCCATCGTGACAGCTCTATCAGGAGCAAAGCCCTCTACGAAGTAATAAAGCAATCCCTCACCTGCACCTCTTGACTGTATTCGCGCCTCTCTCCCCCAGACCTCTTAAAAATGCTTGCGTCCGTCAACCCTACCTCCGACTCTGACAATATCATCCCCAAACAATCGATCAGCCGGGTGCTCAATGCACTCTTTAGCATCATTAATGGTTCCCTCACTAAAGGGTCATTCCCGGACAGGACTGGTCTCATATACTGACCCTAGACCCAGATCATCTGGCCAGTGACTGGCCCATTGAAAACCTCCCATTTATGGGCACAATCTTGGAAAAAGTAGTCGCTATACACTACTTACTGAAATAACACCAATTCATCTCCTAAACGAGTCACTCTGCCCCGAGTGTAGGATTGAGGCAGTCAACATCCATGTGGTGAATAATGCCCTCCAAATCAGCGATATGGGAGACTCAAGCCTTCTCATCCTCCTTGACCTCTGAGCTGCAAATTACACCATCGACTACTGCATCCTCCTCCCTCTCCTCGCTGCCGGTGGAATTCTCTGACACTTCCCTGAATTGTTTTGCCTCCTACATCCCAGGCAGACATAAGGCAGTCCAGGTGAACATGTTGCATTCTAACCGACTCCAATCTCCTGCAGAGTCCCCCAAGTCTCCATGCTCTCAGTGATTCTTTTAAACCTTTACATGGAGCCTCTGGGCACACTTCTCAAAGATCCTGATATAGCCATCCATCAATAAACATATGATACTCAGTTTGTACATTCATGTAAAATTACCACAGGGCATCAGTCGTCTCTGAGATTACCTGGCCATAATTCAGTCTTGGATGTTGACTGTGTTATGCAATGTAAAACCTGTGTAAAGTTATTCACTGTATATAGTTGTTATGGTCTCTATAAGAATATGGAGTTCTTTATTGTAAGATGGCTGTGTGAAAAGGTGATGTTTTATGAAAATGGCCAGTAGAGAGAGACAGTGGTGGAGGGCTGCATCTGTTAATGTGTTAACCAATAAACGAGGAATAACTTGCACCGATCTGTCTGCAGGATGGTCATTTCAACTTAACAGACTGCCTATATCAAACTTAACGCCTCCAATACCTAATTTGTCTTCATCAGTCCCCTTGCTAAACAAGAACTCAATGATATGCGCCTAAAAGGATTCGATCCACAACTCTTGAATTCATCCACATTTTTGGACTTCACCACCGACAGCAGCCTGTCCTTCCAGAAACACATAGCCATGAAGGCCCAAGTGACCTGCCACCAAATCACCCTTCACAAAATCAAATCCTTCATCATGTTGCATGTCTTCTAGATTGTGGTGCAGGTCCTTTTGGTCTCGCACATCAATGTGGGTGGGAAATGCCCTCCTGATGTGGCTTTAAATCCGCTCTCTTGGCTCCCTAAAAAGCAGTTCACCACACTGCAGCATGCCTTATTACGGGTGCACAGAAATGTGACCAAATGACTCTACGCAACCTACATTGGCTTCCTCTCCGGGCTAGGATACTGTTCAAGACTGCATGTATCATCTACAAAGCAGCCACGAGTAGCACACCAGTATACCTGGGGGCTAACCTCAATGCTGGTGGCACACGCTCCTAGTGCAGCAAACCAACCAACCGGCTCAGTTCATAACTTGTCCACATGCGAGGACCCACAAACAATCCTTCTCTTCTTTTCTTTTCATTTAGCCACCCTCTGGGACACTATCCTGGTATTGACTCGGAATGCCCCCAAAATTCTTCCTTTTCGCAACTCTTCAAAACGTGGCTTTTCGAATAATTCCTGACCAGGGACTAATCTCCATGTACACACAAACTGATACACAGACCGCAACTCACAGTACTCTGCTACTGTTAAAAGATGCCAGCCCAAAAGATGGCTACCTACACCCCTGCAAAGCACTCTGATGCTCTTGAGCAAGTTCCATGATTTAAACAATAAAATAATGATAGAGAAAAATCTCCATCAGGCTCACAAGAAGAGACAATTATGTCCATTTACACTACACAGGAGAAAAATAACATTATGTTGGATGCATACAAGAGAGAAAGAAACAGAAAAATAACTAATATAGGAGGTGTAATAACTAATAGGAAAGGATTGTTACGGTGTGAGTGGTTGCACTATGCAATTGGCTCACATTAGAGGTACAAATTCCAGCTGTGATATTTTTCCAGGTTGGAGGAGTGTAAAGTGTTTGCTGCTATTCATAGAAAGGGCTGATGTGCTATTGCTGTGTTCATGATAGTTAGTGACAGGAAGTAAGGTTGGTCTTTGAAAATTGAAAAATGTTTGGCCAAGATTTTGGATAGATTTGCCAGATCCTCTGGTTTGTCATCCACTAGAAAATGGCACAGATATGAACTGTAAATCGAAAGCTAAATATGGTGGAGCATGTTGTTCATCAGTTGTAAAAATAAGAAACGATGGAAAGATGGAAAGAAGTGATGAAGGAAAGAATAATGGAAAAAACGGGGGACAAAAGCAAAGAGAGGTAGGGATAATGCAAAGGAAAAAGAAATTGAGAAAGAAAAAGAACAAGAATGAAAAAGAAAGCATTTGAAATAAGGAAAGTGAAATAGAAAGATGGAAGAAAATAAAGAAGGAAAGGAGAAATAGGTGAGAGAACAACAAAAAGGCAGAAAGAAACCAATAGATTTAAGGAAAGAAGGATGAAGAAAAAAGTAAATGATTGAAAAAAGGATCCAAAGAAAGAAAAATGAAGACTGGGGAAGGGCATATCTGTAAAGATGGAATGAGAACGAAATTGATGGAAAGACCAAAGAGAGCAAAGCAGGGTAGGTCATTTCCGGCTACTCATGTTGAGCTGCTCCTAGTTTGCGTTCTGCCGGCACAAGTATTCATTTATTCATGCTGTTTTTTTTTTGCATGCATCTGTAAGACACGAGCTGCAGTCCTCAGTTTGGTAACTGTTCTTCAGAGCTTGAGCCTGTTTTTTTCATATCGAGTGTGTCATGGCCACTGCCTTCTTGCCTACCAATGGTTATTTATCAATGTCTTTAGGGCCGCTGAAAGCCGCCAACCCTCTTGTGGAGCCACCCTTGTGTGTAGCGGACGTCCCATTGTTTTTTAAAATTTGTGTCTGCAGATTATCACTGTTTTTTCTTTTCCCCAATTTCGATGAGTTGCAGGGTGCGCCCGTGTAGGTACCCATGATAAACTAAAATCTGTTTTTGCCCCCATGAGCGTAAACTCTGCTTACCTGGCATCCCCAGGAACTGGGCTGCCTCTCTGTTCCTCCAGTTGGAATGGACATTGCCCACCATCTTTCCTCTTTTTCCATAGACAGTGAAGACAGACTCACTGTTTGTCAATGCTAAGTCATTTTCTAGGCAACTGACTTTATCAAACACGGCTGTCATACTTCCCCTGTGTACCAATCTCCAAACAGGTCTTTACATATTGCACAATTGCATCCCAGTTTTTGCCATATTATGGAGAGTGATCCTTGAAGTCCCCAGACGGAACTTTCAACAACATTATTTCTCACAATATTTCTGTGTGATGCAAATCTGTCAAATTTTATAAAAAAGCTAACCCATGTGTCCGGTTGGAGGTAGAGGGGGAACAATCACCTGGTGTCCTTACTGGTGCATAAGGTCATCACCTAAGGTGGGTATACCTTTGCATTATTTATTGGAAAATGAAGTTGTTCCACTCTACCGCAATGTTCAGGCCCTGGTTCACTGTGTCTAAGCAGTAGATCCATCTTTGCTCTAATTTATGTAACTGTTCTGCCAGCAAAGTTCCCCCACGTGGGTGAGCCTTCATGTTCTGTAAAATAAACCAGAACATGTCATGATCTGTATGGCCCATTTTGGTATTGTATTCTACCAAAGGTTTGTCGCTTACTTTATTTCTAATGCAGAACCTATGTTCCGATATCCGTTGTTTTACTGGGCGGGTGTTCTTGTCTACATAGATGAGTTTACATGGACATATGATGATATATATTGCATTTTTTGTCTGACAATTATTATGAGTTATCAACTACCACTTAAAGCGGCCTTGCTCAAAAACATGTTTTGTGTCCGTGAATTGGCACGTGACACACTTGCCACATTTGTAGTGTCCCGTAACGGGCGGTACTCCCCACATGTTCAACACTGTTGGTTTTTCCCTGATGTTTCTATATGTATGGACCCATTTCTGCCACAAACTGAAGCATTTTTTTTACGCAAACATCCGTCTCTTTGCCAAAGAGCCACATTGTTTGACCAAATGCAATTTGTGTGAATACATTTCTTGATGGCATTACTAATACGACTAAATGTGTTAACACAGACGAGTCTATCCTTTGTAGTTTTCTTTTTAGTGGTGAGACAAATCTCTCTGTCTGTATTGGCTGCCCTTCTGTAGTTGTTACTCACTAATTTGCGTGGATACCCCAGTCCTGCAGCCTATTTTTCAGCAGGTTACCATGCAACACAAACAGCCTTATCACGAGTTTGGTGGTAACCCTTAAATACCACGCTATTACAGCTACATTTAAGGGTCCGCCAAATCACAGGTTTTGCTGCATTTACCCCCAGCTCTGAACTGGGGGTAAATGCGCTGGGGAAATTCCCATTTTCGGGCACAATTAGCTCTGAAAATCCCCCAATGGGTCCAATGGACCCAATGGGGAATTACTGTTACCACCAAACATGTGATCCGGCACTAATAGCGCCGTAAAGGTTTGGCAGTAACGCTATTAGCCCATGGCGGTATCCCAGCAGGAATACCGCCCAACTCGTGATGAGGCAGAAAGTCTTTTTTGTTTGTTTAAAGACCAGGCCACACAGAGTTCTGGCAGAGAAGAAGCATAAGCAGCATGTGCGACTAGTTACAGGTACGCACATTCGAGAAAAGATTAATTCACTTTAGAATTGCTGAATATGATATAGTCATTTAAAAATAGTAGAGTGCAGAGAAAGAAACTCAGACCTATTTGTTTTTAATTTTTATTTTTAGACACCTGTGAATACAAAATGAGAGTTGGAGTGGTACAGCAGTTTGTTTTCCATTCCTGTCTTGAAGAAAGCTGGATCAGTACTTAGCTTGAACGGATAGCTAACGAGAACCAGCTGAAACACGTGTCGACAGACAGCAAAAGCGATAGACACATTTAGTAGATTAGCTCTGAGTGTTTGTGGATAGTAGATTTATGATGTCAGTTTGTAACCCTGAAAGTGTGATTGCGGGTGTGAGAAAAATCCAATGGTGGTTGTAGAGCAGGGAATAAACGTGTAAGATGTGTGTAATATGCATGTATTCAGCAGAACAATATTAGGTGTCTAATGTAGCAAATGTAGCAAATGTAGATATGAATATCAGAAAATGTTTTAAAGAAAATAAACAGAAACAATGTATTCATGGTGAAAACAAATAGGGAAAGAGATCTCATGTATTGAGCGGTAATCACCGTCTAGCAGTATTAGTCTTGATCATAGTTTTTTATTGTTATGTTACATTAACCTGGAGGATCGAGACTTTTCCAGGTAGCCTTGCATAGTGTTTGTGATGTGTACAGCCCGTGGCTGAAGAGTTGGTCAAAATACGTAGGAGATTAAGACTCCATAAAGAAAAGGAAACATGAAGATTTTTGATATTTATTCATTTTCGGAGAAAAATGACCAGAAGCTGCTAAATGCACCACCATGCCTCGAATCCTGGGAATGACTCCAGTTCAGGCATTAAGGATGAACTGGATAAAATCAAACAGAAAAAGAAAAAATCAGTTAGAACCGACATGCATGGTAAATTTGTGTTGGAGTATTTAAAAGCATGAGTCATCCCAGAGGGACTCCAAGTAAAGAATATTCCACGCATTTTTATAGACAACCCACGGTTCAAAAAGAACTTCAGTGGGGTAGGAAATAAATGTTCACGTGATTGGATAATTTTAATTATAGAAACAGCAGAAGAAGAATCCTAGATGCAGGGGGGAAGAACTAGTGGCCCTGGAAAAACAGTTCTCAGAAAGTCAGGTAGTACAAGTTGCTAAAAAAAGGTTAGAGAAGTTAGACAAGGTGATTGCTAAATGTAAGCAATAAAATGTAGACAGAAAGATTCAAAATTTAAAAAAAGAAGTTGCCATTTATAAAGAAGAGAAAATGTATACATACCTCAGAGAGGGATTTTGCACAGAACAGAATGTTGACAGTGGAAATAGCCGCCGCAATCGATATGTGACCTTCTCAAACACATCACATCGGCCTCATCAAGCGACTCAGACCAAACAATCTCCAGCGGAAGCACAGGGACAAGTGCAACGGGTAATACTGGAAAGCAGCAGGTTTTTTGTAGGGGCTGACAAAGCGGCCGATACAGACAAAGACCCCCACAATTCGACCAAATAATGCACACGAGGAAATGGTATTCCAACCTGTGATGGAAAAACAAATACCCATCATTAATCTTTCAACCTATGACCTCAATGATGTAGAAAACAAACTGCAAGCAAAAGGCCTATCACGTGTCCCAGTCACAAGAGCAGACCCATTCAAATGCGAAATTGAACTACGTAAATTATTTAGAAATATTTTTTTTAGACATATCTACTTAAACAACAAAAAGACATAGTTCTATCTCAAACCACAGAGGCAGAAAGCATAAGTATAAGTGGTCTGAAGACAAAATCTAGATTTATTCCACCAAACCATGCTTGTCCTCTGGAAATGGTAGCTTTTGAAAACATCATCATTAGACAAACGCTGGAGGCCGTAACAACACATAACTTTCGTGAGGACAATCTCAACGCACAGAAACGCTCTTATCTCAAAAATCTATGTAGCAACAATGACATCATCATCAAGCCCGCCGATAAAAGCAGGGGGATAGTGATCCTTAACACTTGTGACTACGATAGGGAGTGTGAACGACAATTAGCTGATGATACAGCTTATAAAAAGCTGATGATAGATCCCACCAAACGTCTAAGAGATTGAACGTTTTACTAAACATGCTGAAAACAAAGGATGGATTTGCAAAGAAGAACTGCAATTTCTGTGAAAAGATCATCCCAGAATTGCAGATTTTATACTATCCCCAAAATCCATAAAAATATCAACAACCCACATGGAAGACCGATAGTTTCAGCGATAGACTCCTTACTAGAACCACTATCGGTATGTACAGAATATTATTTAAAACCTTTTGTAGCCAAGACCCCCTCGTATGTGAAGGACTTCACAGAAATGATTCATCTGATAGTGGAAATCAACATCGAAGACTTAGACATCTTGGTCACTATGGATGTGGAAGCCTTATACACCTTGATTCCTCAGACCGAAAGTCTAGAAGTACTCAGAGTCATCTCAGAAAGACAATCTACTCCACAGAAACCACCCACGAATTCTATTCTGAAATGTGCCAGACTGACCATGTTTGAGATTTTTTTTTTCCTATTCAAAAAACAAATCTACAAACAGAATAAGGGGGTAAGTATGGGTGATACCTTTGCTCCGGATGTGATCTGTACGGCCCATTTAGTATAGTGCTCTACCAAAGGTGTGTCGAAGTCTTTATTTCTTATGCAGGACCTATGTTCCGATATCCGTTGTTTTACTGGGTGGGTGGTCTTACCTACATAGATGAGTTTACATGGACACATGATGATATATATTTCATTTTTTGTCTGACAATTATTATGGGTTATCAGCACCCACTTAATGCGGCCTTGCTCAAACACATGTTTTGTGTCAGTGAATTGACACGTAACACACTTGCCACATTTGTAGTGTCCCATAATGGGCAGTAGTCCCCACATGTTCAACACTGTTGGTTTTGCCCTGGTGTTTCTATATGTATGGACCAATTTCTGCCTCAAACTGAAGCATTATTTTAACGCAAACATCGGTATCTTTGCAAAAGAACCACATTGTTTGACCAAATGCCAATTTGTGTGAATACATTTCTTGATGGCATTACTAATAGGACATCTCTGTAGGCAAGACCACCCGCGCAGTAAAACAACGGATATCGGAATATAGGTCCTGAATTAGAAATTAAGTATGCGGCAATCCTTTGGTAGAACATTGTACCAAAATGGGCCATACTGATCATGACATGTTCTGGTTTATTTTACAGACCAAGAAGCCCCACCCACGTGGGGTGAACATTGCAGAAAAGTTACATAAACTAGAGCAAAGATGGATCTACCGCTTAGACACAGTGAACCGGGGCCTGAAAATTGTGGTAGAGTGGAACAACTTGAATTTTCAATGAATAATGCAAAAGTATACCGACCTTAGGTGATGGCTTTACGCACCAGTAAGTGCACTGGGGGATTCCACCCCTTACCACAGCTTAGCATTGAGAAACAGTGAGTTTGTCTTCAGAGTCTATGTGAAAAGAGGAAAGATAGTGGGCGGGCCAGGACGGCGCCCAATCGAACCGTAGGAACAGAGAGGCAGCCCAGTTGATTGGGACGCCAAGTAGGCAGAGTTTACGCTCATCGGGGCAGAAACAGATTTTATGTTATCATAGGTACCTACACGGGTGCACCCTGTACCTCATCGAAATTGGGAAAATGAAAAAACAGAGTGACTGCTCTGCAGACACAAATACAAAAAAACAATGGGACGTCTGCTACACATACAGGGCGGCTCAACAACAAGAGGGCTGGAGGCTTTCACTGGCCCTAAAAACATTGTTAAACAAGCATGGGTAGGCAAGAGCGAAGTGGCCATGACACATTCGATATGAAAAAACAGGCTCAAGTCGTGAAGAGCAGTTACCAAAATGCGGACTGCAACTTATGTCTTACATATGCATGGAAAACAGTGCGAATACATGAATTCTGGTGCCGGCAGAACGCAATACTAGGATCAGCACAACATGAGTAGCCGGAGACGATGGTCATGAAAAGCAATACCTGATATTGAGAAACACAGAAGTTCTCTCAAATCTATAGCTTGAAAGGGCACACACAGTGTTAGTGTAGAGACTATGAAAAGTGTAATTGACTTCCCGTTATAGATTATAACCTAAAAAAATTGTGATTTTCAAGTACTCGATTAAGAACTATGACAGTAAGCAGCCGACAAGCAAAAACCTGCATGCTGATGAGAAGAGGCATACACCAGTGGAGAAGCCACAGGTAAGATAGCTGCTAGCACAAGTCCATAAATGGTGAGGAGGGCAGAAGAGATCTGTGTAGTAAAAGCGTTGATAGTTCTGCCCCTGTATTCCTGTACCCACAGGAGAGAGTACATTGAGAAAGACCAAGCCAAACAGAATTCTGGCAGAGAAGAAGCATAAGCAGCTTGTGCGTCTGGTTACAGGTACGGATATTCGAGAAAAGATTAATTCAGTTTGAAATTGCAGAATATAGTCATTTAAAAATAGTAGAGTGCAGATAGAGAAATAAACTCAAACCTATTTGTTTTTTATTTCTAGACACCTGTGAATGCAAAATTAGAGTTGGAGCGCTACAGGAGTTTGTATTCCATTCCTGTTCCGAAGAAGGCCCGAGCAGTAATTAGTTTGAACAGATAGCTAATGAGACCGGCTGAAACAGGTGTCAACAGACAGCCAAAGAAATAGGCACATTTAGTAGATTAGCTCTGAGTGTTTGTGAATAGTAGATTTATGATGTCTGTTTGTAACCCTGAAAGTGTGATTGAAATAGAAAACATGTATTCATGGTGAAAACAAATAGGAAAAGAGATATTGCGTATTGAGTGGCAATCACTGTCTAGCACTATTAGTCTTGTTCATAGTTTTTGTTATAGTATACTCTCCTGCCAGGGCTTTCCTCATGTGGGCTCTGTGCACACTTACTATCTTCTCATATAAATATCTTCTTGCACCTTTAATTTGCCTGGTAGACTCTCCTGCCAGGCTTTTCTTATGTGAGCTCTGCGCAAACTTACAATCTTTCCATATATATTACGTCCTCTCTTGAATCCACCTGGTATACTATCCTGGCAGGACTTCTGTAACAAGTGCACTGCATGCACTCACAAACTTGACAGTCTCTTTCACTTATTCTGTTTTGCCTCTTTAAGAAATGTTCAATCTCTTCCATGTACTTTATTCCTGTTTGTTCGGTTTCAGCATGCCTGCCAATATGCACAGGTGTCCCCTCTTCCCTTGCGTGGACTCACCAGCTCTTGCTGGTGTATGTTGATTCTCTTGCAGCAAGCTGGTGGTGGTCTCTCAGGGTGCCGCTCCCTTTCGCCTCCTCTGCTTCTCCGCTTCTGTCTCCCGCAGCATCTCTGGAATTCACTCTGCGTCTCTCTGGGCGTTGGTGGCATGGAGGCTGCCTTCTACTATCTGTGAATGCCCAGAAGCCTTTTGTTTGCTTCTGGTGTTCTCACCGCTTGCAGCCCGCTCCCCTCTTCCTTGTCGGCAAGCCGGGTGGCTCCACAAACACCTCTCCAGCCCCACGGTCTCTCAGTCAGCACCAAATGAAGCAGCATTCGCCAGCCAGCATCTGCCTGTCAGCAATGGAGAATTTGGTAATAAATAAGCATGTTAAGATATTGATTTTCTGTAAAACTATATAGGGCCATAAATTAGAACTGGAGTTGTCTTTTTAACATTTAATAATTTATACTAACTGGTCTGCTGATTTAAATCTCCTGGCATCAACCTTTTTCCTGCAACAACTAGAGTGCAGCGTGCGCTCCAGGCTGCCAGTAATCTTCATTAATCTACTCATCTTCTTAGTCACAGTACTTTTAGGGCAATGGTAGTCTGTTTCTGACATCTAGCATGCAAAGTCTGAAAATATGTTTTCAGTGTTCTTGAAAGGTAAGTCATATTTTAAGGACTTGCACAGAAAGTCTCGAAAGGTATTTTCAGGAGTCTTATAAGGCAAGTCAGATTTTAAAGACTTGTTTAAAGAGTCTGTGAAAGTGTTTCCAGTACCTTTCCTAGGAGGGTGAGGGGAGGCATGCCAATATGCCATTAAGGTGTGAGTAATGGCAGGGGTATCCTCAAAAAGAAAGGGGGATACCATGTCTTGTCCTATGATGTTATGACACCCTCAGGATCAGGTAATGGCTGCTGGCCCCTGGCCACATGGGGAGAGGCCACCGCCGGAAAAGGATTGATGACACCATTGGATTCATCACATAACCTTCCCCTAATGCTGCTGGTTCTCTCAGTGCCTATTGGGAAACAGGAAAGGAAGTCTACATTTCCCTGTTTTCTTCCTTTTCGATGTTCCACCGTGAAACAATAGGACTGAATTTCTAAGAACCAGCACAGGGCCCGTGCATTGGTGTCCTTGCGGCGGACATCCATATTAATGGAGAGTAATCTGTGACCAATCTAAATTTTCTGCCGGGGTATAGTTTTCTACTGATATAAAGAATCGGGTGTTCTATGCCATTGTGATCTTGTGAAAGGACAACCCCCAACCCGACATGTGAAGCGTCAGTCTGTAAAATGAACTCTTTGTTAAAGTCAGCCACCAAAATTATCAAAACATATCTGGTCTTCACCGCTCCACTTTATCTTTTGGGGTTCTACATTCTTAAGTTTATCAGTAAGGCAAAACGTGATGGAAGGATAACTGTGGATGAATCGTCTCTAATCAGAGACGTTTTTATGGGAGGGCAAAAGGGGCCAAGTATAATTGGTATAGATTTTTAAATGCCATATATCTTCAAAGTCGGTTCTGCAGAGCAGCTTATATGTCTACTTGCTGATAGAATTTTTTCTAGAAGATTCTGATTGATTAAAATAAAAAATAAAAAATTAAGTTATGTTTTCCTGTGTACAAATGGCTCCAAGCAGTGGAGTACCGAGCGGGAGAGTCGCAAGGGGGTGGTCAATCTGACCCCCCGTAGCTTTTTTAAGAGCCAGACCGGGACATTTGTCATTGGGACACCTCTCCCATTCGGCACCTCAAAGAGGGTGCCCAACAGCAAAAGTGTCCCGCTGGCAGGACAATATGTGCTGACCAATTCCTGCTCAGGACACTCATTGGCCTGGCAGCAGGGCACCTTACCTGTTCCGAATGGTAGAGGTGTCCCGCTGCCAGGACAATGTCCCAAGGAGTATTACAATGTGAGTCATTAGGCACTGACAGGAGTGAGGGGGTACTATTAGCAGGGACTTTTGCCACTTTAGAAATGGAAATGAGAGGGAGTGATCAGAAGTGAGAAGGGTGCATAATGTTGCATGCTTTATGAAATAATGACTGTGGCTTTAAAACCCAAAGAGGGGTTGATAGGCTCCCATTAATCTGCATGATGCTATTGTGACTTTGCATGCAGAATGGGGAAAATGAAAATAAAGCCATACTCCCATTACTCAACATATTTCCATGACAATGCATATAGTGTATCATTAGTTTACTATGAAAGGCTAGTTTATTATATAATGTGGATTGCTTCCAATGCATTGCTATAAATAATTATTTATTATTTTGATCAGACGTGAAATGAGCCAACTCTCGCTTGCCTCGATAGTGGAAAGAAACAGTTTGATGTTGTTTAGAAAATTATTGCTGGAAAATCGCCCTGAGCTTTTGGAAGCAATAAACACAGAGGCAGAAGGAGGGCGCCTGGCTGTCCTGAACAGATGGTACAGAGACCAAGAAGAAAAATTAGACTCTATTCAATGTTCCAAAAAGGTGTTGACGGACAATCCGATGAAAATCCAAAATAAATTAAACGAGCTTGATTGGATACTTACTTTGGAACAGGCCATTGGTACAAGTTAACCTCGCACCTGCCACAGACATTCCATAAATTACACGAATTACAAGCGTATGTGAAAAGATATCCAAACCGTAAGCTGAGGAATACCTTTATAAGAGCCCGCCTCAACTTACTCCATACAAACTAAATTTTGATGATACGAGGCCTGGCGAGCACAAACGTTTGCAGATTTTGCAATGATCCGGCTATGGTGGAAACAACCAAACATCTACTGTTAAGGTGCCCAGAAGTAGAGGCTATAAGAGGTCCTTACTTGAAGGAGATATTATCTGCAGCCCACACTTTCGATGTAGAGATTTGGTGGGCGAGGCTAATTGGAGGCGGACAAACTACTTGGGTCACTGCCACAGCAAAAATTTTAGACACAATTCTGTCAACTATAGAAAAACGACCATAGGTAAACAATATTCAAATGGAAAGGAATGAAACGCAAACGCAAAAACTTTTAAAAACCCTCTGGGTTAAACAAAGTATAAAAAAAAAATAATAATAATAATTGTATGTTATATGTGTTGTATAAATAATAAGCACATGAAATGTAAAGCGAAACCTTAATACATATCTATATCAACTAAGCCTGGAAAGATGTGCACGGTTGATTAGATTGTCCACATCCCAGTTTCACCATTTAACCAAGTGTGTGATCCTGAGCAAATTATTTAATCACATTGTGCCTTATGTGAAGCTCTGTAAAGTGATTCTGATTCACTTCAAAGCTTATGTTAATTTAATATGCTGTTAAAATGGAAAAGCTTAATGACTATAGAGTTGCTCCACATATAACAATAGTGCAATTTAGGTATTTTGCACCACAAAGTTATTTGTCACTTGGCTTATTTATGTCAACTTATTCTAAAGTCACTTCCATGGTGCCTCCAAGTATCAAAGACTGATGATGCGCCTTGCAATGTCCTTTTCTGTGAAGTCACTTCTGTTGGTGCAATCCATATGCTAATTAGGAAGTTTGCATGTATTGTGCCTCAGAGGGCTTGGACAGAGCTCCCCGACAAACATGCACAAACAAAATAAAAAAAACTTTAAAAAAAAAAAAACGTACCTCTGCTCTGCTTTCAAATGCCGCCCGCGCCACGTCTCATGTCACACCAACCTAACCTCTTCACACTCACGTGCCAGACAGAAACCAGGAAGCTGAATGAGCTTCCTAGTTCCTGTCTGTATGTCGCACGAACACAAAGCTGGAAAGCGATGCTCTGTGCCAAAAATGCTGCTGCTAGCGTGGCACCACAGGCGCCAGGCCATGCAACACTCAGTTCAGCACCCTGGCTGCTGACTTTGAGTCAGGCCAGCCATGATGAGGGACTGAGACACGCAGGGTATCCCAGTCCTAAATGTGTTGCGGCGCGGCTGCCAGGCATCTCTGCATTATGTAATGCGACAGCGCAAGCCTTGCTGGGCACCCCAGCCGGGCATGCGCTATACAATTACATAATTGATGATTGGGCCCCCTGCCCTCCATCCAAAAGATGGGGGGGGCAAAAAGGAAGGCCACAGAAGTTGGGGGGTCCAAAAACCACTGTCCCCCCTATAATTATGCCCATGTGTGAAGGTTTAGAAATTGCTTTGTTCAGATGGGGTGTTGTAAAACCTAGGCAATCACCTCCAGCGATGAGCATAAACTATCCAAAAAAAAAGTTCAAGACTGTGGAACCAAAGCGTTCATGCTTGTATCCTGGCTTTGCCAGCAGATGACTGTGATCCTGGTCTAATCATTTAATATCTCTTACATTACTGCGCTGTCTTATGTGCGGTTTGTCTTCTCTCATGCTGGTGGCATCATTTAGCCCATTACTTGATCTTTCTTCTTATGTAGGCCATTTGAGTGGAAGGGGTGGTAGACAGAAGAGAGCAGACCAGATGTTGTGTTTCTCGGGCAAGCATATTTTAAAGTCTGCTCATTGGACACAAAAATGTTTTTGTTTATTCGTAAAAGTCAAAGGTTTTTCTGCACGTTTATAAATGACAATTTCACAAGCCAGTGTTTCAGGAATATTTAAAGCTTTAAAATACAAAATTAGATTAAACCTGTTAAATCACATCAATTGGTATGCTGGTACTTATATACTTGCCTTGATGATGGAGAGAATGAAGCTAGAATCATTCCCATTTGGCGTAAAAAATATATGATATTTTGTTTTAAAACATTCATGTTAGCTAATGTGATTTGTGTACTTTCCAAGTCAGTTTTATAAAATGAGATTATTTTACTTCATGGTAAGAAATGGAAAAGAAAGTTCTCAAATGCAGACATTGCAGAGTTAGCACACATCTCAGCTTCATCCCATTTCAATGTGTGATCCTGAGCATCTCATTTAATCTTGTATTGCTGAACCTCTGAACATTGTCAGTCCCTAAACTTTTGAAAATTGTCAGCACTTCAGCGCGATTTCCTTCTCAGGCTATGATCTTCAAAAAAGCCTCACTCTTTGTTTCACTGGCTACAGTGTTACTTCCAATACATGTTCTTTTGATCTCTAACAGCAACACTATTTGAAAACCATGCCCCACTTCTAATCTCAGTCTGTCTGAATCCAGGCAGCCTCTAATCTACATCCACTATCCATGCTAAAAGTATGGGTAGCTTTCTCGTTCCTTCCAATTGGTCACCTCTAGCCATGCTTGAGCACTTTTGCATTCTGTGAAGCAGCTAATGTGATTCTGTCTATTCTGGATTACATGTACCTTTTACATATGCCCCTGCATTAATACTAGAGGCTGCATACCTTCCTGGATGCTATTGATAAAAAGTATCCTGTAGCTGTACTAGAACAGAAGTAAACTGTTGGCCTGATGTTGGCCTTCAAATGCTACTTGTTTATCATTCTGATTAGAGCAAGAATGAAGATTGTAAGGGGACCAAAAGGGAATAAACATGCTTATTTTCAATGTTGGATGCAGCATATCAACCTATACAATATAGGTTGTGATCGCAACAAGGGGGTGGGTTGGGAGTGCGACCAAATATTCTTGGTCACTTCATTCCATTAGTTTGGTGGAGGGGGGCCCCCAACGATGTTCGTGCCCTGGGCTCCAAACGTGCTTAAGATGGCCCTGTCTATAATACCCCACTGATGTGGCAGGATTCCTATGCTATGCTAAACTACCTCACAAACTTTAGGCCCTGGTGTCTCCACCTTTGCCCTGCTGGAGGCCTAGCGCTGCACACGGCACCATTGACATGTCCAAACCCAGCCAGGCAGAGCAACAGGCCCCAGCAACCGCTGCAAGGACACGTCATAACCTCCACCTGTGCCTGCTTGTTTTCCCCCACTACCCACATTATCACCTTACATGTAATATAACATTTGCTTTTGCACATGCTGCTATTTTGCAACACAGTGTACCCAAACGTAACTGCAAGGCCTATTTGTGACCTTACTGACAGTTGCTGTAATATTCCTGTATCATTATGGAAAGTAGCACCTGGAGCTATGCCAATGCCAGAACATATTAGTGATATGCTTATGGCATGCCTATATAACCTTAGAGCTCTTTCTTACAACTGCTGCTGCCACTTATAATGCGCTGACCCTGAATCTCAGCTGATTATTCGGTGCATGCGGTCTATTTTCTGCCTAATAATAAACTTGCTTTATTCATCAGCATTGGCTCTGTGTCTTTTATCACTGTGGCCAGAACTCACCTCTTCAGCTTGTGCCATGACCGTCTCACCTACTAGCTTTCATAGTTCCTTGAAGACCGTTTCCAACATACCACGACAGGGGCCCAACATCGAACAACAATCGGTTCTCATTTTAAGATGAGCACTCTTACAGCAGGCATAACCTGTGTACTTCGAATATGACATAAGACTTGTTGTGATTGAGAGGACGGTCTGAGAGGGCTCTCTGTCGCAGTACGGATGAGAAGAAACCGAATTGTTTTTAGTTCCCCGCCTGCTGATGGGTAAAACAAACTGTCATATATTTCATTATTTATACTCTGCCGAAATATGACTGTCTAATTTACATTATAATTGTTTTCTCATTGACTGGAAAGTGCCAAAACACAATTGTTCCTCTTTTTCCCTCCCCTCTGACCTGCATATCTGCCTCATCACGAGTTGGGCGGTAACCCCAGCGGTATTAGCGCTACCACCGCATTTAAAGGTTACAACCAAATTCGTGTTGCGGCAGTTTGTTTTTATGTATCAATATTGATATCTTCGTTTGTCTGTCCTCACCATGTACAACTAAAGGAGGGCCTGTCTACCCCATCTCACCTGTGATATTGGAATATGTTTATGTGTCTACAGTAATTGTGCTTATTATCGGTATTGTATGTTTTATGATTGTGGTAATATGTTCGGTCGCATAGTTACAATGCAGAGACAGATGCAATGGTTGTAATAGGATTAATCGCATGTTTGAAGTGTGGAGGCTAAATTTCAGTGGGGTGTCCACAACTAAAATTAGTGCCACAAGTGTCTCGTGTGCGTAATATAATAGTGTCTTGGTTAACAGAACCGTAGGATGCCGAGAAGAGGCTAGCCAATTTGACATTCAATTGATCTAGTAATTATCCCTATTGAAGGGGCATGACCCAGGCATGTAAGTTTGATTTGATTTGAACATTTGTATAGCGCATAACCCATGACGGGAACCCAGCAACAAGTTGCATCTAGGCACAGAATTGCATCTGGGCGTTAAAACAGACTTCCAAAAAAAATGTCAGTGTACTGGAGGGTGACTATTCAATATTACACGCCAGAGTCATATTATATGACCTCACTTTCATCAAGCCCTGCGCACCACAAAGATTTGACTTACGTTTATTTTTAACTGCCTCACAAATTCGACTGCAATGCATCAAGCACGACCAACGCTGTGACCGCCTCTTTCTGCTAGGAGGAACTTGGAGCAGGGTTACAGGGACGGACCCAGCTTGGGCGCAGCGCTGGATTGTGGAGTGTGTTCATGAGCAACGAGTGCCTTGCCACAACTTCCTCTTTCTTTGCAGGTATATTTAATTTCACTCACAACTTACGTGCCCTTGATAAAGCAGTTATACCATAACATCCAGTTGTTCCAGACCCCATAACCATCCTCTCATGCATTCCTTCAAATGCGCCATTTTTCGCTTGTATTGATCTGGCGTCTGCCTTCTTCGCAGTACACGTTCATCCCGATTCTCAATACCTCTTCGCGTTCACTTACAAAGGGAGACAACTTACCCACAGATCCCTCCCCATGGGATTCGTTGACTTCCCCTCCCTGTTTTCACAAATTCTTAAAGAAAACCTCCAGGATCTCACCTTCCCTGGAGTCTCCACCATGCTCCAATTTGTGGATGACCTCCTTCTAGCATCCCCCTTCTTTGAGGCCTCCCTATAAAATTCCCAAGCTCTCCTCACCGCCCTGGCTGCCAAAGGTCACAAGGTTATTAGAGCCAAGTTATGCCTTCCAACAGTCCACTATTTAGGACATGACACATCACAAGGCGCCAGGCGCCTCAACCCCTCTCATATTTCCTGCATCCTACAATGCCCCATCCCAGCCACTAAGAGACACCTGTGCTCCTTTTTAGGAATTAGCACTTTCTTTCACCCCTGGATCGTTGACTCTGCCTCTACTGTTGCTCATATTCAGAATATGCTCTTAGATTCCCAACCTGAGTCTCCAGAAGCTATTACAGCCTTCGCTAATATTACGACTGCCCTCTTCATTGCCCCATCCCTGACCCTGCCCAACTACTGCAAGTCGTTTACCCTATCCTGTGATGAGTAAGAGGGATACGCATTAGGTGTACTCACACAGAAGGGCATGGACCTCCAATGCCCTGTGGTGTATTTCAGCTCACAGCTAGACCCAGTAGCTTCAGCTTTCCCCTGATGTCTCAGAGCGGTGGCGGCTGCAGCTCTTCTCCTCACCTAAGCAGACAACATCACGCTCGCCTGCCACATAAACGCGGCAGAGCCACATGCTGTATTAGCTCTTCTTCTTAGGGGAAAAACTCAACACCTATCAACTGTACGTCTCACCAAGTATGATAAACTGCTCCTCCATCCCACCAAATTGCTCTGATTACCTTTTACCTACTCCTGATGACTGTCTACTGCATGATTGCCTTGCTGCAGTAGACATAATTTCCTCTCCACGAGCCAACCTCAAAGATATGCCCCTCCCCAATGCTGACTTAGTACTCTTTGTTGACTGCTCGTGCCTTAGGAACTACTTAGGGATTCTACAAGCAGGTTTTGCTGTAAGTTTTATTAATTTATTTGTATTTATAATTTTGCAACATGCTAAATCGCCCATAGGCCTCAAAGCCCACAAAGAGACAAACAAGACATAACACTGAAAAATGCGTACCTAAATGATCCTAAGGATGCTGATTATGTGTCGCTGTTTCTCTTCTCTTTGGAGGATCCACTAGCATCTCTTTCCATTCTGGCGGACCTCCAATAGGCGGCCTCCCAGGCCGAGAAACAGAGTTGGGAAAAATAAAGGATGTGTTTGTTGCTCTGATCACCTATGGCGCAATGTCATGGACCGGTTAGTTGCTCCAATGTCTCTGTTACCTTACTTAGCATGTATTGGTCACTCTTTCTCCCGTTCAAGCAAAGGAAAAATTAATGCAGAAGTGCAGAGGTACTGGTACGCTCCCAGGTTACCCTCCATCGCACAAAAGTATTGTGCTCATTGTCCCACATACCTCATATTAAACCCAGGAAAGCCTGTGAAAACCACTCCTGGGGCACACAAACCTACCCATGGTCCATTCGTGAATCTGCAAATAGACTTTAGGCCTCATTCCGAGATTGGAGGTAGTCATGGCACTATTTGCGCCATGACTGCCTCCAATAACGGTACCGGCACCGGTCTCGTTCAATGGGGACTTACCGGTGTAGTCCGACCTTTGCGGGACCGGTAAATCCCCATTGAAAAAACCATTCCCCATTCCCATCTGAGCCCCCATAGGGCTCAATGGGAATGGGGAAGTAGCTAATAACGGTACCGCAATTTGCGGTACCGTTATTGGCTCTGATTTCCCTTAGCGGGTCCCGTCCATAACGCCTGGTCAGACCAGGTGTTAAAGGAGGGACCCGCTAAGGGAATTCGTAGTAGGGTGGTAAGGGATTACCGGCACCCGTCTCCTTAACGGTGCCCGGTATCCTTTACCGCCCTACTCGTAATGAGGCCCTTTATCTTAATGACCAAAGTTTCCTCCTTAGAGTATGTTCTAGCAATGATACATTTTCAGCTTGGACTGAGGCCTACCCATGTAAACATGCAGACTCTGTTACAGTAGCAAAGAAACTGCTCATAGAATTAATTCCACGTTTTGGCCTCCCAGTATGCATAAACTCTGATAGGGCACTCACCTCACAGGACAAATTGCGCAGAACATTTGTACCGCCTTAGGATTCTTCCAGAATTTCCACTGTTCCTATCTCCCCCAGAGCGCCGGGGCAGTGGAGAGATGCAACCTGGACTTGAAAAACCGCCTGGCAAAAGTGTGTCACAAGACTGAGCTAAGATGGCCAGATGCCCTCTCTTTAGTACTCATGGACATAAGGAACACTGTCAATAGGGTGCACGGCCTGTCACCCCCTGAAATGCTTATGCAACGACCCATGCAAAGGCCAGCTACTCACCCCCCCAGCCACCAGAAATGATTATCTTGTTTCCTACTGCAAAAGACTAATGTTCGTTGTCAGTTATCACTTCCAGCAAATACAAGAAGCCCCTCCAAGACCGCCGGGAACATGTGCCACAGCCTCCTACCAGGAGACTGGGTGATCCTGAAGGTTCATCAGTGAAAGTCCTCACTGCATCCTCGCTGGAAGGGACCGTTCCAGATTCTGCTGACGACCCACACTGCAGTTTGCTGAAAAGGCCACGACTCCTGGGTCCACGCCAGCCAGTGTGCAAAAATGGTGCCGCGGCCGATGAGCACA
Organism: Ambystoma mexicanum; assembly: GCF_040938575.1. Classification (NCBI taxonomy): domain Eukaryota; kingdom Metazoa; phylum Chordata; class Amphibia; order Caudata; family Ambystomatidae; genus Ambystoma; species Ambystoma mexicanum. Next base: position 707,200,847 of record NC_090921.1, read on the forward strand.
GGTTATATGTGAGAAATATTTCATGTGTGTTTCTTGGAAAGTAACAGGCCTAACTACTACTCTTAGAGGGGAAAAGAGGTTTGGGTTTACCCATCGATCACAAGCTGACCCAGCTAGGCGGAGGTACATAATAAACAGGACTCAGACCTGCTGCCCCTTATGCCTGAGTTCACTGTGACTAAACAGAACGACATTCCGTCTTAGCAGGCCTTTCAACAAACCATTTTGTCTGAAGAGGGCAAGCATGAAAGGAGCTCCCTTGTGGAAAAAGGTGACTCCCGTAGAGAGCAAACTATATCCCAAAAAGGGATCATCTGTGGCAATGTCAGTTGCTAGTTACAACCCTCTTTTGAAATGCATTTTCAGAGGTCGTCCCGCTCGCCCTTGCTCACTGACCATCAGGGAATAGCTAAAGTGCAAGACCATGGGCTTCATTACGAGTCCAGGCCAAAATCGACAGAAACTCTGCTGTAGCAGAATTAGCATTGCCACCATGTGGAACAGCAGAATTACTGCCGTATTCCAAGCTGGCGGGCGCACACACCGAACAACAGCAGTAACAGTAATTCCGCTCAGCAGAGTTAATTCCTAAAACCTAGTACATGGCAGAAATTCTGCCAAAAAACAGTAAAATCCTTTACCGCCATGCTGGTCAGCGGAATTACTGCCAGCAGAAATTCTGCCAGTGGAAAGTCGCTGGTGGAAATTCCGTTGGCAGAAATTCTGCTGGTACAAATTCGTCATTGTGATAAAAAGAAGCACAGCGTTGGCCATTTTGGAAATCACAATCCGTCAAATATCTGGACAGAGGAGTGCCATCCAAACACCTAGACAATTCCAAAAATGTCTGGAGGAAAGGGCAAAGGCAGGGTGTCCAAAATCGGGCTGCATAAGCCATAATTCTCAGAGCAGGAGCTGACTGTACTAGCAGAACAGGTGGTGGCCCACTCCGAGGAGCTATATGGGGGCCAAAACCGCAAGCCAGACAACAGCGGAAAAACACCATATGGGCTGAGATTAGGGACATGGTGGTTGCCGTAGGCCACGTCCAATGCGAGGTCGATGACATGAAGAAGCGATGGAATGACTTTAAGGCCAGGGTCAGGAGCCTAATTTTTCTCCACCACCGGGAGACTCCTGCCACTGGAGGTGGCACAGTAGAACCACTGCAAATCACACCCTGGGCGAAAAGGGTCAGTGGCATCCTGCACATGGTCGGGGTGGGCACGACCGAGTTTGGAGCCAGTAGCTAGGGGGAAGCTGAGTGAAATATGGTCCCATACATGGCCAAACCTGCAGGCATTCACAAACACACAGACTGCCATGCATGCAAGCAACATGAACCCCAGCAAGCATACACAATTCATATGAGGCATCGGGCCACAACAATATGAGTCAGTGAAGCAATGACCCCCACTTACATGACACCCAGGCAGGAAGTGGAAGGGTTGACGTAGCCAGGAATCACCATTGCAACGCAAGGTAGAAGGTACAATACACATCCATGTTGCACATCACAACCACCCCTTGTCCGCACAGTGGTCACCCATGCACAGGCAACACAGCCATCATGTAACCATTTGACAAGCCCATGTCCATGAATGCACATCAGTGGATGTCTGTGTCACCCACAAGCCCATCAACTGCAACGTTCCATGTTGACACACATTGACAAATCCATGCCCAAGATTACATTCACCTGACTCACACACAACTAAATATACTGCAATCACCTGACTGCATTACCAGAAACCAAGCATCAACAGTCCTGATGCACATTTGGACAAGACACCCTGTAGGTCAACCCATCCCAGTGTTGCACATCCGAAGCAAGCAGGGCAACCCACACCTGGCACCTGGTCACCCAGATACAATGCATGCTACGAACACAGTGGCTGACACCACATGATGCATGCCCCCCAGGTGGTCCAACACACGGTGATAACATAGTACAAGTGACAGTGAATGTTGAATCACCATGCACCTCAGAACCAAAGTGCTAATGCACATTTCAATTTTCCCCAACAGACACCCAAGACATCCAGCGAACAACTGAGGTGGCAGTGCCCTACATGACACCAACACCAACCAGTGTCAACAAGCAGCCACGCCAATGCAGTTCTGGGAGTGGGAGTGTGCCACTGAGGAAAAGGCACCATGTAAGCGTGCCATCTATGGGCACACAACCATTGAGAAGGGCACGGCCATGGGGCTTCCACAGGACCCAAACGTGGAAGCAATGCCTCCAGCAACAGGGCCAAACACCACCACAGCTGGGGCGACTGTAGACTCACATGTGAGCCAGAGTGTTGACGAAGGCCTGCAATCCCAGCAATCCACTGTAGACACTGGAGACATTCTGTCTGAGTCTGCATTGCCCTCAGCGAGACAGCCACATTCCCTCGTCTGCCAATTCTCCCTGCAATCCTCCCCTGTGCGCAACCTCTTCCCACTGCACACACACCACCTTCCCATCAATCATCCCACTGTGCTCTACATTATGAACAGGAGTCCTCCGATGAGCAGGCTGAGGCTCTTCGCCGTTCAGTGCACCATGATGTCCATGGCAGTGGACATACACCACAGCCACTGCCGGGCCCCACTCTGCAGGCCTTCTGGGATCATCTAGACAGGATGGAGCAGAGGCAGGTATAGATGGGCGCCATAGCCCAAGAACAATTGGGGACATTCACAGCTTATGCAGGATTGCATTCGGGGGGCATCTAGATGATTGTCCAGCTCCATAGACAGTCTGTGCAGGAGCACGGTGCGCAGCAATGCCAGCCAGTGTCTCACAAGTCAGAGGGTGCGGGAGCTAGCAGAACACTTGTCCTCCCATGATGCTATGGCCAGAGCCATTCACCTCACCATCGACCATCTCAGAGGAAGCGTGCAGGGGAGTTTGCAGTCCATTACCCCTACTGAGGGGTCATTGACAAGCACACCACCCAGGCACTCACAGCACTGTGCATCACATGCTGCAAAGCCTGCAGACAAAGCGGAAAAGAGGAAGCGCTAGTGGGAGTTGGTTCTAGGGCTAGGGTGTGGAGTGGGTGATGGTGTTGTGGCTAGGGTGTGGGGTGGGTGATGGTGTTGGGGCTAGGGTGTGGGGTGGGTGATGATGTTGGGGTTAGGGTGTGGGGTGGGAGTTGGTTCTGGGGCTAGGGTGTGGGGTGGGTGATTGTGTTGGGGCTAGGGCGTGGTGTGGGTTATGTGTTGGGGCTAGGGTGGGTGATGGTCTTGGGGCTAGGGTGTGGGGTGAGTGATGGAGTTGGAGCTGGGGGTTCCATGTTTTTATGAATAAACACAGTTGAATCATGATCATTTGAACAGTTGTTATTCAATGGTGTTTAGACATGTGCATTCAGTGCACGTATGGGATGCATGTGTCCCAAGTCAGAAGAAATTGTCCATGAGGCCCCAGCAGACCATTCGTCCTTCCCTCACATCCCCATGTAAGTCCTGTGGTGCCCTGTTTACATCTTCAACGTCTTCCTCATCTGAGCTAGGGGGGAATGATCCCCATCTGGATGCATTTCTATGTTCCTTCGTATGCACAAGTTGTGGATCATTGCGCATATGACTACTATTTTGCCTACTTTCTAAGAGCTGTACATGAGGGCACCGCCTGTGTGGTGAAGGCACCTGAATCTAGCTTTCAGCAATCCAAATGTGCGCTCAATGCAGGACCTGGTGCTCCTCTGCGCCTCATTGTAGGCTATTTCCTGTGGTGTAATAAACACAAGAAAATGTGCCCACTGGGAATTACTGAATACATATTTCTTAAAGTTATGTAAGGCTAAGCTTCCTGTACCTCCAAATAGAGGTTACGAGGTTGCAATCCTGTATTATTCTATATTTAAGAATAAATAAAAAAATAAAAGTAAAAACAGCCATGAAGTAGCAACAGCCGTGCATATTTGATGACATTTACTTACATCAATGCATACACATTTACGGGATATAATCAAAAAATACAAAGAATACAATAGCACCAAATAATAATGGATACTGGTCATTCCACAATTAAGAAAAATGTGACTTAATAAGCTGAAATGCTGACAAATGCAACACACATAATGGAGAACAAAATGGATGATACTTCCAAATGATACAACAATAACGTAACTAACAAAATTCAACAAAAAACCATCTACTCTTGAAGAATTCAGGGGTAGACTGACAGGCAACTGTTGTGCATCTACTGCTAAATAACAGAGACCAACTATGTAATCTAAAGCAAAGCCACAGAAAAGTAGGGTCTACGTGCGGATGCCACCTCAAATGGAAACCCGGCATGTTTCACTGGAAGCTACAACGTGCACCACCTTTCTCAGGACTGGAAGACGACCCTATACGACTCCAAGGAATTTTAAGTATCATGCGCTGATACCTAGAGTGAAAGGCAAATCTATAGATCAACAAGCTAATTGTAGGTACAGACAGAAGAGGGAAAAGTATACCGAAGGCGCATGTGTAGAAAGGGTGTCTAGTCAAATGGTCGACAGACAAATGGTCGACAGACAAATGGTCGACACAATTTGGTCGACAGGACAAATGATCGAATTTTTTTTTTAGTTATATATATTTTTTTAGGTTTTCGTTTAGGGAAAAAAAATGGTTTTTTTAGCAAAAAAAGGGGGGTTGGGGGACCCCCCCAAAAAAAAAATACAAAAAAAATTCGATCATTTGACCTGTCGACCTTTTGGTGTCGACCATTTGTCCTGTCGATCATTTAGATTCGACCAGTTGACCTACAACTGTAGAAAGTCACCTAGCATCACAGATCTATCGTGCTGCAAGCAGAAAATAATTTCGCCAGGAATTGTCTTGCCCACGTGGAAAAGCAGAAAAGGCTGGGCTGCTCGCAAGGATTGAGAATATGCTGTCTGATTACCGTGTGCTGTGTACATCTAGCACACGTAGAGAGTGACTTCTGTCTGAAAGGTTTCTCCTGTGGTGTGCCAGGGTTCATCACAGGTGTCATCAGCCATGGTAACTGCGGATAACCAGCATCACCTGATAGACATGACTGACATGAATGGACTGTGTGAGACATGGCGGTGTGTGGGTCGGGTTCATGTATTTGGTCCTGATGTGTTTACCCCAATGTGCAAACCTCAGTGCATGTGTATGGTACACCTTGTGTGAATTGGGGTTGATGGGACTTGGCCTACATGGTACACTTGGAGTCAATCACATTGGGGGAGTTGGCCTTCTTCAAGTATTTGTCAATGCAATGCCATCAGCAATGCACTTGTCACTTATGGTGTTGCAATATGCCATGTACGGACCATGATTTCATCGGTTTGACGGGTGCCCTGATTGTGTTGTGCTGCCTTGCATGGTTGGATGTCCTATGTCATCACATGAGATAGGTCTGTGTATTGGGGTGGGTCAGTCAGGGTTATAACCTGTTCTGTGCATTTAGGTTGTTGCATTATGGGATGTGTAGTTGTTTCACATTGCTACTCATTACGTACCACAGGTGTATGACAGTGATTTTGGCAATCAGGTCTGCCTACTACTTACCCAAAAGCGAGGTGAGCTGTCCTCTGTGCCTCTCCATGTACGCTGGTAGGATGCTGTTCCTCAGTATCATGGCATCATGTGTGGCACCAGGGTATCTGGCACAGCAGTGGCTGATTGTGAGGTGTGCATCATATGGCATTTGCACATTCATGGAATCATACTCTTTTTTGTTCTGGTATGCCTGTTCCATTGCCTGGTGAGGAACCAATGCCACATGTGTGCAATCCAATGCCACAGTGGTATTGGGGAAATGGGCAATGGTGTGTAGAAATGTGCCTTTGCTGCATGCACCTGCATGATGGGCATGGTGATGTGCTGATGGGCATGCCTCATGAGCTCATCCAGGACTTGGTCCAGCACCTTGGAGGAAGTGGGCTGTGGCATCCTATGCAGTGTCCCAACTATGTGCTGGAATCCACCCGTACTACAGAAGTATAAGACTGACACAAGCTTCAGGAGGGGGCGGATGGCAGATGGCAGTTCTGATTGCTTTGGCACTATGAAGTTCAGCCTGGATCAGGAAGAGCAGTTCTGTGATGGTTGGACGATCCAATCGATATAGGGTCACTAATTGGCTGTCCGTCAGTGTCCATGGGGATGGTACATGGTATGCATGCCCTCTGCAGCATACATCTCCTGTGCCTTTGTGGTGCCTGTCTCCTTCCCTGCTGTAGTCTTGTGTGCTGCAATAGCTGGATGTATACTAGGAGGTTGTGGGCCCCTAATCAACATCTGCTTGTGGCTGCATGTTGCTTGGATGGGTGTTTGGGGAAGGTGTGGCCCCTTTATGATCCTCCTGAGTGGTTCTGGTGCACATGTGACTTGATTTCTGGCACCTGTATGCATTCACCTCGACCTTTTTGGTGGAGGTAACTGTGAAGTGTTTTTGGCGGTATTACTGCCGATTCTTTGAGGTCATTCTGCTGATTTTGGACTTCTAATGCTGCAGAATTGGGTTTTTGTTTTTCGGAGGTAATTCTGCTGATGGAATAAGCCCCGGCACCAATTCTGCCAATTCTTGGAGGAATTACCGCTAGAGGTAATTCCGGCTGAGGTAATTCTGATGGGGGAATTTCCATCAAATGTTCTGTAGGTGGTGATTTGGCTTAGTGGTAAAGGTGGCTGTAACAGTATTGCCACCAATTTTAACACTTACCGCTATACTTGTAATGAGGCCCCATGTCTTACGCCTGTTGGCAAGTACTGTGAGAAATACAGTATTTCTGAAAATGCTTCCTGGAAAAATGCTGAGTGGGCACCACAGCAGCATCTACCAATAATTGACTTTCCCTTCTTTAGTGTGGGTATGGACATCATGGGTCCACCTAAGTCCATCAAAAGTGGGAAATATGGATATGCTTGTCATTGTAGACTATGGTACCAGATACCCTGGTGCCTTCCCATACGAAACACCACCATCCAACATATTGACACAGAGGCGCTTACTTTATGAGGATCAAATTTCCCCAAAAGATCCATTCAGATCAGGGCTACACAGTCATGTTAAAACTCCTGATTTCCCTTAAGAATCTTTTTCCTATTGACACAACTTGCACCTCAGTAAAGGCCTTGAAGAGAGGATTAATCAGGTGGCTGAGATAATTCTGCAGAGCTTAGTGGACGAAGACTCCAGGAATTGAGATGATTATCTACCCTGGGCTTCTTTTGCAATAAGTAAGATGCCACAAGCCACTAATTCGTTTTCACCTTTTGATTTGGGTTAAGGCAGAGAAAATCGAACCATACTTGACATAATAAATTGGGAGAGTCAAGAAGAAACTGCTCAGAACACTGGCCAGTTTGGCTAAGATACTGGGCCGGAATTCAACTTGTGAGAGACTTGCTCCATCAGCACCTGCAAAGCAGCCAGGAGAAAGAGAAGCAGCTGAACAATCGGCAAACTGGGCAAAGGAAGATTAAAGTGGGCAACCAAGTTCTCATGCTGCTCTCAACATCAGAAAATAAACTCCTGGTAAAGTGGCAGGGACCCTACCGGGTACCTGAAGGTCCTGGCGACTTAAATTACAGAGTACAACACAATGACTGAGGCAAAACCTCCCAGGTTATTCACGTGAACTGGTTCAGAGGCTGGAAGAGCCGGATGACCCAGCAACCAACTCCAACACAGAGGTATAGGCCCTCATTACGATTTTGGTGCTAAACTTTCAGAATTACCGGCATGCCGTAGCTACCGATACCGGCAAGCACTGCTTGCAGAATCAACAGCTGATTCCGAGCATGCATTGCTGTACCAAATGGAATGGTAGAAACGGTAGCACCAGCATACCGGTAATGCACTCCAAAACCCACATAGTGGCACCATCAATGCCGTTGATAATGACTCCGGCATCATTAATCCGTAAATACCGGTACCGGCAATACCGGAACCGGAAGTAACGTCAGCGCGCCGGAACGGGAAATGCACCGGCGGACATCTTTAAAAACACAATCCATTGCAATCCTCCACTTACAGGAGTTGGCCACAAGAGCTGAGTGTCAAGGAGCATTAAGTAACATGTCTGGGACACGAGGGACCGTCCGACGCTGCAAACCACGGTTCAGCGAGCCAGAACTGAACATGCTGGCCGACACCCTTGTGGACAATGTGGACGAAGTCTTCAGAAGTGACCTGCGCAGGCCCGCACGGCTACGCAAAAAGGAAATATGGACAGAAGTTGCTAGCAAAGTGTCAGCGGTGGGCACAACACTGAGGACTGTAAGAGACTGCAGGAAAAGGTAGGATGACCTGCGCCTCAGAGTGCGCAACCTACTAGCAGCAGAGCGCAGCCAGGGGCAGCCCACTGGAGGCAGCCGATATTCACCCCTTAAACTCAACCCATGGGAGGAAAGATGTGCCTCCATCATGAACATGGAAAGCATAGAGGGTGTCAGAGATGCCAAGCACGGTGCAACATCGTCTGGAGATGCTGGTGAGTGACTATGACTCACAACCCATTGCCAAAAAATGCACCTTCATTGCCAATTGTGCCTTGCGCATGACAAGTCAGTGCCACCAGATACCTGCCGCCCTGCAACATACCAACCAGACCCTTCAGCAGAAACATCACCCCACCATGAAGAATGTCAACAAGCACTACAGACACACACCACATGTCCCATGCAATGCAGACAGACCCACCATCAGCATGCGCCAACACACATCACTGGGCACAACATGGCCCCTGTGCCATGTGTCCACATGGCCCAATCAACCCCAGTCCAAAATGCATGCACTATTTCCACCAGTCACAAACACCCTCCTTCACCCTTCCCGCAGACGACACACCAATGCCCCTACCTACACGAGCATACCACTTCCCCATCACAGGCAGACCACACATGTCCACAATCCATGCTTGCATGTACACGACACCCTTTGCAGAACCCAACAGTAACCCATCCAACATGCACAGTGAAAACTGTGCACACATATCAGGACGTGCAAAAAAGGGTAGCAGGCGCCCCTCTCTCGAAAGAACAAGGCATGATAACCTGTTCAGTGGTTATTAACCACATTGAGAGTTCGCAGCCATTGCTTTTTGCTCATAGAGAGGCATCAGCTTCACCTCACTGATGATCCCCAACAAGGGTGAAACACGTGTATGGGGTTGCTGGTGGTACTCTCGTTCAGATTGGAATTGCCATTGTATTTCGGTGCTGGACTGCCCCTGGGCAGGACAAAGACTGATATGCAAATGGATATTTCCCATCTGTGAAAGGCACAGTGAGTAAAAGCAGTGGGTGCGAACTCTCAAGTGGTTAATAACCACTGAACAGGTTATCATGTCTGTTCTTGCGAGAGAGGGGCGCCCGCTACCTTTGTAAAACTATTTGTTAAGGAACCTTGGATTGGTAACCCTAGGTCTCCTGGGGGCAACCAGACGTGGTCTCCCTCTCACTGTGCTTATAGAGGCATCAGCTTCACCTCACTGATGATCCCCAACAAGGGTGAAACACGTGTATGGGGTTGCTGGTGGTACTCTCGTTCAGATTGGAATTGCCATTGTATTTCGGTGCTGGACTGCCCCTGGGCAGGACAAAGACTGATATGCAAATGGATATTTCCCATCTGTGAAAGGCACAGTGAGTAAAAGCAGTGGCTGCGAACTCTCAAGTGGTTAATAACCACTGAACAGGTTATCATGTCTGTTCTTGCGAGAGAGGGGCGCCCGCTACCTTTGTAAAACTATTTGTTAAGGAACCTGGGATTGGTAACCCTAGGTCTCCTGGGGGCAACCAGACGTGGTCTCCCTCTCACTGTGCTTAGAGAGGCATCAGCTTCACCTCACTGATGATCCCCAACAAGGGTGAAACACGTGTATGGGGTTGCTGGTGGTACTCTCGTTCAGATTGGAATTGCCATTGTATTTCGGTGCTGGACTGCCCCTGGGCAGGACAAAGACTGATATGCAAATGGATATTTCCCATCTGTGAAAGGCACAGTGAGTAAAAGCAGTGGCTGCGAACTCTCAAGTGGTTAATAACCACTGAACAGGTTATCATGTCTGTTCTTGCGAGAGAGGGGCGCCCGCTACCTTTTTAAAACTATTTGTTAAGGAACCTGGGATTGGTAACCCTAGGTCTCCTGGGGGCAACCAGACGTGGTCTCCCTCTCACTGTGCTTAGAGAGGCATCAGCTTCACCTCACTGATGATCCCCAACAAGGGTGAAACACGTGTATGGGGTTGCTGGTGGTACTCTCGTTCAGATTGGAATTGCCATTGTATTTCGGTGCTGGACTGCCCCTGGGCAGGACAAAGACTGATATGCAAATGGATATTTCCCATCTGTGAAAGGCACAGTGAGTAAAAGCAGTGGCTGCGAACTCTCAAGTGGTTAATAACCACTGAACAGGTTATCATGTCTGTTCTTGCGAGAGAGGGGCGCCCGCTACCTTTGTAAAACTATTTGTTAAGGAACCTGGGATTGGTAACCCTAGGTCTCCTGGGGGCAACCAGACGTGGTCTCCCTCTCACTGTGCTTAGAGAGGCATCAGCTTCACCTCACTGATGATCCCCAACAAGGGTGAAACACGTGTATGGGGTTGCTGGTGGTACTCTCGTTCAGATTGGAATTGCCATTGTATTTCGGTGCTGGACTGCCCCTGGGCAGGACAAAGACTGATATGCAAATGGATATTTCCCATCTGTGAAAGGCACAGTGAGTAAAAGCAGTGGCTGCGAACTCTCAAGTGGTTAATAACCACTGAACAGGTTATCATGTCTGTTCTTGCGAGAGAGGGGCGCCCGCTACCTTTGTAAAACTATTTGTTAAGGAACCTGGGATTGGTAACCCTAGGTCTCCTGGGGGCAACCAGACGTGGTCTCCCTCTCACTGTGCTTAGAGAGGCATCAGCTTCACCTCACTGATGATCCCCAACAAGGGTGAAACACGTGTATGGGGTTGCTGGTGGTACTCTCGTTCAGATTGGAATTGCCATTGTATTTCGGTGCTGGACTGCCCCTGGGCAGGACAAAGACTGATATGCAAATGGATATTTCCCATCTGTGAAAGGCACAGTGAGTAAAAGCAGTGGCTGCGAACTCTCAAGTGGTTAATAACCACTGAACAGGTTATCATGTCTGTTCTTGCGAGAGAGGGGCGCCCGCTACCTTTGTAAAACTATTTGTTAAGGAACCTGGGATTGGTAACCCTAGGTCTCCTGGGGGCAACCAGACGTGGTCTCCCTCTCACTGTGCTTAGAGAGGCATCAGCTTCACCTCACTGATGATCCCCAACAAGGGTGAAACCCGTGCATGGGGTTGCTGGTGGTACTCTCGTTCAGATTGGAATTGCCATTGTATTTCGGTGCTGGACTGCCCCTGGGCAGGACAAAGACTGATATGCAAATGGATATTTCCCATCTGTGAAAGGCACAGTGAGTAAAAGCAGTGGCTGCGAACTCTCAAGTGGTTAATAACCACTGAACAGGTTATCATGTCTGTTCTTGCGAGAGAGGGGCGCCCGCTACCTTTGTAAAACTATTTGTTAAGGAACCTGGGATTGGTAACCCTAGGTCTCCTGGGGGCAACCAGACGTGGTCTCCCTCTCACTGTGCTTAGAGAGGCATCAGCTTCACCTCACTGATGATCCCCAACAAGGGTGAAACACGTGTATGGGGTTGCTGGTGGTACTCTCGTTCAGATTGGAATTGCCATTGTATTTCGGTGCTGGACTGCCCCTGGGCAGGACAAAGACTGATATGCAAATGGATATTTCCCATCTGTGAAAGGCACAGTGAGTAAAAGCAGTGGCTGCGAACTCTCAAGTGGTTAATAACCACTGAACAGGTTATCATGTCTGTTCTTGCGAGAGAGGGGCGCCCGCTACCTTTTTAAAACTATTTGTTAAGGAACCTGGGATTGGTAACCCTAGGTCTCCTGGGGGCAACCAGACGTGGTCTCCCTCTCACTGTGCTTAGAGAGGCATCAGCTTCACCTCACTGATGATCCCCAACAAGGGTGAAACACGTGTATGGGGTTGCTGGTGGTACTCTCGTTCAGATTGGAATTGCCATTGTATTTCGGTGCTGGACTGCCCCTGGGCAGGACAAAGACTGATATGCAAATGGATATTTCCCATCTGTGAAAGGCACAGTGAGTAAAAGCAGTGGCAGCGAACTCTCAAGTGGTTAATAACCACTGAACAGGTTATCATGTCTGTTCTTGCGAGAGAGGGGCGCCCGCTACCTTTGTAAAACATATCAGGACGTCCCTGCTCTGCTCCCCCCCCCCACTCATGTGTGCAGCATGATACGGGCCACACCATGAGCACAAAGATGCACATGACAGTTAATTGTACAAAGTGTGATGCCTGTCACATTGATTTTGACACAACAATAACGGTTGGCAGCACTGTCGCCCACAGGCGCCTCATCAGACAGCGAGGGGGAGCTGGCTACTACACCGACAACCACTGCTGCATGTCGCCACAGTAAGAAAAACACCCCCAGCAGCCAGGATCCTGGAACCGCGGCAGTTCGTCACCATGGCTGGGCATCACGGTAACCGCGTATACTCCGGTTCGGGCACACTCACTTTACTTCAGACCTGGGAACACCAAGTGTACGAAATTCGGTGTGAGAGTGCCGTGAACACAGAGCTTGCGATGAACCAAGTTTCAAGGGCCTCCTCGAAACATCGGCGGTATCAGGGCAAAACCTCTGCGCAAGCTGGTCAGCCCACTGGTTGGCCCAGGGACACTTCTGAAAATGCTTACTTGCAGGATATGATGAAGGTGCAGAGAATAGTTGCTCCCACTATTCCAATGGGTCGAAGCATCTTCACAGACCTTCTAGGACGACCAGATGCAGAGGGGTCCCACGTGACAACAGCAGGCTCAGGGTGCCAAACCTTTCAGCGGGTCACCAGCGGGTCCTCGACTCGGCTTCTTAGTTTCAGGATACTTGGATCCTATCCTTCGTTCAATGAGAACTCCAGAGAGTGACATGGTATGGGTATTTGGAGCCTTCTCTTATCCAAAATCTCCTTCGCGCCAAAAGGAAGAGGACCCAATGGGAGATCTGCTCACATACATGGACCAATCATGGACCACGGTGGTCCAGGCATTCACAGCACACCAGACTCTCTGGCACCCAGGATGTGTATTGGAACGAGACAGTGCAGCCTATATCCTGGGGGCACACACACAAGACATGCAGAAGCCCGCGAAAGCTTGGCGCTTAGCAGGAAAATGCATGCCCAAATAAGGACTGACCCTGGTCGGCTCAACCTGGGGAAGCTGAAGGGGCAAGATGGCCAAAGGACAGGACAAAGAACCTCGTGGCATGGCCATTTTGGAGCCAGGCCACCTAACCATGCCAAACGCGATAATCGTGGTTTACCTGGCAAAAAAAGGGCTAAAAATATACAAAATGATAAGCTGCCACCAGCCCTGTTCGGGGCACATCTGCACTTCTAAAAAATCCTTGGAGAGTAACTAGGGCCTTTAGAAATGACAGGAAGACCCAAGTGCGCTTTACTGTAAGGAACTGCTTGCACTTGCAACATGTTGCAGAAAAGTTGCAACATTGACATGTACTAAGGGAAACAAAGTCTCCCAGTACTGACTGTCTTTAAGGGCATGTCAGTTTCCCCATAAGGAGTGAGCGAAAAGCCCAGAGGAGTGCAGCAGAAGGCTGTGCTCTTCTGGAAAAGTCAGACTATGGTGTTTAAACATAGCAAAATGTTGCGGGGTACACAACTCGAGGGAAAATTACACATGGAATGGCAATCTTTCCTAACACAATGGTACAGGAGACTGGAACTGCAGACTAGAAACTAAAGTCTGGAATCAAGGTACTGCGGAATGAACTATAGAGCAGGAACAAGGGGGAAGGAGAGGAAAGGAAGGATACCTCTGAGGAGGTGTAGCTGGTAGTGTGACTTCTTAGAGACGTCAGATATGTGAGGAGAGAAAGAGAGTGTGGAGTCGAAGATGACCCTGAGGTTTTTTGCCTTGCAGGTAGGAGCAGAAAGAGGGCCAAGAGAGGCCGGCCAGAGGGCTGCAGGGAAGGAGGGAGTGGGTGTGCCGATGAGTAGAATCTCAGTCTTACTAGCATTATGGCAGAGGCCGTTGGCGGCACACCATTCATGGATGGCAGAAAGACAGTCAGAGATGAGGCAAGGGGAAGAGGAGGCCGAGGGTAGCCTGAAAATGAGCTGGGTATCATCCACATAGCACTGAAAGTTGGGGCAGAGAGCGGCAATGCGGTGGGCAAGAAGTGCCAGATAGTGGTTGAAAAGCCAGGAAGAGAGGTTAGATCCCTGGGGGACACCACAGGTAGAGAAAAAGATGTCAGAGAGGAAGGACCCCAGTTAGTCCTGGGAGGGTCGATTGGAGAGGAAAGAGGTGAGCCACGCCAGAGCCTGACCAGTGATACCCAGGTTATCACGGAGACGGTTGAGCAGGATGGTATGGTTGACAGTATCAAAGGCAGAAGAGAGATCAAGCAAAATAAGAACACATGGGGTGTTAGAGTCAAGGTTCGAGAGCAGGTCCTCATGGATGTTCAGGAGAGCAGTTTCCGTGCTTCTGGCAGCTCTGAAGCCAGACTGATGGTCATGAAGACTACCAACAGATTCAGCATGGAGATGGAGCTGGGAGATGGCCAGTTTCTCCAGGAGCTTGCCCAGGAAGGGAGTGATAGAGATTGGCCGATAGTTAGCCGGGCAGGAGGGGTCGGAAGAGGGTTTCTTAAGAAGAGGGTGCACAAGGGAGTGCTTGAGGGGGGGATGGGAAGACTCCAGAGGCGAAGGAGTGATTACAGAAGTCAGCCAGGGCAGGAGCCAAGGAGTCGATGTGGTCCTTGATAGTTTTGGAGGAACAGGGGTGGACCTGTTTTGACGAGACTTTCATAGATCGGACTTGTCTAGAAACCTCGTCAGCAGAAAAAAGGGGAAAGGCAGAGAAGGAGGGAGGAGGGGTGGCTGCAGAAGGGCCAGAGGAAGAGCAGGGAATAGAGGGGGGAGGTGATAGGAGGAGAGTGAAGACAGGATGCCCTGAGTTTTTTAAATGAAGTGAGAGGCCAGTGCCGTGCAGAGGGCCTGGGAGGGGACAGGAGAGGTAGAGACTGCAGCAGGGTTGGCCAGCTCCTTGCAGATTTTAAAGAGTTTGGCCAAATTGTTAGATGCTGCAGAGATGCGGGCTTGGATAAGGGCTCTCTTCTTGGTGAGAACGGAGAGCCGGTATTGCCTTTGGAGCAGGCAGCAGGCCAGTTTGTCATAGGATGAACATGAAGCACACCATTTCCTCTCTGCCACCCTGCAATTGCATTTAAGGGTGACGAGATCCGAGTCATACCAGGAGTTACATTTGGCTTTGGGCTTCAGGCGGATTCTCATGACAGGGGCAAGGATATCAAGAGTATCAGATATAGCAGAGTGGAGAGGGCTGTGTCAGGGTGGGAGTCAGCCGAAGGGGGAGGGGAGGCGAGAAGGTGGCAGCGAAAGCCTCAACTGACACGTGCTTCATGGGTCGGATGACCGAGAAGGAGGGTGGCAGTGATGTGGGTGGCTTTGCCTGTGGGGTAGGGAAGGTGAAGTGGGAGGATAGGAGAAAGTGATCACTCCAGGAGAGAGGAGTGGAGAGAGGGACAGAGAGGGGAAGGTCAGAAGAGATCAGAGCATCAAGAGTGTGCCCTGAAGAATGAGTCGGCCCAGACGGGAGAATAGAGAGTGAGAGAGAATCACAGAGGTCGCGAAAGAGTCCCGAGGGGGGACAGGAGGCATCCAGGTGGATGTTGAAGTCTCCAAGAGGAGTTGAGTGGTTGAGGACAGGAGTGAGGAGGAGAGGTCCGCCCACTCGGACAGGAAGGAGGAAATTTGACCAGGTGGCCGATAGATAGTAGCCACGGTAAGGGAATGGCTAGGAGAGAGAGAGAGTCAGCAGACAAGGCATTCAAAAGAGGAGTAGGTCTGCGTAGGAGTGACAGTGGCAGGAATCCACTCAGGGAAGATAAGAGCCACACCCCCCCAACACGGTTGGGCCTGGGCACGGAGAGGATCTTGTAACCGTCAGGTAGGAGTGTGTCAAAGCTGGTGACAGAGCTGGCCGTGATCCATGTCTCAGTGAGACAGAGGACGTCAGGGTCCAGTTCCTCAAGGTGACAGATATCAGAGGAATGTTTGACGGCAGAGCGGAGGTGAAGAAGGAGCCAGAGAGGGGGCAGGGTGGGATGGTGGAGGCAAGGTAGCCGAGGACAGAGGAGGAGGGACAGCAGAAGAGGAAAGGATGTTGATGAGGCATGTGAAGCGTCTATTAAAGAGGTGAAGGTTGGCCTGAGGGCCTTGGACCAAGACGGTCCCATTAGCGTAGACATTAATGATGGCCTTAGAGGAGTGGAAGGGGGCCAAGAGGACATCCCAACGGGTGCCACCATTAATGAGAGAAGTGGAGAAAGGAGAGAGCACAGAGACCATATGCAGGGTCCATAGGTCAGGTGAAGGCACGAAAAAGAGGATGTCAGTGAGAGTTTCCTTGGAGGAGGCACTAGTGTAGGTGTCAGCGATAGGGATGCCTGGGTTGGAGACCAGGATGTCCTTTTTAAACTTTTTCCTACCAGATTTAGTGAGGAGTTCAGGATAGTCAATGGAGAAGCAGTTAGAGAAGATAGGCGTGATAGAGAGCACCATGGAATAGGAGGGAGTGGGGGGGAGACAGACGAGAGCAAGCGGACAGGAGGTGAGCGGCAAGCCCTAATTTACCACATTTAAGAACAACAGTAACCACAGTAAATGCGTATAAGGTACCCAGTGGAGAGGCCACCTAAGTTTTAGAATCCTGCGAGGGGAGAAAAAAGCCCTAGTATACCACAAATTGCGGAACACAGTGAAGTGTAAACACCATGCGAATGAAGTGAACAGGTGTAGGTGGGGTGGGCCGGGAGAGCAGGAGGAGCTAACAAGATGGAGCAGCGGAACGGCGCCTGGCATCCCCTGCGGACACCTGCAGACACACAGGGAGCAGCAGCCGTAGGAGCCGCCCTTTGCCTAAGGGGCCCTTAGCCGAGGGGGGCTGCCGGGCAGGGGGGCTGGCCAGGGGGGTAATATTTAAAGGCAGGAGGAGGAGAGGAAGGGGAGGGGGTGTGGGCGGGCAGGGAGGCGGGAAGGGAGAGGGGAGAGGAGGACCAGGAAGTGGCTGCAGGGGGAGGGGGGCAGGAGGCAGCACAACGCGCACGGAGCGCGAGAAATCAACAGTGCCTGCAAATAAATTAAATTATACACTCACTGGAGGCCCACGGGACCTGGAAGGGCAAGCCTCAAGTCTGGCCACACAGGGCTGCAGGCAACCGCTCGATCCCGCTCAGCTCAACAAAGAAGCGAGCGTGGAGAGCGGCCGTCGCGTAGTCCTGGAGGGACTGGGAGAAGACCAATCAGAGGGGGTGGGTGGGCAGGGAGGTGGGAAGGGAGAGGGGAGAGGAGGACCAGGAAGTGGCTGCAGGGGGAGGAGGACAGGGGGCAGCACAATACGCACGGAGCGCGAGAAATCAACAGTGCCTGCAAATAAATTAAATTATACACTCACTGGAGGCCCACGGGACCTGGAAGGGCAAGCCTCAAGTCTGGCCACACAGGGCTGTGGGCGACCACTCGATCCCACTCAGCTCAACAAAGAAGCGAGCGTGGAGAGCAGCCGTCGCGTAGTCCTGGAGGGACCGGGAGAAGACCAATTTACAGGGAGGCAGGAAGGGAGAGCGGAGAGGAGGACCAGGAAGTGGCTGCAGGGGGAGGGAGGCAGGGGGCAGCACAACGCGCACAGAGCGCGAGAAATCAACAGTGCCTGCAAATAAATTAAATTATACACTCACTGGAGGCCCACGGGACCTGGCCTCCAGTGAGTGTTTAATATTTAAAATTGTGGACATTATGTTGTTCCTATAATTCTCTTAGTTTGTATGCAAATCACCAGGATTGGGTTCTATATAGAGATCCTGGGCCTCATTACGAGTTCGACAGTAGCCGTGCCTGCATTACAGGCACGGCTACTGCCGAACTCACATCCGGCACCGCCACCCGCGAATGGGCACTTACCGCCCATTATGAGTTGAATGGGCCGGTAATTGCCCATTCGCAGGTGGCGGTAATGCCGGGCTCCTCATCCCCATTCTGCCCCATAGGGCCGAGTGGGGATGAAGAGCATGGATGCACCGGCACCGTTCATAGCGGTGCAGGTGCATCCATGTGTTACCCTCGCGGGTGCCGCACAGCCCGCCAGGTCAGGCCTAGCGGGCTGTCAGCGACCCGCAAGGGAAACTCGGAATAAGGCGGTATGGTATGGACGGTGCCGGTTGCCATACCGGCACCGTCCGTACCGTATCACCAGGGTTGTAATGAGGCCCACTGTGTTGCGCAACATGGCCAGGGCCCACGCCCCTTCGACCCAACCCCTCTTTCACAAAGCCCTGCCCCTCCCAAGAAGTGACGGTTCCCCCAATAAATGTTTTCCATTTCCAGCACTGGACGAATGAGTCCCAAATAGTACACAATGGGTGCTAATTGGTGCTCTGGCTTCTGTTCTGGCCATTGTGGCGAGGGGAAGAGGTTCTTGGTGCAGTTTCTTTCTAAACAAAGATGACAAACATCCTCCAATGATTCCAAGTCGAATGGCCTAATCATTCGTAAATTTGTGAAAATCACAGTGAGCTACCAATTTGCAAAAGATGGGTCGCAAATGCATCCATAGACTCACCCGTTTACTGGCAGGCAATTTTTAAGGTGTGACATTCGTGATCAACATTCCTCTGAGGATCGAGGTGCGCACTCAATGCTTCCTTCAGCCCAGTATACGAGTCGACCTCATCTCAAGGGAAAGTGGGGATGAGGTCTTCTACTTCATCTCCTACTAGATTAATTAGGAGTCTCCTGGCAAATTTATGAGATGCATTTTCGTCATAGGCTGCAAGATAAATCTCAAAGCGTCTTAGCCACTGCTCCCAATGTGGACCTAGCGCTTGCTGATCATTCATATCAAAAGGAACAGGACAGCGAAATTCAGCCGCATTGGAGGAATCTTCTCCTGTATTTTCATTGTCCAACATTTCAAGAGTCTCTTTGCACAGAGTAACCAAGATGGGGAAGGCACTAGTAGTTATGGGGTTGTGCAGCTCGAATAGTTTAATGTGCCTTATTTGGCCTGGAAATGCGATTGAAGTCAAGGGGAACTTGCCTGGTATCAAGGGACAGGATTAATTCCCACACTCCCACCTTCGTCGCCACTGTAGGATAATTATGCATATAGCACGTAAAGAGAATAGATCACACTGGGCCAGCAATGTTTATTACTTTCTTAAGTCTTGCCGTGCCGGGAATAGCCAGTGCACGGCAAATATCCTTAAACGCATGCACATTCTTGCACATGCCTATTGTATGCCGCAGCCATGCAGGGTGTTGAGCTAAGGGCGCTGCCATCTCCAATTCAAAAGCAGGAAAAAACTAGCCACAAAACCTCGAAAGGAGTGCACCACATGCAGGAAAAAACACAAAATGTATTTGTATACATCACGGATTGGGAAGATGAACAGAACAAGCCAACTTTGACCTGCCCCTTGCGTGCTCAACATTTTATAGCCACAAACAGGACATTTATCTCAGTAAAAGTGTAGCAAAAACATCATCCTAACATTCTGTTTGGCAGGTCGTCACGAGCCTCCTAGAGAAGTCTATACATTGTTAAAAAACTATCCCCAGTTACCAGTTTGTCACAAAAAGAAAATCACCCACCCCACATAGTCACCCTCGCCCCCTTGATCAGCCCAAAAAATACACCAATCCCATCTTGGGAAAACAGTTTGATAAATGACTTCATTTTAATTGGCCCATGTCACTACACACAATTGGGGCCGCAACTTCCCACAGAGATGGACCAATAGGCAACAAACCAACATGGCACACACCGCCTCTATTCATTCCTCTATCCCTCTATCAGCACCTGCTCACTATGTAGCTCCCCATCTTGTTACATGTTGCCAGTCCTGGTACACTGCCTTCTAGTACACTTTCTAGTCTTCTAGAAAAACGTGAATAGGCCACTGCTGATCACTGCTCCTGCACCCTAATTTCTGCTAATTTCTCCATATTATTCAGCACATGTTTTATTTTGGCTGCCTGAGAACCCTCGCTGTGTGTATGTCTATGTCTATGGGCCTCATTACGACCCTGGCGGAAATCGTGGCGCCAAATGCACCATGGAGCACGGCGGAAAGCTGCCGATAGCGCCATGGGGGTTGGCGGATTTACCGCCCCATTCCGACCTTGGCGGGGCGGTAAATCCCCATTCCCCATTTTACCCTTCCCCATTCCCATTTTTGCCCCATATGGTATAATGGGAGTGGGGAAGGTGTTAATTACGCCACCGGAAAATACGGTGGCGTAATTAACAACAAGGTCCCGTAGCGCCATGGATTTCTCCGCCCGGAAAAACCAGGCGGAAAACGCTCCATGGCGCTACGGGAACTCGTAGTGGGGCGGACGGGTCCGCCGCGAATACCGCTGGCGTAAACCCACTCCGCCAGGGTCGTAATGAGGCCCTATGTATTTCTAAAGGGCCAAAGCCCTTAGGCATCCAGGTGCTACATTAAACGGGAGACAACACCAAAGACGACCAGAAAAGACAATAAGAGGGCTACCTAGGTAAATAATCTGCTTTTCAGACATTTCCTGAAGATGAGATGGTTCAGGATAGGAAAAGACTGCCATTCCCCCGAATTCCTTTGAAACGGTGGAGAATTAGACTGTGTGCGCCGGAGGGTCTCAGGAATCTAACTCGCTTGTAGAGCTTAGGTTTCTTCTTCAGATAGCATGGGGCAATCCCAAACAGACACTTGTGGCCAAGCATGAGTATCTTAAACTGTACTCTGGCTACCACAGAGAGTCAATGAAATTCCCTGCAGGCTGCAGATACTGGGTCCCTACGTGCAATATCATTTTGAAGCCTTTGAGGCTTATTCATATATTCCTTGCTGGCTCCTCCAAGCAGTGAGTTGCTGTAATCGAGCCACAGTAAAATGATAGCTCGAACCTACTTTTCACGATTTGGCCTGGTGACCAGAGGGCAGATCTGTCTCAGGACTCTTAAATAGTAGTTGACGTTTTTAGCTATATAATTAACATTAGCATCCGCATTGAGCGAGGCCTGCATGAATGAACCAAGTGTTTTGAGCTTATTGGTCATGGAAATACAGCCTACGTCGATGCAGAAGCTCTTATATTCATAACTTAGGGCATCACGGGCATGGTTAGACCCATACACCACAAGTTCGGTTTTAGTGGCATTTAAACAAAGCCTGTTAGAGGACATTCAACCTTTCATGAGCGTGTAGTTGTTATTTAGCTTTTCCTGGTCAGTTGCATAGTCCCCACTCAGTTCCACAGACAGCTGAAAGTCATCTGCATAATTAGCAAAGAATACCCCCAATCTCTCAATTTCATCACATAGTGGTTTAATATAAATGTTAAAGACAGCTGGGGATAAATAGGCCCCCTGCAGAACACCACACAGGATAGTGTGACAAACGTGAAGGTGCCTCCCTAGCTAGTCCCCGGGGATCTGTCATCCAGATGGCCAGGACATGACCATCGCTATTGGATCCAGTTCCTGGGGGTAGACCA
Organism: Ambystoma mexicanum; assembly: GCF_040938575.1. Taxonomy (NCBI): domain Eukaryota; kingdom Metazoa; phylum Chordata; class Amphibia; order Caudata; family Ambystomatidae; genus Ambystoma; species Ambystoma mexicanum. Next base: position 707,222,485 of record NC_090921.1, read on the forward strand.
GTGAGGGAGGATCACCTGGATGGGGGTGTCCATGGGTAGTGGGAGTGGGATACTGATAGGTGAGGTGCAGTATCCCCTTTCTTTCAACACCTTTTCCCCATCCTCCCACGTTCGATATTCCAAGACATTGCCCCCCTTTTCTGACACGAACACTTTTGCACAACACAAAAGACAACGGACTATCCCCAGAGCCATTTACCTGTCATGTCCCAATACAAGGGTCGGGCAGAGTCAGGCAACTGCCCAGAATCACACACACACCTAACAGCCCTTTACCTTCCCCACAGAGATAAAAGGTGGAGCATGAGAGCACACATCGAGCAAGGTAGACTGCATGACGTGAGAGCTAATCCAGCACAGCAGTGTAAGAGGAGGCGAAAGATGGCTCATACCGAGTGGGTGGCAAGGAAAGAAGCAACCTTGCCCTTTCCGATCAAGGCCTGTGAAACGTCCGCAGGCGGAAGCATAAGACCGCAAACAATAGCCAGCATGTGTTGCAGCAGGTGTCAGCGGTACACAAGACCCTCCTCCGCTGATTACCAAGCCGGGGAGATACTGTAGAGGAGGTCCCATATATGGCCTGCACTCCAGCCACCCATTTTGAGGTACCAGGAATGTTCACATCGAGATATGTGACGTATGACGAACAAATAAACCAGCAGAGAGCCGCGTTAGGACTCTGTCCAGTGCCCATCAGAAGAGCAACACCTATTGAAATGCCAATAACCAGACAACCATGGACAGTAAGGTATCTATTGAGACAACCCTACCAGCAAATGACACGAAATGAAGGTTGCTTAAACACTGTCCTAGAAGAAACCCAAAAGGCCTTAATTGAAGACAAATGGTGACGACACAAGGGCCCGGACAGACTCACAGATGAAAGAAACAACAACCAAAAGATGACACAAAGACGAAATTTCCTGAATAAGAACACCATGATCTTAGAAGGAGAGACGATGTTGAAATATAAAGAAACTCAAACTGTAAAGCAGGATGAAAATATCCAACCAGTTAACGCCTGTACATATGCTTGAAACGCAAGAAGCTAAGAGAACAGTGCGCTTGCTATGCTTAGTAGGAGAATAGAACGGCAAGCGCCAACTATATATCTACCTCAACGAAGCACACTATATAAGTGCACATCCACGTTATACAAAAGCAGAATTAACCCAGGTTACTAAGGGTCAAATAGGATTGGATTCTTATTCCAGCTAAAACAAGAAGAGAGACGGCAGAATCGAAACTCAGCAAGGAGCAGGCTGTGCCTTGGAAATCGAGGTCAAACCAAGAAGGGGAGGCAGACAGAAATTTCAGAGAATCGAAACTTAAGAGCAGGGCCGCCTGTCCCGTGAAGGTTGAGATAAGGGGACCCAGGCATGTGGCAGACCAAAATGAGAATTAAATGCACAAATAGAAGGAAAACAAAGCCGATTCACGGTGTACTAACATGTGACCAGCCAAGCGCGAAGAGGTACCAACGTCTGATGTCACCCAAAACCAGAAGATACCATAACTTTTCCTGACAAGAAGCTACAGTTTCGAGGCCAACCACAGCCAACTAATTGACACATAGCAATAAAATACTGATTGATGGAAGGGAGGCTGGGTGAATGTTGGGGCATCCTGCATCTGGGTGACCATACTGCATGCTGCTAATTAAAGTGGAGTTTTATGCCTGGGGTTGTAGCCAACCCAATCACAATGGACCAAATAATCTACGGTCCTGTAGCTAGAAGAACCAATGAGACGTTGTACTTTTAGTAACGTCTACATGTGTAATGTTAGAGGGAAGGGCGTAGACGCCCTCCTGATAAGGGTTAACCAATCCTCACACTCTGGTACCATATACAGATATAGCACCTATACTTAAGTTACCTTTTCCAACCAATAGAATTGCATGACAAACGTATGAGTGTTATACGTCAATGATGACGAATTTTGGGTATAACTGATACTGTTTGAATGAAGATCGTCGGGAGTTGAAGCGAGACGGGCTATCGCATCACTGTTGGTCTCTGTGTTTCCCCGTTTTCTGTACTTGTCATTAAACGGACTCCTCTTTGCCAAACCATTGAGTTGTCCTTATTGATTGGTGTTGGAGTAAGAAATCCTGCACCCCTTCCACCACAAGGTGCAGCTATCTTGTCTTAAGGTACTCGAGGACGAGCTCTGACTTCATGGGCCGGTCAGGGGTCACTCCCCCTTCTGTATACTTGGTAGCAGAGGATGGTTGGAAACCATCGATTATTTATTATTGATTAAAATAAGACACCTATTGACCATCGACAGAAAGTAACTCTAGGTCTTCGGCAATATCTCGAGTCCTTCGCCATTCGGATGAGTGGACTGTGAAGCTTCCCTTGGACAATGGTAGGGTAACTGACCCAAGACTGCAGTTGGGGCCTGAAGGGACCCGTTTTAAAAACATATCCCTGGGGGGTGTGGCTTGGAGCACCAGCGATGTGGTTGCTCCGCTGAAGCCGCCCGTGGATCGCCCGCTGCCGCAGCAGAATTCATGCGGTTCCCTTGGCTGAAATGACTCGCCGACATTAGCAATAAGGAGCGGAACCGCCAGAGCACAAGCGGTCCGAAGATGAAGAACTTGCAAGGAAGCTCTACGCCCGAATTCGTCGTCTGAAACATACATAACGCCCTGCTCCCCTCGGAAGAAGCAAGATGGCGGCCGCACCTAAGAGCTCAGATGCAGCCAGGAAATGGAGGCAGATTTTACGCTGACCCAGGACTCGAAACAGAGGAGAGCCCGAGTACAGCCTGCAGCCCGAAGCCGGATGCACAATGCGACCCAGATCTAACATAACGATGAGAGGGCCAGCGGAGCTCTAGCCGGCGGGAGCAGCCCCGGCGCCCAAGCGTGACGTGGCGAGCCCGCACTCCATAAGCATCTTGGAGCCGGCGGGGCGAGTGCCGCCTGCCCCAGCCCTGCAGGGGACCGAAAAACAAAGACTCTGGACACAGACAACCCAGGCCTCCCTCACCAGCCTGCTCCGCCGGAAGACACCAGGACCCCGCTCCAGCGGGCGGTAACCTCAGCTGCAGACCCACACCTGTGGACTGGGAGCACCCTAAAACCACGCGCCCCACATAAGATCCCCCTGGCTGTATAACGAAACCGCCGGTCTAAGCCAATGACCTCGCCGCGACCTGCCTCCCGTGGGTTTCCTGGGGCGCCCCGGCCCACATCCCTGCCCAACCTCATTGCCTGCAGAACCTCCGCCGCAGCCTCCATGACGAAACGAACGAAGGCCAGCAAAAACTCGGACATAGCTACTATGTTCTCGACGACAGAAAAGGGTAAGAAACAGGACCCTCCCAATCTTACCCCGCAAACACCCCGTGGAGGAGAAGAAGCCCTCGCTACCGGGGGGCGTGGCTATCTGGCCATGGAATAGGACGTGCTGCGTGAGGAGCTCCTGATGATCCAACTTTATTTTTGCCAAAGTTACCCGTTGAAACTGCAACGAGCGCCTAGAACTTTGGGGATCAGGCGTCGGAAGCCGCACGCCAAGTGAAGTTCGTTGGAGAAGTTCATAGTCCCGGGGAATCGTGAGATATACATGTTTTTGTTGGTACGGCTGTGTGGCCGCTTCGGCACCAAGATGGCCGCTAACAAAGGAGAGGCCTCCGAGGAGAAACGAAACTGATTTCCCGGAACTGCGGGACATGGCTGCGGTAAATTGCCTGGAGGAATAGTACAATAGGGAAATATGGCAGAGTGTTCAAACTAGCACCATGAGAGCGCCCGGCCTGGCATACGCTAATGGAGCCTCGGCGATCTGACTGTAGGAGGAGATAACATTGGATGCTTGGGCGACGAGGCCTACGGAAGTTGAATGAGGAGTGTGAGGCCATAGCCCACCCGTAAGACAATTCGAAGTGCCATCTCGAATGTGAGTTAGGAGACCTGGGAGCCAGACCATTGTCAGGCCAAGGACAGTGCAACAGCTGCACTAAGGCGGAGGCGTACAGGAGTGGAGGGCAGCGTCATGTCGGCGAAAGGGTTGAGAGTCAAGACTAAGCAACCCACGATGGAGGCTTTCACGAAAACGCAGCGGACCCCCTCAACATCGGTGCAGAGCATGGTCGTGACCCCTGTGGAAGACGCCCCCGAAGGGGACAAGCACCAGATCCTGGAGGCTATAACGGGACTGAGTGCTAAATGGGACTTGGCAATGGCGGACCTACGCACAGCTCTAGAGAATAAGATTGATGCTGTAGGTACGGAACTCACCCTGCTACGTCAAGATGTCAGGGCGCTTGCAGAAAGGACCAGCGGTCTGGAAAGTGGGGTGAAGATTAATACCGATGTTAGCACGAGCAATGCGAAAGAGATTCATGTCTTAAAACAACAGGTCGCCAACCTGGAAAATCGTGTGGAAGAGGCGGAAGGAAGGGCGAGGAGGAACAACATTCGCGTGGTTGGCCTTCCGGAGGGGGAAGAAGGCCAAGACCCCACAAACTATGTTGAAAACATGATCCTACAAGGGATCGGAGCAGGGAATCTTTCGCAGGGATTTACGGTGGAGAGGGCGCACCGCGCCCTAATGAGGAAACCCCGGCCGGGGGCCCAGCCAAGACTGATCATCGCGAGGATCCTGAATTACAGGGACAGAGAAAAGATCTTCGAATATTTTCGTAAGGGCGGCACGATAGAGAGAGCATCCACCAACATCACAGCATACCTGGACTATACGATACTGGTGCAAAGACAGAGGTATAGTTACGTCGCCGTCAAAAGAAGGCTGAGGACGGCGGGAGTCAAATATATGCTGCTGTATCCAGCACGATTGAAGGTCCTACATAAGAACAAAGCGCTATTTTTTGATACCCTGGAGGATGTTGTAACATGGCTGGACCTGCAGGGCTGCCCAGAACAAGAAGCGGATCGTGATCGGCAGGATCATACCGAATGAAGATTTTGTAATATGGACATTGGGAGGGTGAGCAGGAGGAGGACCCTGATTGTACAGAGAAACTGTAACTGGCTGAACTTTGAACACAATCTGAGCCTGGTGCTCGATTTGGACTGGAATATAGTGAGTGTAACTGTAATTGATAACTGTTTGGCATCTGTATGCGTAATGTTTTTTGAAAGGAGCAACAGAACGTGGACGACCTACCCCAATAGATTATTAGTTTCAGCGGCCATTAGGGCAGCTTTACCCTACTGAGCCCTGAGTAGAAGCTTTTGCTAGGCAGGGCTAGATGTGGGGGTGCCTGAGATCCAGGAATGGAGCTGGGCAACGGTTGGGGAGGGTATTGTTGGCGGAGGGGTGGGTGGGAAGAAGGTGGGGGGATGGGAAGTTGAGTGTGTGTGTGGTTATGGGGAGTTTAAGTTTTGTTTCGAGCCTATTTGGAGGAATCAGCATGTTGTACTTGCGGTGCATGAAGGGGCAGAATCGGCGGAGGATCAGGAGGGTGCTTACTAACGACCTATGGGGGACCTCAAGATAATAACGTGGAACGTCAGGGGCCTTAACAGTTATCTGAAAAGAAACAAAATCATGATGTATCTGAAAAGGCAGAAAATAGATATCGCACTACTAGAGGAGACGTACTTGACGCGAGAGGAGTTGGACCTGGTTAAGAGAAAGTGGAGAGGGACTGTAGTGGGCTCGCCATACTCTGCATACGCCCGGGGTGTGTTAATCTGGGTGGCACCGCATGTCCCGTTCAAATCGATACAAGAGGTAGTTGAAACTGATGGAAGGATGGCTATATTGCGAGGGCTGGTGGAGAGCAGGGAGGTATGCATAGTAAATACGTATGCCCCCAACCAAAACACAGCAGCATACTTCAGAGCCCTGTGTACCAATCTTAGTACATGTGTAGGGGGCGCGGTGATCTGGGGTGGGGACTTTAATTGTGTGTTGGATCCTGTGGTGAACAAATCTGATGGCAGGGTGGGTAAGCCTACCCCAGCGGCGAGAGCGTTGCAGACACTGCTAACTGATTTTGGCTTTACAGATGCGTGGAGGATGAAACATCCCACTGAGAGGCAATACTCGCACTATTCAGCCCCGCACCAACTGCACACTAGGCTCGATTACGTCTTTGCTACAGCAGATGTGATGTCTGAGATTACTCAAATCGAATATAAGGCTAGGGTCCTCTCGGATCACTCGCCCCGGATCCTCGGATGGCAATATTGCCCCCCGAGGGCGAAGATCCCTACATGGCGCTTCCGAGCGGAAGCGCTTAAAGATCCAGTCTTTAGAGAAGATATAAGGGAAGAGATTACTAACTTCTTTGAGGAGAATACTGGGAGTGTTGATTCCGCGGGCACATTATGGGAAGCTTTTAAGGTGGTGATGCGGGGGGCGGCCATTGCTAAGTCAAGAGGGTTACAGGGTGGGGTCTTGGCTGACCTGCAGAGGACGGAAACTGAGCTAGAAACAGCATTGAAGAGCGGTGACATAGACATGGAGCTGGTACTCCAACTACAGCAACAATGTGCAGGGCATTGGGAAAGACTCTGCAATCTAAATTATAGGAAATATGTTGAGAGGCAGCACGCGGGGGGAGACAAGACAGGCCGCCTTTTGGCCTGGCTATACAAAAGCGAGACCACAAGGCCTCCGATTAGGACCATTATTAGGGAGGACGGAGATGAGGTGGCCACGCAAGAGGGGGTTAACAAAGAATTCATGGAATATTACAGAGTGCTGTACGGAGATGATGAGATGGGTGACCAACGCAAGATAATTGAAACGTTAGAAGACATAGGGCTGCCCAAGATAAGTGAAGAAGAGAGGGAGGAGTTAGATGAGCCAATCACGTTGGAGGAGTTAGAAGAGGTCGTGAAGCAGTTGCCTACCTGTAAGACCCTGGGAGCAGATGGGTTCCCCAGCGAATTCTATAAAGTATACAGAGAGGAAATCCTCCCCCCAATGCTGAACATGCTTAATGAAGCGTTTGAGATAGGACGGTTGCCTGAGTCACTCAGAGAGGCGATCATAATACCGCTGCCCAAGCCCAATAAACCGGAGCATAGATGTGGTTCCTACTGGCCTTTGTCGATGCTAAATCAGGACAGCAAGATTCTTACGGCTGTCCTAGCAAATCGATTGCAGAAAGTGATTGGTAGACTCATACATCCTGATCAAACGGGTTATGTCCCGAACAGGAACATAACACACAACCATAGGCGACTTCACCGGGTGGTCGAATGGGGTAGTAAGAACGAGGGTGAGATGGCGATAGTGTCTCTAGATGCAGTTAAAGCTTTTGATTCAGTCAAGTGGTCATGGCTATTGGCTGCTTTGGAAGGGTATGGAATGGGGCCGGGCTATATCAGGTGGGCTAAGATGTTGTATAGTGAGCCGCTTGCCAGGGTCCGAACTGGAGCGGTGATGTCTGAGAGATGGCAACTTAGTAGAGGCACCAGACAAGGGTGTCCCTGGTCCCCGATGCTTTACATCTTAGCCCTGGAGCCTCTGGCAATATGCCTTAGGGCACAGTATGATGCGATTGGCATTGAGGTAGGAGGGGAACGACACTTGATATCCTTGTACGCAGATGATTTGTTACTGTACTTGCAATACCCAGAAGAAAATCTCTTATACATACTTGAAGTGATGGAAAGGTATGCAGAGTTGTCGGGCATATCGGTGAACCCCCAAAAGTCTGTCATATTCCCGATAGGTAGCTATAAGGGGACCCCTGTAGATAGACTACCGGTGCTACAGGTACCATGTGCAACTAGCTCTTTTCGTTATTTGGGCGTAGATGTATATCACACGGTGGAAGAAGAACACAGACACAATACGGAAGTAGCCGTCGAGAAAATTAGGAACAACATGCAGTTATGGGCAAGGTTGCCCTTGGCGATGATGGGGTGGGGGGCTATGCTTAAGATGGTAGTTCTGCCCAGGCTCCTGCATTACTTTAGTAATATCCCATACATAATACCCAAGACGTTTTTCAGTAAATTGAACAGCATGTGTAGGGATTTCCTGTGGCACAGTACCCGAAATAGAGTGGCGTTTTGGAAACTGCAGAACTTTTATGAAAAAGGAGGTATCAGACTGCCTCATTTTGAGGTTTATTATTTGGTGGGACAGTTACAATATGTGGCTAAGTGGCTTTCTGATGAAGTGACCCCTGAGCACAGGGTGCTTGGACAGGACTGTGCCCCGTTTTATTTGAAAGAAATGATTTGGCTGTCTGAAACTGAAATGAGGGGGCATCCTGCGATGTTGAGGCTTGGATGGAAAATTTGGCGTAGGGCTTGTCGTTTGATGGAAGTCCCATGCCCGTGCCTCCCGCAGATACCGCTGGTTGCTTTGACAGGAGGGGATAATCAGCTGAGGGTGATTGTTAGGACCTACAGGGAATCTGTGGGGCTGGCAAAGCTAGGCGATGTTTGGCAAGAGGGATCCATTAAGGAGTTTATAGAACTCAACGAAGAGGCAGGGCTACACACGGGCCAATATGTCACGTACATTAGGTTGGTGCGGATGATTAAGAACACCTGGCCAGAGACAGTTTTGATAGAACAA